>NC_044036.1:222025181-222335738 GCF_901765095.1 Microcaecilia unicolor | reverse complement strand
GACAGTCGGTTTGGGCAGTCGGTGTTACAGAGAATCTGTTTGGGGTTTAGAATCCAACTCCATCCTCCTAGGCCCATTTCTGTTCTGTTCCAGGCTTCACTCTCACTTAGTTGTGTTTGTTTTCAGGTCAATCTCAGTTATGTCCTCGCCGTTGCGAGGCCCAATTGACCAATGTTCATTGTTTTGAGTGAGCCTGCATAACTGTGACTTGGGTTCTGTCAGCAAAAAGCCCACATAAAGATTGCATCTGAGTTTCCAGAGACTGTATTCCTCATTTGTGCCAGTGAACGAGCAGACTTCAGCATTTGTGTTAATAAATAATTTTTGGTTTTCTTGCTTTGTCTGGCTATAATTCTGAAGACCCATGCTGAATCTTTGCCAACACTATTACAGGGGGGTTGAGGAACAGAGTGCAAAGGTCGGAGAAAATCAGATTGATTGTCCCTAAGTAATGGGGGTGCTGGCCAATATTCAGTGCCAGCATCTGCATAGCTAAGAGGAGAGAGAACAGCCTTTTGTGCTTTCCTATCTGGCACTAAATATGTCTTATGCCCACATAAGTGCCAGCTCCTCTCTGACTCCACCCCTTCTCTTCCCAATTTCAGACTAGGCAGGTAGAGCTGATATTCAGCGGCTGGCCTGCTGAGTATAATTTAACCAGGGAGGTGCCTCTCCTTCCTGGTTAAATCATTTTGAATCACTCCTATGTTGTTTCATGTTAATATGTTATTCCCAATTATTAGTATTTTGTATTCATAGTCAGCTCCCATGGATCTTCCTCCACTCCCATCCCGCTATCTGTTGGAGTTCCCCAGGGATCTGTTCTTGGACCCCTTCTCTTCTCTATCTACACCTCTTCCCTAGGCTCACTGATCTCATTTCATGGCTTCCAGTATCATCTTTACGCTGATGACACCCAGCTCTATCTCTCCACACCAGACATCACCGCAGAGACCCAGGCCAAAGTATCGGCCTGCCTATCCGACATTGCTGCCTGGATGTCCAACCGCCATCTGAAGCTGAACATGTCCAAGACCGAGCTCCTCGTCTTTCCACCTAAGCCCACTTCTCCTCTTCCCCCACTCTCTATCTCAGTTGATGGCACCCTCATCCTCCCCGTCTCATCTGCCCGCAACCTCGGGGTCATCTTCGACTCCTCCCTCTCCTTCTCTGCGCATATCCAGCAGACTGCCAAAACCTGTCGCTTCTTCCTTTTCAACATCAACAAAATTTGCCCTTTCCTCTCTGAGCACACCACCCGAACTCTCGTCCATGCTCTCATTAGCTCTCGTCTCGACTAATGCAACTTGCTCCTCACTGGCCTCCCACTCAGCCATCTATCCCCCCTTCAATCCATTCAGAACTCTGCCGCACGTCTCATATTCCGCCAGAACCGATATACTCATATCACCCCTCTCCTCAAGTCGCTTCACTGGCTTCCGATCAGATACCGCATCCAATTCAAGCTTCTCCTCCTTACTTACAAATGCACTCACTCTGCTGCTCCACCCTACCTCTCTACCCTCATCTCCCCCTACGTTCCTGCCCGTAACCTCCGCTCACATGACAAATCCCTCCTCTCAGTTCCCTTCTCCACCATTGCCAACTCCAGGCTCCACTCATTTTGCCTTGCCTTACCCTATGCCTGGAACAGTCTTCCTGAATCCCTACCCATCTTCAAATCCTTGCTTAAAGCTCACCTCTTCAGTGCTGCGTTCGGAACCTAACCTTTCGAACATATAGGTTGCCCCAATCTGTCTGACCTATCTGATTAACTGTACATTGTCTTTTTAGATTGTAAGCTCTTCGAGCAGGGACTGTCCTTCCATGTTAAATTGTACATCGCTGCGTAACCGTAGTAGCGCTTTAGAAATGTTAAGTAGTAGTAGTAGTAGCTGTTTGTGTATGTGTGTCAGGGATTCTTAGCAAGGCTACAAACTGAGTAAATAGCCTATCCAAATTAGCCACGATTTTATTATTAATAGATAGATATATATAGAGATATATAAATAATAATAAAATTATGGCTAATTTGGATGGGCTATTTACTCAGTTTGTGGCCTTGCTAAGAACCCTTGACATAGAATAAATATTTTACTTGCATCCATGCTCAATACTCCTGTTATATTTTGGTATTACAGATCCTGTTACTGATGCAGAAGACTCAATACTCCTGTCATATTTTGGTATTACAGATCCTGTTACTGATGCAGAAGATAAGAATGATCAAAATGGTTATCTCTTTGATGCCCCAGGTTAGCTTTTATATATGACTAAAATAAATGTTATAAATTGTCAATAAATAAATGTTATCTTAAAAATTCATAATATTTATATTTCATTTTATTTGCAAAAGATAATGATGACGGTGCTTCTCAGTGCAGCAGCAGATCCACTGTTAGCATGTCCTATGCCCCAGCTCGTTTGGTTCCTGGCCATCATATGTGGGCAGATAAAAATGGAAGCCATGTTCTTGGGTTGATCGAAGATTATGATGCTCTGCGCAAGCAGATCTCGGAAGGGCAAAAACTGGTATGTGGCATAGAGGCTTCTATAGAAGATATCCAGAATATAAAGTCCCAAGCATCTAGAATCAAGGTAAATAATTCTAAAAATTGTAACATATACTAAAAAACTAGGGGTTTTATCAACCCAGGTCTTGGACATGCCCAGCCAGGCAAGTTTTCAGGATGCACACATTGAATATACATGAGAAAGATTTGTGTCCAATAGAAGTTATTCGTTCAAATTTATCTCATGCATATTCATTGTGGATATCCTGAAAAACGTACAAATAGTGGATCCAAAAAAGTCCTCTCACAGTTGGTGTCTTCCTAAACAAGGTCTTTATTCAAATCAATAAACCGGCACGCTGCGTTTGACAGAGATAGTCGCAGCAGCGTATTGCACACGATATCTCTGTTAACTTATAATTGACTGTGAGTCATCTGCTTTACAAGTTATTTTGCATCAAAGATCAATAGACCCCTGACGTTTCTTGTTGGGTTGTTTTTATTGATTTGAATAAAGACCTTGTTTAGGAAGACACCAACTGTGAGAGGACTTTTTTTGGATCCACTGTTTGTACGTTTGTCTTTGTTTCTCCTGTGGAGAGAGATCACCTTCTGTGGGTGTTTGCTTCGTTGGATATCCTGAAAACCTGACTGGCTGAGTGTGTTCCAAGTGAACCTGTGGCTTAGCCTATTGCAGCTCACTGATCACTGGTCTTCCAGTGAACTATCTTGTCTATGCTACAGCCTATTCGGCTGTGCATCTTAGCTTGACTTCTGTTATGGTCATACTAATGTCGTCCCTACATTGGTTCATTATGTGCTGCTTCCACATATAATTCAAGCTTCTCCTCGCTTTCATGTGTATTTCTCTGGAGCAGCTCATTACCTTTCTACTCTTATCTCCCCCATACCCCTCCTTTTGATCTCTGTTTAACAGGCAAGTTGCTCTTAGTTGTGATCTTCTATATTTATTTGTAGCATTTGTATCCCACATTTTCCCACCAATTTGCAGGCTCAATGTGGCTTACATTTGCTGTAATGGCGGTTGCCATTTCCGGGTGACAGAGTTACAAATGGTATTGCATTAAGGTGCATACATATATGATAGCATACATACATACATACATAGAACATCATGGTAGAAAGATATAACATGTGCATATATTAATGTTAAGGAAGAATACATGAAGGTTCCTGAGTAATAGGTTGGATTGTAACATACATTAGGTCATCGACTGTGGGAAGACCATATTCGAACTAAGGATTAAAGTGGTAGTGCTTGTTCATTAATAGCTAGGAGGTTAATCAGTCAAGTGATCAGATTTAAATTGTGTCTAGGTCGTGTGAAGTCTTATTATTTAGTGTTTAAGATGGGTGTTTCTGGTATGCCTTCTTGAACAGATCAGGTTTCAGTAGTCTTTGGAAGATAGTTAGGTCTTGCGTTATTTTTATGGCCTTCGGTAATGCATTCCATAACTGCGTGCAAATGTATGAGAAACTGGTTGCGTATGTAGATTTATATTTTAGCCCTTTGCAGTTAGGGTAGCGGAGATTGAGGAATGTGCGTGCTGATCTTTTTGCGTTCCTGGTAGGCAGGTCTATAAGGTCTGCCATATAGGTCGGGGCTTCCCCATGAACGATTTTGTGTACCAGGGTGCAAACTTTGAATGCAATTCTTTCTTTTAGTGCGAGCCAGTGTAGTTTCTCTCTTAGGGGTTTGGCACTTTCATATTTCGCTTTCCCAAATATGAGTCTGGCTGCTGTGTTTTGAACGGTTTGTAGCTTCTTAATAATTTGTTCTTTGCATCCGGCATAAATGGCATTGCAGTAATCTAGGTGGCTTAACACCATTGATTGTACTAGGCTGCGGAATACTTCTCTTGGGAAGAAAGGTTTGATCCTTTTAAGTTTCCACATTGAGTAGAACATTTTCTTTGCTGTATTTTTCGCATGATCTTCGAGTGTGAGGTTTTGGTCAATTGTGACTCCCAAGATTTTCAAGCTGTCTGAGACCGGAAGAGTATAATCCGGGGTGTTTATGGTAGTGGGTTTGTTTGTATTGTATTGTGATGTCAGGATGAGACATTGTGTTTTTCTGCATTTAGTTTTAGTTGAAATGCGTCCGCCCATTAATTCATTAGTTGGAGGCTGTGTGTGATTTCATTTGTGATTTTGGTTATATCTTGTTTGAACGGGATGTATATCGTGACATCATCTGCATAGATGTATAGGTTGAGACCTTGGTTGGATAGCGATTTGGCTAATGGGAGTCATCATTAAGTTAAAAAGAGCGAGAGAGGTGATCCTTGTGGCACTCCACATTCAGGTTTCCATGGTGTTGACGTTTTTGCTAACTTCCCAATCAGCTAAGGAAAGCTATTCCAGGCACGCAGTGCAGCAAGATGAAAATGTACTTTTCATCTTAGATGAAAAGTACATTTTCATCTTGCTGCACTGCGTGCCTGCAATAGCTTTCCTTAGCTGGTTTATAATACTCCTCCTGCCGTTAAAGCTAAGGTACAAAGCCATAACCATTGACTTCATTTATGTAGACGGTTGGAAAATTTTAGCTTTTGTGTTCAAATGTTAACTACAGTAGTATTAGAAATAAATATGAATTCCGTAGTAATTTCAGCATGAACCAGTAGTGCTGCATATTCATTGATATAGCTATCTGGTCCTGATCCAAAAAAAGCATCAGCAATTAATTTGTACTTCCTGTTCACAGTTTCATTTGGTGGGCTTTATTCACGAAATACAACATGATGCAAAACAGCTCATCTGCAAGCCTAATGTACTTCTTTCTCTACCTTTTTCCTCAAAGCCTAAATCTGGCTCTTACCATTTAAAGGCAAAATATGATGTTTTTCCTTTTCCTTTATTTTAGAGTGGAGACCAAGGATCATTGTCTAGTTTCTCTACCAGTGTTATCCGAGTTCAGCAGATACTGGAGGAAGCCAATCGTTTGTTGAAGCTTCTTTGGCGCGTTTCCTTACCCAGTAGTACTTCTTGTTTCAGTCAGGTAGGTCAGATTAATAGATGCCTTTTCTGAACAAATGCAGAAACAGAGAGGAAGAAATGTATAGAATATAGCTCTCCAGCCCCCTGCTAAACAACCCCCTGTCCCACTCAGACAGCCACTCCAATCAGCTTACTCCAGTGCACTAACCAGTTACCCATTCTCTCCTTTCCTAGTTTTAGCCACAACAGCTGCCACAGAATAGGTCTTTCTTCTCTGTCTATATGGCGTGGCTGTCAGTGACTTTGAGGTGTGCCATGTTCCGAACTCCAGTAACTGAAGCTATGGCTTATCTTCTAATAACATAACCAATGACATGGAGGGTTATTTTGTCAGAAGGCACCTAAGCCAGACCTGCCAAGTCTCCCGCATTTAGCGGGTCATCTCCCGCACTCCTGCCAAAGCGGGAAGTCTCCCGCTGAAACACGCGACGGCGCTAAGCTCCCTCCATTTCCGGCCACTGCTGCTTCTGTTGAGCAGCAGTGGCTGCAACAAAAAAAATGTAAAAAAGCAAGCGGGGCACCGCAGGCAGCCTTCAGGCATTGGCTGTCTGCTCTGCAGCTGCTCCTCTCTCCTCTCACGTCACTGCCCCTGGAGCGCTGGAGCAGGAAGTTGAGATCAACTTCCTGCTACGCTGCGCTCCTGCAGGGACAGAGAGAGGAGCGGCTTCAGAGCAGAGAGCCAATGCCCGAAGGCTGCCTGTGGTGTCGCGCTTGCTTTTTTTCAATTTTTTGGTTAGGGGAGATGGAGCGGGAGGCAGGAGGTAAAATAGAGTGGGGAGAGAAGGAGGGGAGATGAAGCGGGAGGAAGGAGGTAAAATAGAGTGAGGAGAGAAGGAAGGGAGATGGAGAAGGGCTGGAGAAAGAGAGAAGCTGATGGTGATAAGGATGGAGAGAAAGGGGAGATCCTGGCTGAGATCAGAAAGAGGGAAGATACTGGAAGGAAGGGTAGGGAAAGAAACAAACAGAAGAGACATTGGAGGATGGGGAGAAAGAGGGGGGAAATGATGAATGTAAAAGAGTAGAGAAAGAGACACTGAATGGAAAGAAGGGGATAGAGAGAGAGAGACACTGGATGGAAGGATCGGGAGAGGGAGTAGATGGATGGAAGGATGGGGAGAGAAAGAGGGATGGAAGGATGGGGAGAGAAAGAGGGAAGACGGATGGAAGGATGGGGAGAGAAAGAGGGAAGATGGATGGAAGGATGGGGAGAGAAAGAGGGGAAACAGATGGAAGGATGGGGAGAGAAAGAGGGAAGATGGATGGAAGGATGGGGAGAGAAAGAGGGGAAACAGATGGAAGGATGGGGAGAGAGACGCTGGATGGAAGGATAGGGAGAGAAAGAGGGGAGATGGATAAAAGGATGCAGAGAGAAAGGGGAGAGACTGGAAGGATGTGGAGAGAGAAGGGACACTGAACAGAAAAGGGTAGAGAGAGAGACACACTGGATAGAAGGAGGGGGGAGAGAGAGACATTAAATGGAAGGATTTGGAGAGAGAGACATTAGATGGAAAGATCAGGAGAGAGGGTAGGTGGGTGGAAGGATGGGATACAAAGAGGGAAGGTGCTGGATGGAAGGATGCAGAAAGAAAGAGGGGAGACACTGGAAGGATGGGGAGAGAAAGAGGAGAGCTGCTGGATGGAAAAGGGGAGTAGTGAAAGACTGGAGAATAAGAGGAAGGGGCACGGAGAGAACAAGGGTGAGGAAAAGATGAAAAGCCATAGGTAAATGAAGTAAATAGAAGGAAATTAAAGAATGGATAGTAAGAATGAATTAAATCTGGACAGAGAGAGAGAGTCAAAAAAATATTGAAGAAAACAAAGAAAAAGGAGAGAAAGGAGGAGGAAGTGACGTCGGAGCTAGAAGATGGCAGCTTAGAAACGGTGCTCCGCTGGAGTCCGGGAAAAAGGAGATATAATCCCCTTGGCAGAGAGCAGATTTCAATGGTGCGGAGGTGGAGGAAGTTCCGGGCTATGATGGCAGCGAGAAAAAAACTTTTGCAGTATAAATATGCGTCGGAGAAGTCCGGAACGGGGCAGAGCGGGTCCCAGAGGGTCTCAACGCGTGGCACGAAAATGGCGCCTGATGAATCCGAGTCGGACCTGGACACTGATAATGCTGAAACCGGAGACATGGCGGTGAACATGAGGGAAATTTCGAGATGGTTTAAAGAGATGAAATCGGAGCTAGTAACAACCACAACCCAGAAAAGCATCCAAACAGCGGTGGCGGAGCTGCAAGCAGAAATGAAGGAGATAGGAGGACGAGTGGCCGAGAAGGTAGAGGCGATGGCGGAGGAGGTTGGCAGTCTGCAGACAGGGCTAGCATCGGAACAGCAAAGGCGGGAGGAGCTGGAGAGAGCAATTGAAGATTTAGAAAATAGAACATGGAGGTGTAATTTAAGGATTAAAGGAGTGCCAGAGGAAGAACGGTTTAAAGATGTAATGGCGATGGTGAAAGACTTAAGTGTTCACATCTTGCACTCTGGAACTGAGACAATAGAAGTCCAAGAGGCCGAGACTATTAAAATTGAAAGAGCCCACAGGAGCTTGGGCCCACAAAGAGGGAACTTTCCCAGGGACATAATTGTCTGTTATCACGAATTTGCAGTAAAAGAACGGATATGGAAGAAAGCCAGAGCTCTAGGGGAGGTGCATTGGAAAGGCTGTAAGCCACAAGTCTTTCAGGATCTTGCTAAAATGACTCTCCAAAAGAGACAGGACTTTAAGGAGATTACTTCATATTTACAGAAGGAGGGAATGAGATATAAATGGCTGTATCCCTTTGGGCTTCAAGAAACAGCAGGTGACAAATCTCGAAGGCTATTCAGACCGGAAGGAATCTGGAAAATCCTAGCGGAGATGGGATGCACAAATTTGCCAGCTGAAGTGGGAAATTCTCCAAGAAATCGTTAGGGAGATTTCAGACGGAGTCCTCCTAGCTGGGATAAGGTGGACAGAGGAAAAAGGAGATCTACACCATCGGATACTGGGACTTGATTAAACTTTGGGACTGCACTCTTAAGTCCTGGGAGGAGGTAACAGTGTGGAGGGGTTCAGGAGTTGTGTGGTTGTTACAGTAATGAGAGTTTTATAAGAGAGGGAAATATAGGATAAGGGAGGGTGAACAGTTTTGAAGGGGATATATAAGTAATAAGATGGGATTCTGGCGAAGGCTAGCTTCCTCAGAGTTCAAACTGGCTGGAAGAGGTACGGGCCAGTTGCGAGGATTGGGAGGGGGGGAGGAGGGAAGGTGGGAGGGATAGGAAAGGGCCTAGGGGAGGGCTTTCCAGTGGCTGACCCGAAAGAAGGCAAAACAGGGGGTCTAGTTATCTATGTTAGAGATGGTCTGCAATTTGTTAAGGAAGCAGTATATAAAGATAAAGCAGGGAGATGTATAGCCTTGAAAGGAAGTATTCATAATACACCTATTTAAATTTGTGAATGTGTATGCGCCGAATACTGGTCAGGGCATACACATTCACATACACAGGGCATATTTTGACTTGTTAAATGAGGAATTGGGGGTATTTGTGGCAAGGAGGGTGATTATGGGAGAGGATTTCAATTTCCCAGTAGAGAAGATGGATCATTCTAAGGGGCGAGGGAATGGGGACACACGGACGAAGGGACAATTTCTTAAGTTAATGAAGGAACTGGATATGGTGGACGTATGGAGATTGCAGCACCCTGGGCAGAAGACTTTCACACATTATTCACATGCACAACAAATTTATACTAGGATTGATGCACTCTGGTGCAGTCAGGCAGTCTGGGGGGAGATAAATGGCTCAGAGATTGACAGTATACATGCTTCAGATCATGCGCCCATTTGAATAACATTGAGTGGAATGGGGAAAAGGGGAGTTGGGGCACATTAGAGGCTTAATGAATCACTTCTGGAGGGCGAGCAGGAATGTAAAGAGTTGAGGGGGATTATTAAGGAATATTTTGATAATAATGATACGGGTGTAGTCTCAGGTGGGACCCTTTGGGATGCATTGAAAGCACTATTCTCCGAGGACAAGCAGGCTGCTTGTTCTCACGACTGGGTGACGTCCGCGGCAGCCCCCACCAACCGGAAATAAGCTTCGCGGGACGGTCGACACGCAGGGCACGCCCACCGCGCATGCGCGGCCGTCTTCCCGCCCGTGCGCGACCGCTCCCGCCAGTTACTTTTTTTCCGCGACTGAGAGAGTTGTGTTTTCCCCTCTCTCTCGTTTCAGCCGCCGGATTTTTTCGACCGCGTTTACGCGGATCGTCGCTTTTGGCCTGTTCGGCCTCTTCTTCTTCTTCTTTCTCTTTTATTAAAAAAAAAAAAAAAAAAAAGAGAGAATTTTGCGCGTGTGGAGCACGCGCTCCTTCTTTTCCCTCGCTTTCTAGCGGGGACGCCTCGTTGCGGCCTAGTGGCCGCTCGGTCGGTTTCAGTTTTCGTGGTGTGATTTTAGCCACCATTGCCGACTTTGACTTCGCCGACGCGATTTTTCCGTCGATGTCCTCGAAGGTCCCGAGTGGATTTAAAAAGTGTGGTCGCTGCGGCCGGCCGATCTCGCAGACCGACACCCACGCTTGGTGCCTCCAGTGCCTCGGGCCGGAGCACAATCTCAAGTCGTGCGTTTTGTGTCTCGGTCTCCGGAAACGGACTCAGGTTGCGAGGCAAGTTCTGCGGGACCGTCTTTTTGGAACTTGCGCCGGCCCCTCGACGTCGACCTCGACGGCATCGGTATCGAAGACCGGTTCTTCGGTACCGGTATCGATGCCCGAGACATCGGCACCGATGGCAGCGACCCCAGGAGAACAGGTCCCGTCGGCCCGCCGGTCCGCCGGCGAGAGTGGGGTAGAGAGACCGCGTGGGCAGTCGGCCCCGGTCACTCCCTCAACTCGTGAGCCACGGGACCGAACCCTGTCGGACCCGGTACCTCGAGACCGAGGGGGATCGACCTCCTCCTCCTCCATGCCCTCCGGCGCCGGTGACGTGCACCGGAAAAAGGACAAGAAGCGCCGTCACCGGGAGCCCTCGGTGCACCCTGAAGGGGAGTCGACGCCGAAGCGTCATCGTAGAGAGGAGAGATCTCCGTCGGTGGTGGAGGTACCGACGCGTCGGGGTTCCGGCACCTCGGTGCCGTCTCCTGGCCCCCAGCAGCTTCCGGCACCGACACCCTTACCGGCCCCACCGCCTTTCCCGGCAGCGGGCCTGGACGAGTGCCTCAGAGCCATCCTTCCGGGGATCCTGGAAGGGCTGATGCGCCAGGCTGTGCCGGCGCCGGGGGTGCTTGCGCCCTCGGCGCCGATGACTGTGGCGCCGGCGAGCTCTAGCCCGGCGCCGGGGCAGTCGACACCGCCGCCGCTTGCGGTGCCGGTCTCGACAGCCACGCAGGTGGAGTCCCCGTCGACGTCGATGGAGGGAGCTCCGTCCCCGCCGGCGCGGGAGTCCACCGCTCGACGACACCGAGACCTCGGTGCCTCGACGTCGAGCCGGGCCCGGTACCGGACGCAGCTACATGAGCTAATGTCCGATACCGAGGATGAGGACTCGTGGGGGGAAGAGGAGGACCCGAGATATTTCTCCTCAGAGGAGTCTACGGGCCTTCCCTCGGACCCCACGCCGTCACCGGAGAGGAAGCTCTCACCTCCTGAGAGTCTCTCCTTTGCCTCCTTTGTGCGGGATATGTCTATAAGCATTCCCTTTCCCGTGGTCTCTGTGGAAGAGCCGAGGGCCGAGATGCTCGAGGTCCTCGACTATCCATCACCACCTAGAGAGTCCTCCACGGTACCGCTGCACAATGTCCTGAAGGAGACGCTGCTCCGGAACTGGGTGCGACCACTAACTAATCCCACCATTCCCAAGAAAGCAGAGTCCCAGTACAGGATCCACTCTGACCCAGAGCTCATGCGGCCCCAGTTGCCCCATGACTCAGCGGTCGTGGATTCTGCTCTCAAGAGGGCACGGAGTTCGAGGGATACCGCCTCGGCGCCCCCGGGGCGGGAGTCTCGCACTCTGGACTCATTTGGGAGGAAGGCCTACCAATCCTCCATGCTCGTGACCCGCATCCAATCTTACCTGCTCTATATGAGCATCCACATGCGGACCAATGTGCAACAGCTGGCGGACCTGGTCGATAAGCTCCCGCCGGAGCAGTCCAGGCCTTATCAGGAGGTGGTCAGGCAGCTGAAGGCGTGCAGAAAGTTCCTGTCCAGGGGGATTTTTGACACCTGTGACGTGGCATCTCGTGCTGCGGCCCAAGGTATAGTGATGCGCAGGCTCTCATGGCTGCGTGCCTCTGACCTGGACAACCGCACCCAGCAGAGACTGGCTGACGTCCCTTGCCGGGGGGATAACATTTTCGGTGAGAAGGTCGAGCAGATGGTGGACCAACTGCATCAGCGGGAAACCGCTCTCGACAAGCTCTCCCACCGGGCGCCTTCAGCACCCGCCCCCACGGGTGGGCGTTTTTCCCGGGCACGGCAGGCTGCACCCTATTCTTTTGCGAAGCGTAGGTACAACCAGCCGGCCCGAAGGCCTCGTCAGGCACAGGGACAGCCCCAGCGCGCTCGTTCTCGTCAACAGCGTGCGCCTAAGCAGCCCCCTGCGCCTCCACAGCAAAAGCCGGGGACGGGCTTTTGACTGGATCCACGGGAACATAGCCGCCCTACAAGTGTCCGTACCGGACGATCTGCCGGTCGGAGGGAGGTTAAAATTTTTCACCAAAGGTGGCCTCTCATAACCTCCGACCAGTGGGTTCTCCAAATAGTGCGGTGCGGATACGCCCTGAATTTGGCCTCCCTGCCTCCAAATTGTCCTTCGGGAGCTCAGTCTTTCAGCTCCCTTCACAAGCAGGTACTTGCAGAGGAACTCTCCGCCCTTCTCAGCGCCAATGCGGTCGAGCCCGTACCACCCGGGCAGGAAGGGCAGGGATTCTATTCCAGGTACTTCCTTGTGGAAAAGAAAACAGGGGGGATGCGTCCCATCCTAGACCTGAGAGGCCTGAACAAATTCCTGGTCAAAGAAAAGTTCAGGATGCTTTCCTTGGGCACCCTTCTGCCAATGATTCAGAAAAACGATTGGCTATGTTCCCTGGATTTAAAGGACGCATACACTCACATCCCGATACTGCCAGCTCACAGACAGTATCTCAGATTCCGCCTGGGCGCACGGCACTTTCAGTATTGTGTGCTGCCCTTTGGGCTCGCCTCTGCCCCACGAGTGTTCACAAAGTGCCTCGTGGTGGTGGCGGCGTATCTCCGCAAGCTGGGAGTGCACGTGTTCCCATATCTCGACGATTGGCTGGTCAAGAGCACCTCGGAGGCAGGAGCCCTCCGGTCCATGCAGTGCACTATTCAACTTCTGGAGCTGCTGGGGTTTGTGATAAATTACCCAAAGTCCCATCTCCAGCCTACTCAGTCTCTGGAATTCATAGGAGCGCTGCTGAATACCCAGACGGCTCAGGCCTACCTTCCCGAAGCGAGGGCTACCAATCTCTTGGCCCTGGCTTCGCAGACCAGAGCGTCTCAGCAGATCACAGCTCGGCAGATGTTGAGACTTCTGGGTCATATGGCCTCCACAGTTCATGTGACTCCCATGGCTCGTCTTCACATGAGATCTGCTCAATGGACCCTAGCTTCCCAGTGGTTTCAAGCCACCGGGAATCTAGAAGATGTCATCCGCCTCTCCACCAGTTGCCGCACTTCACTGCTCTGGTGGACCATCCGGACCAATTTGACCCTGGGACGTCCATTCCAAATTCCGCAGCCCACGAAAGTGCTGACGACGGATGCATCTCGCCTGGGGTGGGGAGCCCATGTCGATGGGCTCCACACTCAGGGTCTGTGGTCCCTCCAGGAAAAGGATCTGCAGATCAACCTCCTGGAGCTCCGAGCGATCTGGAACGCACTGAAGGCTTTCAGAGATCGGCTGTCCTGTCAAATTATCCAAATTCGGACAGACAATCAGGTTGCAATGTATTACGTCAACAAGCAGGGGGGCACCGGATCTCGCCCCCTGTGCCAGGAGGCCGTCGGGATGTGGCGTTGGGCGTGTCGGTTCGGCATGCTCCTCCAAGCCACGTACCTGGCAGGCGTAAACAACAGTCTGGCCGACAGACTGAGCAGAGTCATGCAACCGCACGAGTGGTCGCTCCATGCCAGAGTGGTACGCAAGATCTTCCGAGCGTGGGGCACCCCCTCGGTGGACCTTTTCGCCTCTCAGACCAACCACAAGCTGCCTCTGTTCTGTTCCAGACTTCAGGCACACGGCAGGCTAGCGTCGGATGCCTTTCTCCTCCATTGGGGGACCGGCCTCCTGTATGCTTATCCTCCCATACCTTTGGTGGGGAAGACCTTACTGAAGCTCAAGCAAGACCGCGGCACCATGATTCTGATCGCGCCCTTTTGGCCCCGTCAGATCTGGTTCCCTCTTCTTCTGGAGTTGTCCTCCGAAGAACCGTGGAGATTGGAGTGTTTTCCGACTCTCATTTCGCAGAACGACGGAGCGTTGCTGCACCCCAACCTCCAGTCTCTGGCTCTCACGGCCTGGATGTTGAGGGCGTAGACTTCACTGCGTTGGGTCTGTCTGAGGGTGTCTCCCGGGTCTTGCTTGCCTCTAGGAAGGATTCCACTAAAAAGAGTTACTTTTTCAAGTGGAGGAGGTTTGTCGTGTGGTGTGAGAGCATGGCCCTAGAACCTCGTTCTTGCCCTGCACAGAACCTGCTTGAATACCTTCTGCACTTATCAGAGTCTGGCCTCAAGACCAACTCAGTAAGGAATCACCTTAGTGCGATTAGTGCTTACCATTATCGTGTGGAAGGAAAAGCCATCTCTGGAGAGCCTTTAGTCGTTCGATTCATGAGAGGCTTGCTTTTGTCAAAGCCCCCTGTCAAGCCTCCTACTGTGTCATGGGATCTCAACGTCGTCCTCACCCAGCTGATGAAACCTCCTTTTGAGCCACTGAATACCTGCCATCTGAAGTACTTGACCTGGAAGGTCATTTTCTTGGTGGCAGTTACTTCAGCTCGTAGGGTCAGTGAGCTTCAAGCCCTAGTAGCTCATGCTCCATATACCAAATTTCATCACAACAGAGTAGTGCTCCGCACCCACCCAAAGTTCCTGCCGAAGGTGGTGTCGGAGTTCCATCTTAACCAGTCAATTGTCTTGCCAACATTCTTCCCCAGGCCGCATACCCGCCCTGCTGAACGTCAGTTGCACACATTGGACTGCAAGAGAGCATTGGCCTTCTACTTGGAGCGGACACAGCCCCACAGACAGTCCGCCCAATTGTTTGTTTCTTTCGACCCTAACAGGCTAGGGGTCGCTGTCGGGAAACGCACCATCTCCAATTGGCTAGCAGATTGCATTTCCTTCACTTACGCCCAGGCTGGGCTGGCTCTTGAGGGTCATGTCACGGCTCATAGTGTTAGAGCCATGGCAGCGTCAGTGGCCCACTTGAAGTCAGCCACTATTGAAGAGATTTGCAAGGCTGCGACGTGGTCATCTGTCCACACATTCACATCACATTACTGCCTCCAGCAGGATACCCGACGCGACAGTCGGTTCGGGCAGTCGGTGCTGCAGAATCTGTTTGGGGTGTAAATCCAACTCCACCCTCCAGGACCCGAATTTATTCTGGTCAGGCTGCACTCTCAGTTAGTTGTTCTTCGTAGGTCAATTTCTGTTGTTTCCTCGCCGTTGCGAGGTTCAATTGACCTGGGTTCTTGTTTTGAGTGAGCCTGAGAGCTAGGGATACCCCAGTCGTGAGAACAAGCAGCCTGCTTGTCCTCGGAGAAAGGGTATGATACATACCTGTAGCAGTTGTTCTCCGAGGACAGCAGGCTGATTGTTCTCACCTTCCCTCCCTCCTCCCCTTTGGAGTTGTGTATTTCATATTTTTTGCTAGTCATTCAACTGGCGGGAGCGGTCGCGCACGGGCGGGAAGACGGCCGCGCATGCGCGGTGGGCGTGCCCTGCGTGTCGACCGTCCCGCGAAGCTTATTTCCGGTTGGTGGGGGCTGCCGCGGACGTCACCCAGTCATGAGAACAATCAGCCTGCTGTCCTCGGAGAACAACTGCTACAGGTATGTATCATACCCTGTACGGGGGCATCTTATTAGTAGGGGGGGCGCGGCGGAAAAGGGAAGGATTAGCTAGGGCAGTGATGGGCAACCTTTTGAGCTTGGTGTGTCAAAATTCGCCAAAAAACCGAGCATAACTCGGGTGGTGTGTCACTTCGAGAAAAAAACCATAATTTCGCGATATTTATAGTTTAAATAACAAAAATGTATAATTGTAATATAAAACTGTATTTAATAAACCAAAAACTAATTATTTAACTTACCTACTTAGTGACTTCTTTGTTCATCTGTCAGTCGGTTTCTTTTGTTGGTCTTGATATTATTTAACTTGTGTGGGGTGCCATGAACTAAGATAAGTGAGGGGGAGGGGGAATTCTTTAACTAATCTGCCTATTAGTGACTTTTTTGTTGCTGAATTTCATTGGCTAAATCTTCAATTGAAGGTTGGTATTTTGTACACTTCAAGCCCAAGCAAGCGCTACTAACGTCATCTGTCAATCTGTTTCTTTTGTTGGTTTTGATATTATTTAACGCTGAGAATAAGGTTTCACAAAAGTACGTAGAGGGAAAAATTGTGAGTAAAGCCATTGCTATATTTTTCAGGGTGCTAAAAGTGTCTGGTAATCGGATCCAGGCACTCCAAATTTCCTGGTAACTCAGATATTCTCTTAATAATTGCATCTTTATTCTGCATATCGTGAAATAGAACTGGTGCACATCTTAGGAGAGTTTCTTTAATAAATTCTCCCTCACTGAGTGCTTTTCCATGCTGAGCTATGGAGTGAGCAATGCTCAAACTTGCAGATGTTAAATTTGTAGAACCTTTTACAAATTTAAGGATGGACTTAGATTGGCTCTTATAAAAGTGTAGCTGCCTGGAAATGTATTCCTTCCGTTCATCCTCACTTTTTTTCAAGAGCTGGGAATGATTAGTTTCAAAATGTCTATTTATATTCCACGTTCTGCTTACTACCGTTTCAGTACATAGAACGCAAAATGATTTGCCATTTTTTTCTATAATGCCATACATCTCGGTCCATGTCTCTTGAAAGGGTCGGCTACTGCTACTACCACTTCCTTTACTTAACCTTGGTTTTTTATTTTTTGAGTTCTCCATCAGGGGGGCAGAGACAGAAGATAGAATTATAGATAGCCTGTTAGCCCTGCAGGCAATTAAGGGTTAACTAGCCTAACTGACCACCTTATGTAAATTAAGATGGCTGCCGCTATTTCTAATGGCGGGAAACGGCACCCATAGCACATGCCCTCGCCTCTCCCAGCCTCCCCCTCACCTATCTCAGTAATGGTGGTCAATTACAAATCCACGACACCCCAGAACAGTAGATTGGATGATGGTTGCTGGTAATGGTGATCACAGGGCCCTCAGAGATGCGTCCCCCACGGCATTCCGCTGCTCTCTGCTCCGCCGGCCGGAAGTGAGGAGCCGGGGCAGAGGGAGCAGCAGGGAGGGAGCCAATAGGAGCGCACACGGCACACCCCCAGCGGGTAAACATGCACCGGGTGATTTCACCGGGGGGGGGGAGGTCGCGCTGCACCGGGGGGGAGGGGGGGCGCATCGGCGATCCGCCCCGGGTGTCAGCAAGGAACTCCGCTGCTTCTCTGTATGCGGCCACATGCGGCCGCGTGTCACTGAAAATGGCTACGCGTGTCAGTACTGACACGCGTGTCATAGGTTCGCCATCAGGGAGCTAGGGAGATAGAAGTGCGTCAGAACTTGGCCCGCTATGAAGAGGAGCATCAACGTGGGGGGTACCTAGGTAGCTTAGCAGAATTGTTGAAGTGGAAAACTGAGTTGCAGAAGATACAAATGGTAAAGATGGAATACCATAGGAGCTTATTAAAACAAAAGTTTTTTGAATTTAGTAATAGAGCGGGTAGTATGCTGGCCAGGGGCCTAAGACACAGACGCATTAAGAATACGATTATGAAGATTAAGGGAGAGGGAGATAAAATGTTCTATCAAGATTAGGAGATAAAAGAACAATTTGTTCGTTTCTGTAGGGGCTTATACACTAAGGGTGAGGCAGTGGGCAAAAGAAATTGATTAATTCTGAGAAATGATATTAAAGGTCTGGTGTTTAAAAAGTTCAATTTTTTACCTTGCAACTAAAGTGAAGGAATGCCAGATGGTTTAGATCTAGCTTGGCCAAGCTAAAGGTTAGAAAGGTCAGTGAGAAATGAAACTCTGTCCTTTGTGAATTGCCAATGCTAGCTGGCACATCTGTATACTATTAAATCTTGAGGGGATATTATTATGAATGAACAAAGGAATGAGCCAGACATATGACATATTGTAGTTTAAAGATTAGGCAGAAATACTGTTTAGAGAGAGGCAATAGATTAGAATTTAGAAGTTCTTGATATTTAGAATATGTTTTATAAGGATGCTTATTTTAGAATATGTTTTATTCTGTAATTTCTATGTAGAATATTTATTCAATTCTTTGTCTGACTTTCTAAGCAAAGACTGCAGTGAAGAGGCAAACATGTGTTTTGAATTATCTGCAGTTCTGGCTGGTTCAATGTATAAGCTGATAGGTGAAAGAGGTCAGGACTAGTCAGCTCTCTTCTCCTTGATTAATTATAGGTAAAATGTAGAAATGGTCTTGAAAGTAATAACCCGATATGTATGCCATTAAGTAAGATTGGCCCTTGACCCCTTTAATGAATGCCAGAGTTTAGTTAGCAGTTAGTACTAGGAATATGAGAAATCAATCATAATAACATGTAAGAGACTGGAGCCCAAATGTCTGGTGTAAGGGGCCCCAGGTCACAGGTCAGTTTAGGATGTCTGGAACCTATGTAACTGATATTTGTATGGAGCTGATTGGTTGAGGCAAGGTAATCAATCTATTCCTTAACCAATTGGAGAGTAAGGGGGCTAGGCTAGGCTAGATAGAACTGTATTTAAGTGGGAGAAGAAGCAGTTTACGTCAGAAGGAGCTCAGAAGAGAAAGAAGGACAGAAGGAACAGACAGAAGAAGGAGAAGACAGCATAAGAAGAGAAGCAGCTGAGACAGAAGCCACAAAGACACAGAGAGCTGAGGAAGAGAAGAAGAGACTTAATGCTGATGTTCTACTGTGTTTGCTGGCAAATAAAGAAGATTACTCTCTCATTCTGGTGTGTGCTGTCTGACTCCTGAAGTATCATAAATTCATGCCTCCATTCCTGCAACAAGGGGACCCAGGCATCTACGGAGGATATCTGGAATTATATACAAGGGTTAGGTTTGTGGCGGGTAACGGAACAACAAAGGGTGGAGATGGAGGCAGCCATTACTTTGGACGAAATATTATATGTTATTAAGGGATTAAAAGGGGGGAAAGCGCCAGGACTCGACAGTTTCACGGCCAAATATTACAAAATTTTCAGCCAAGAGCTGGGACCATTGCTGGTACGGATTGGAAATGCCTGTTCTAGAGAAGGGAAATTGCCCACTAGCATGTATGAGGCAGGGATATCGGTGTTGTTAAAACCTGGGAGAGACCCGACTGTATGTGGATCTTACCGCCCGATATCCCTGATAAATACGGATATAAAAATACTAGCAAAAGTCATGGCTAACAGGCTTAAGAAAATTCTGCCTCATTTAATACATGAAGATCAGTCGGGGTTCATAGAACGTAGGCAAGTGGCGGATAATATCCGGCATACATTGAATATTCTTTGGGGGGCTAAAAGGAGGGGGGACTCTCTAACGATGCTCACAGTAGACACAGAAAAAGCATTTGACCGGGCGGAGTGGGATTACTTGTGGGAGGTCATGGCAGAAATGGGGTTTGGGAGAGCGTTTGTTGGATGGGTCAAAGGGCTATATAGGTCGCCAGTGGCAAGGATTAAAGTGAATGGGGGATGGTTGGAACAACTAATCATTCAAAGGGGGACAAGGCAGGGGTGCCCACTTTCACCATTACTGTTGGCCATCTCTATAGAACCGCTGGCACAGAGAATTCGATCCCTAAATGATATTAAAGGGGTTAGGATGGGAGGGCGTGAGCACAAGGTAGCCTTATTTGCTGACGATATTTTATTTTATGTTGCTTCTCCCCTAACAACAATACTGGTCATAGTCACAGAACTTAAGGGTTTTGGGGAAATATCAGGGTTTAAAATAAATATAAGTAAATCAGAACTTATGGGAGTGACAGCCTCGGGACTGGAGATTCAACAGATGGAGGAAAGGTTCTCTTTTCAGATGGCTCCTTCAAAATTTCATTATTTGGGAATCTGGATCCCATTGGACTTAGAAGCCCTTTACCTGTTGAATTATGTGCCTCTGCTTAAAGCTATTAGAGAAGATTTGAATAGATGGAGGACAGGGTGGTTGTCTTGGTGGGGGAGGATTGCTGCTATCAAAATGAACATGTTGCCCAAGTTGCTGTTTCTCTTCCAGACTCTACCAATCCAGGTCCCTAAAGGGGAGATATTAAAAATACAATCAGAATTAGGGAGATTTATATGGGAGAGACGTCCGGCGAGAATATCCCGAAAAACCATGTGGAAAGCGGTGGAACAAGGAGGAAGGGGCATGCCCAACGTGCTTTGGGCAGCACAATTAAAACAGATTGGGGAATGGAGCAAGGTGGATCTATCACCAGTTGCAAAATTAGAGCAGATTTTTGTACAAGAGGGAAAGCTTGACGGACTATTGTGGGCCTCAATCCCAGAGGGTAGTTATAAGAAAATGACATTAAATCCCTTTGTTTCACATTTACTGTAGCTCTGGGGAGCCCTGAAAGGGAAAGTTCGGAGCTCCCAGAAGAGTTCAACATATGCCTGGATCACCCAGGAACCCGGATTTCCAGCGGGAGGAGAGAGTATAGTATTTAAGACATGGGCTCAGAAAGGGTTGATTCGTTTTCATGAATTGTTGGGAGACAGGGGTATTAAGAAATTTGAAGAGCTCCAGTATGAATATGAGCTTCCTGAGACGGATCACTTTGCGTACCTTCAGGTTAAGCATTATTTAACCAAAGAGAATTGGGCACAGGTAAATTCATTGGAAAGGGAAAAATTTGAGAATTTGTGGGGGGCAATAGATTGCAGTGGGAAAGGGATTTCCAGACTATGTGGATATTTGTGAGGTCAGGAACTGGAGAAATTACCATATATGAAGGCGTGGGAACGATATTTAGGAGTGGTATAGTAGATGACGGCAGAAAAAGACCTGCATGGTCCATCCAGTCTGCCCAACAAGATAAACTCATATGTGTATACCTTACCTTGATTTGTACCTGCCTTTTTCAGGGCACAGACCGTACAAGTCTGCCCAGCAGTATTTCCCGCCTCCCATCACCGGCTCTGGCACAGACCGTATAAGTCTGCCCTCCACTATCCTCGCCTCCCAACCACCAACCTCTCTTGCCCCACCTGCTCCGCCACCCAATTTCGGCTAAGCTTCTGAGGATCCATTCCTACTGCATAGGATTCCTTTATGCATATCCCTGAATGGAAAAGAGTGTGTATGGAGGTTAAAAAGACATCTGTTTGTGTGTTAATAAAAGAGAGTGCTTATAAAATCCTAAGCAGGTGGTACTATACTCCGGATAGGTTGAAAATTATGTATCCGGAAGCCTCTGACAAATGCTGGAGATGTGAACAGACAATAGGCACATACTACCATATATACTAGGAGTGTGAGCCATTGCAGAAATTTTGGGGAGAGATAGCTAATTTACTTACCAAGGCCTTGGGGGTGCTGTTCCCGTGTGACCCTAAATGGTGTTTATTAGGCTGGAGGAATGGAAAAGGAAAGAGATGGCAATGTAGAATTAAGAGGATGGGTCTGGCAGCGGCGAAAACAATCATTGCTGTTAATTGGAAGCAGAAAGAGGGTTCAACCATACAGAATTGGATACTGAAACTTAAAGCGGTCTCCTCACTGGAAAAATTGACAGACTGCCGCAGGGGGAAACTAAATCGAGCAGCAGAGGAATGGGTACATCTGAATGAAATTTTAGAACATACTTTTTGAATCTGGGCTGGGAACGCCAGGGAAGATGAGCGGGAGGGTGAGGAATGGGGATAGGGGAGGGTAAGAGGGTGGGGAGTTGGGGGGTTCTAAATGAAAAATCTTTACTGTGAGGGTTATATGTCAAATGTTCATGCTCATGTTATTGGGTTTCATGATTGGAGAAAGATATTTAATAAGTTTGCTGGTTTTATTGATTTACCAATAAAAATTATAAATTGAAAAAAAAGAAAAAGGAGAGAAAATGACAAATGGCCAGGAAACCCTGGCAAAAGAGTTAAGAGAAGACGAAGGAAAGCGGAATCAAGAGACTGGGAGCAACACAATTAGAAAAAGTAAATGGCCAAAAACCAAAGGTGAAGAAAATAATTTTATTTTTAATTTAGGATAAAGTAATATGTTAGCTGTGTTAATAAAGTTTCAGAGACCAATACTTCCTTCCTCAGGTCAGGAGAGGATACCATAACACCCTTGGCAGCTCTGCCTAAGCTATTAAAGCATCTATACTTTCTTGAAGGCCGGTGCAGGGGCGTAGCTATAGGTGGGCCCAGGCCCATCCAATCTCAGCTCAGGCCCACCCAGTTTTACAGCAGCTGAGCAGCCACACTGTTGCCACAGCCTTAGTTTCTTCCCTCACGGCGGCAGCCCGCTCAGCCACCTCCCACATACTTTTCTCATCAGTCGGCACTCACTGGCAGCTCCTCCTCCTCAGCCAGCGCGTGACGCCGGGCCTCATGCTAAACACAGTCTCGTGGAGTTGCGGCCACTGTTATTCATGATGTACAGCAAACAACCTCAGCTGCACATGCCATGCGTGTGCCACCATGCCACCACACTGCTGTCTCTCTCCCCCCGGGCCCGTCCGGGGCTCGCAGTGTGCAGTTGCGCATGGCACAATGGCGTTGTGCCGGCACACACAGTGCCGCATGGGAAAGGTCACGGATGCAGCTTCAAGTCCACACTGTGCCTGCCTGTGCATGGTGCCCTACTCTGCTGGCCAGATCTATGATTTTCAGTCTGTTCTCTTGGGGAGTCAATTGATCACAGTAGCAGCAGTAGCACTCCCCCATGGCCCCATACAGCTACAGGAGCCAGGTAGTAAATATATATACATTTTTTTAAAAAAATTTTAACGTGTCATGTAGCAATTGTATTTGTACTCAAAATACTGGCTGGTGGTGGTGGGCTTCTGGGTGGGATAAGCACTTCACTGCCTAGGATAAAAAAGGTATATTTAATGATTAAATATACCTTTCTTTTTTGCCATAGAAAGTGAAGAGCCCACCCTCACCCAGAAGCCCACCACCAGCCAGCATTTTGATTACTCTTGTAATCAAAATGATGGCTCTGGTCTGGTGTTGGGCTTCTGGGTGGGGGGTGGACTCTTCACTGCCTAGGGCAAAAAAGAAAGGTATATTTAATCATTAAATATATCTGTTTTGCCTTAGGCAATGAGGAGCTCATCCTCACCCAGAAATTCACCAACAATAAATTTTAATAGTACCCAGGTTCATTTTTAAAAAGTTGTCTATTTCTCTCATATTGGTAGGTTTTTGGGTGGGGATGGTCTCTGCAGTGCCTAGGTTTAAAAAAAATGTAGGCAGTTTTCTCTGGGTGGACCAGTGCGGAGGTGGACTCAGCATTGCCCAGGACATTAAAGAACAGCATTTTATATTTAATGCCATGGGGGGGTGAGTGGGTAGGGATTAGGACAGGGCTGAGCTAGGCTACAGGGAGGGGTGGGGTGGTAGGATACGACTTATGCTTAGCTATGGGATGGATGGTGGGGAAGTGAAGATACTGGACTACAGGGATGGATGGATATTGAGGGAGCTCAGAAAGGTTCTGACGGGTCCTCTTAAAGATTTGTTTAATATATCCTTGCAGACGGGAGAGGTTCCGAGGGATTGGAGAACGGCGGAGGTGGTCCCTCTTCACAAGAGTGGTGATAGGGAAGAAGCTGGAAACTACAGGCTGGTAAGCCTCACTTCGATTATTGGAAAAGTAATGGAAGCGATGCTGAAGGAAAGGATAGTGAATTTCCTGGAAGCCAATAAGTTGCAAGATCCGAGACAACATGGTTTTACCAAAGGGAAATCGTGCCAAACGAATCTCATTGAGTTCTTTGATTGGGTGACAGGAGAATTGAATCAGGGACGAGCTATGGACGTAATCTACTTAGATTTCAGCAAAGCTTTTGACACGGTTCCCCACAGGAGGCTCTTAAATAAACTGGATGGGCCAAAGTGGTGAACTGGATTAGGAACTGGTTGACGGACAGAAGCCAGAGGGTGGTGGTGAATGGAATTCGCTCGGAAGAGGGAAAGGTGAGTAGTGGTGTGCCTCAAGGATCGGTGCTGGACCGATTCTGTTCAATATATTTGTGAGTAACATTGCCGAAGGGTTAGAAGGTAAAGTTTGCCTATTTGCGGATGATACTAAGATCTGTAACAGAGTGGACACCCAGGAGGGAGTGGAAAACATAAAAAAAGGATCTGAGGAAGCTAGAAGAATGGTCTAAGGTTTGGCAATTAAAATTCAATGCGAAGAAATGCAAAGTGATGCACTTAGGGAATAGAAATCCTCGGGAGACATATGTGTTAGGTGGGGAGAATCTGATAGGTACGGACGGGGAGAGGGATCTTGGGGTGATAGTATCTGAGGATCTGAAGGCGACGAAACAGTGTGACAAGGCGGTGGCCTTAGCTAGAAGGCTGTTAGGCTGTATAGAGAGAGGTGTGACCAGCAGAAGAAAGGAGGTGTTGATGCCCCTGTATAAGTCGTTGGTGAGGTCCCACCTAGAGTATTGTGTTCAGTTTTGGAGGCCGTACCTTGCGAAGGATGTAAAAAGAATTGAAGCGGTGCAAAGAAAAGCTACGAGAATGGTAAGGGATTTGCGTTACAAGACGTATGAGGAGAGACTTGATGACCTGAACATGTATACTCTGGAAGAAAGGAGAAACAGGGGTGATATGATACAGACGTTCAAATATTTGAAAAGTATTAATCCGCAAACGAACCTTTTCCGGAGGTGCGAAGGCGGTAGAACGAGAGGACATGAAATGAGATTGAAGGGGAGCAGACTCAAGAAAAATGTCAGGAAGTATTTTTTCACGGAGAGAGTAGTGAATGCTTGTAATGCCCTCCCGCGGGAGGTGGTGGAAATGAAAACGGTAACGGAATTCAAACACGCGTGGGATAAACATAAAGGAATCCTGTTCAGAAGGAATGGATCCTAAGGAGTAGCACATATGAGTTTATCTTGTAGGGCAGACTGGATGGACCATGCAGGTCTTTTTCTGCCGTCATTTACTATGTTACTATGATGGGTGGGGGTAAGGGAAGGGCTGATGCTGAGCTATGGGGATGGATTGGGAGTAGGGAAGTGAAAAGCTGATGCCAGGCAACTGGGATGGAATGGGGGGGAGAGAAGGGAAGGGCTGATGCTGAACTATGGGGATGGATAGGGAGTAGGGAAGGGAAAAGCTGATGCCAGGGGCTGCTGGGATGAATGGGGGGGTAGGGAAGGGAAGGTCTTTATGTTTTTGTAATATGTTTTAAAATTATGTGTATTGAGTTGTGATCTGCTTAGAATTGCAGCGATACTGTGGCTTAGAAATTAACTCAATAAATTTTTGGTTCTGTATTCTGTAATTGATGAGGGTTGGTCTGTGGTCTGCGTGTAACTGAGAGTTTCTGCTGGCATGTGGTTTGTAGAGGGATCTATGAGTCTGACTTGTCTGGCTTTTCCAATGGGATGTGTACTGCTGTTGTGTATATTCACTGCTGCCTTTTTAAAGGTACTGTTATTGGAACTGGTGTTATGGTTTGCAATATAGGCTCTGCAGGATTTAGTGTTACTTCACAAAATACCTGGCAGTGATGGAATTTTATTGCTATTATTGAGGTGCTACCAGAATTTGAATACATTGTTATATGTCTGTTGTGATTATAATGCAGGATCCTGTCATGTGCGTTGAGATGTTTGCTATTATAGTAGACTTATGTCTGGTCAAGTTTGATATGGTATAATGTAACTACATTTACAAATATTTTTTTTTTTTTTTATGTATGTATGTTCATGTTGATGCAAGGCAGCTGTTGGGCAGCATTATAAGGCATTATTTTGTAGTATCCCGAGAAATACTACTCATACCTATATACATAATGCCCACCCATATTAGCTCTGGGCCCACCCAAAAAGTCAGGTCTGGCTACGCCACTGGGCCAGTGTATGTGTTAGAATGAATAGGCACATGTATTTCATAAAGTACATACATAAATGCCAGTGCCACCCTTGCTCCACCTATTCACCAGTCTCTGGGAATGCTTGCATTATATTCCATTAATGTAAGCACTGTGGGTGTAATTCTAAAAAGGATGTCAAGATTTAGGCACTAGGATGCTGTGTGCATAATTGCTGTTGTAGAATACTAACGTAAGTCAACATTTACATACCAACATTTAAGTGCAGCTGCTTATGCCATGTATATGACCGCAAATAAATTTTGTAATTGCACATGTAACTGACATTCTCCAAGGACTGACATTTGGGTGACATCATCTTACGGAGCCCAGTGCATACGCTACCCAGTGTTCTATATCTTTAAGAAGCCTTTGCCAACATCCCACCATGCATGTGCGAGTACCTTCCCACCCAATCTTAGCGCAGAGGACCAGCAGTCTTTGTTTTTCCATGGAGCAGAGAGGTCGCATCTATATTTATTATTTTATTGCTAAAGTGTTTTTCCTCGTGGTACACATTTTTCATTTTTATTTTTCATTGTTCTCCCTTGCCCTTTAGTTAATTCTCAAAAGTGTTGGGTGATGTCATCCACGGAGCCTGGTGCAAAAACACAGCCTGTAAGGCCTTAAGGCAGCACCCCCACCACACAAGCGCAGGTGCCTTCTCGCCCGACTTGTGAGCGCAGGACCAGCAGTCTTTTTTCAACCTTGGGGAAGAGAGGTCACATTTTTCAAGTGTTGTGTTTAAAACGTTGGTATAAGAACTCTTCGGGTGCCTTCCCTTGCAGGTTTTTTCCCCTTTGATATTACTTTTTTTTATAGAATTAATCCTCCTCGTGTTTTTCTTATTTCCCCACTTTTAGGTTTCCTTTATTTTTTTTCAGCTCCAAAGGCCCTCTTAGGCTTGAGCACTCGCTGTCTTTTTTTTTTTTTTTTTAAGTTGAGCAGTCCCCTTTTTTCCTCACTATTGAGTCATTTGATTTTTCTTTGGCCATTTTCCCTTCCATGTCATCTAAAGTTCCCAGTGGCTTTAAGCACTGTACCCAGTGCAATTGGACCATCCCTGGGGCTGACACCCATTCCTGGTGTATCCAGTGTTTGTAACCATCTTAACTATGTTCTCTCCGAGGACAAGCAGGCTCAAATTCTTACTTGTTGGGTCGTCCTCCGCGACAGCCCCAGGAGATCGGAACTTTTTTAGAAAAAACTAGAAGTTTGTGGAATGCTCCGTTGTGCGGGCCTCAGCGCACCGTGCATGCATGAGTGGCTTCCTGCCCGCGACGCGAGCGTGACCTAACTAGTTCTTTTTTCTCCGCGTTAGAGAGAGTTGTGTTCTACCGCTGCTCTCTTGTTCTTTTGCTCCAGGAGAATAGCTTTTGCGCTTTTTTCGCGTTTATCGCGCCCTCTTTCTTCCTTTTCTTTACTTTAAATAATATAATTTTAAAAAAATCTTTTTCCCTTATTTTTTTAGGTTTTCCTCAGATTTTCAAGTTTCCTTTCTTTTTCGTTGCGGCCGCGTCTTTTTTCCCCTTTTTTTGTGCCTTTTTATTTGGCACAATCAAGCCTTTTGATTTCGTGGACGCTATTTTCCCACCCATGTCATCGAAAACTCGGAGCAGCTTCAAACGCTGTACTCGCTGCAACCGGACCATCTCGAGTACTGACCCCCAAATGTGGTGCCTCCAGTGTCTTGAGCCCGATCATCTTCGAGCTGGGAGCAGCGAGGCATCGAGTGGGTCTCCACCCATCTCGAGGCCTACTGCTATGCAGGACCCCCGGGACCGCCCTTTGTGGGACCTGGCCCCGAGGAGACTTGTGGATTCCACGTCTTCCTCGTCGGTACCGAGGAGTGTCGATGATGGGCGTCGAGCAAAGGTGAAGAAGCATCGTCATCGATCTCCTTTCAGGCATGGTACCAAGAGCTCTGGGGAGCCGACGGTGTCAGCAGTCGAGAAGCGTCGGCGCCGGGAGGATCTCTCACCCTCCATTCAGGAGGTGCCGATACGTCTGTCATCTGGCAGCCTGGTACCGGCTTCCAATCCCCCTCAGGTCCTGGCTCCAACTCCTGCACCGGCCCCACAGCCTTTTCCGATGGCAGCTCTCAACGAGCACATCTGGGCCTTTCTTCCAGAGCTTCTGGAAGGGTTGCTTCGTCAGTCGGCCTCAGTGTCGGGGGTGCTTGCGCCTCCTGTACCGACGGCATCTGGGCCATCACCTGTGAAGAGGTCCCTGCCCTCGGTGCCGCTTGCGGTACCGGAGCCGGTTGCCACCCAGGTCGACTCCCCCTCGACTTCGGTGGAGGAAGCTTTACCAGAGTCCAGGCAGGGGTCGACTTCTCGACACCCCCCATGAGGTCGTCGATCCTCGATGTCGAGACAGGCTCAGTTTCGGGCTGCTGTTAGGGAGCTTCTGTCTGATACCGAAGAGGAGCGTTCATGGGAAGAGGAGGAAGACCCCAGGTACTTTTCGGAGGAGAAGTCCTGTGGGCTTCCTTCTGATCCTACTCCACCGATTGAAGTGAGGATGTCTCCATCTGAGAGTCTTACTTTCCCATCCTTTGTGCGGGAAATGTCTCGGGACATTCCTTTCCCTATGGAGGTTGTGGATGAGCCCAGGGCTGAGATGCTCGAGGTCCTGGATTATCCTTCTCCATCTGCAGAGGTTGCAATGACCCCCCTGCACAATACACTCAGGGAAGTGCTGATGCGAAATTGGTCTTGCCCTCTCTCTAATCCCCAAGAAGTCTGAGTCCCAGTACAGAGTCCATGGAGAGCCTGTAATGGTGAAGGCCCAAATTCCTCACGATTCCATGGTGGTGGACTCTGCTCTCAGAAGAGCCAAGAGTACTAGAGACTATGCCTCGGCGCCCCCAGGCAGAGAGTCTAGGACCTTGGATTCTTTTGGGAGGAGAACGTATCAGGCCGCAATGCTCGCCGCCAAGGTTCAAACATACCAGCTTTACACGAGCATTCACTTACGGAACTCGGTGAGGCAACTGTCCAGTTTGGTTAAAGCACTTCCTCCGGAGCTTGCTGAACCTTTTCACCAGGTGGTCAGGCAGCAGAAGGCGTGTCACAAATTCCTGGCCAGGGGTCTTATGACACTTTTGATGTAGCATCCCGAGTAGCTGCTTAAGGTATAGTGATGCGCATACTCATGGCTGCGTGTCTCTGACCTGGATCAGAAGACCCAGCAGTGAATGGCGGATGCTCCTTGCCGGGGTGATAATCTCTTTGGAGAGAAAGTAGAGGATATGGTTGATCAGATGAAAAAGCATCATGATGCCATAGATTCTCTCTCCTGCCGGACGTCTTCTGCTACTGCCTCCTCATCCAGGAGGTTTTTTGGAGGGAAGAGGAGTGCTCCCTATTCCTATAATAGGTGTAGGTACACTCCTGCCTCTCCGCAGCCGGTGCAGACTCAGCCCCAGCATGCGCGTTCTTGTCAACGCCGTGCGCCTAAGGCCTCTAGGGCTCCCCAGCAAAAGCAAGGGACAGGCTTTTGACTGGCTCCAGTGCAGCATAGCCGCAGTAAAAGTGTCCATACCGGGCAACTTGCCTATTGGGGGAGTTTGATATTTTTTCACCAAAGGTGGCCTCTTATAACCTCCGACAAGTGGGTTCTTCAAATAGTCCGATTAGGATACACACTCAATCTGGCATCAAAACCTCCAAATTGCCCACCGGGAGCTCAATCCTTCACCTCCCAGCACAAGCAGGTACTTGCAGAGGAACTCTCCGCCCTTCTAAAGGCCAATGCGGTCGAACCCGTTCCACCAGGGGAAAAAGGGCTGGGGTTCTATTCCGGGTACTTCCTTGTGCAAAAGAAAACAGGGGAGATGCATCCCATCCTAGACCTAAGGGGCCTGAACAAATTCCTAGTCCGAGAAAAGTTCAGGATGGTTTCCCTGGGCACCCTTCTTCCCATGATTCAGGGAAACGATTGGCTATGCTCTCTGGACTTAAAGGATGCCTATACTCACATCTCGGTGCTCCCAACTCACAGGAAGTACCTTCGATTTCGACTGGGAACTCAGCACTTTCATACTGTGTTCTGACCTTTGGCCTAGCATCTGCGCCCAGGGTCTTCACAAACTGCTTGGTGGTTGTCACAGCATCGCTACGCAGACTGAGAGTGCATGTGTTTCCTTATCTCGATGATTGGCTGGTGAAGAACACTTCGGAAGCAGGGGCTTTACAGTCCATGCAGATGACTATTCAATTGCTGGAGCTACTGGGGTTTGTAATAAATTATCCCAAGTCCCACCTTGTTCCAGTGCAGAAATTGGAGTTCATTGGAGCTCTGTTGGATACACGGATGTCTCGAGCTTATCTCCCCCAGACAAGGGCAGACAATCTGGCCCTAGTGTCTTTGGCTCGGGCGTCTCAACAGATCACAGCTCAGCAGATGTTGAGTCTTTTAGGGCACATGGCCTCCACAGTTCATGTGACTCCCAAAGCAGGTCTACATATGAGATCAGCTCAATGGACCCTAGCTTTCCAGTGGTGCCAGGCCACAGGGGATCTAGAGGATGTCATGCATCTCTCCACCGACTTTTGCAGTTCCCTTCAGTGGTGGACTATTCGATCCAATTTGACCTTGGGACATCCATTTCAAATTCCTCAGCCACAAAAACTGTTGACGATGGATGCATCCCTCTTGGGGTGGGGAGCTCATGTAGATGATCTTCACACTCCAGGAGCTTGGTCTTTTCAGGAGAAGGATCATCAGATCAACTTCCTGGAATTACGAGCGATCTGAAACGCTCTCAAGGCTTTCAGAGATCGACTGTCCAATCAAATCATTCTCATTCAAATGGACATTCAGGTGGCTATGTATTACACCAACAAGCAGGGGGGCACCGGATCTCGCCCTCTGTGTCAGGAAGCCATCAGGATGTGGCTTTGGACGCGCCATCACGGCATGTTTCTCCAAGCCACGTACCTAGCAGGTCTAAACAACAGTCTGGCCGACAAGTTGAGCAGGATCATGCAACCTCAAGAGTGGTCTCTCAACATGGACATTGTCCGCAAGATCTTACGAGCGTGGGGCACCCCCTCAGTGGATCTTTTTGCCACTCAGATCAATCACAAAGTCCCTCAGTTCTGTTCCAGACTTCAGGCCCACGACAGACTAGTGTCAGATGCTTTTCTCCTACATTGGGGGACAGGCCTTCTGTATGCGTATCCTCCCATACCTCTAGTAGGGAAGACTCTGCTGAAACTCAAGCAAGACCGGGGAACAATGATTCTGATTGCTCCTTTTTGGCTTCGTCAGATCTGGTTCCCTCTTCTTCTGGAGTTGTCTTCCGAAGAACCGTGGAGATTGGAGTGTTTTCTGACCCTCATCACACAGAACGAGGGGTCACTTCTACATCCCAACCTCCAGTCTCTGGCTCTCACAGCCTGGATGTTGAAAACTTAGAAGTTGCCTCCTTAGGCCTTTCAGAGCATGTCTCCCAAGTCTAGCTTGCTTCCAGGAAAGATTCCACGAAGAGGTGTTACTCTTTTAAATGGAGGAGGTTTGCCATCTGGTGTGACAGCAAGGCCCTAGATTCTTTTTCTTGTCCTACACGGACCCTACTTGAATACCTTCTATACTTATCAGAGTCTGGTCTCAAGACCAACTCCGTAAGGGTTCACCTTAGTGCAATTAGTGCTTATCATCAACGTCATCAGCCTATCTCTGGACAGCCTTTAGTAGTTCGTTTCATGAGAGGTTTGCTTTTGTCAAAGCCCCCAGTCATACCTCCACCAGTGTCATGGGATCTCAACGTCATTCTCACCCAGCTGATGAGAGCTCCTTTTGAGCCACTGAATTCCTGCCACCTGAAGTACTTGACCTGGAAGGTCATTTTCTTGGTGGCTATTACTTCAGCTCGTAGAGTCAGTGAGCTCCAGGCCTTAGTAGTCCATGATCCTTATATTAAATTTCATGCTCCTTATATTAAATTTCACCATAATAGGGTAATCCTCCGCACTCACCCTAAGTTCTTGCCGAAGGTGGTGTCGGAGTTCCATCTGAACCTGTCGATTGTCTTGCCAACATTATTCCCCGTCCACATACCCGCCCTGGTGAGGACAAGTTGCACACCTTGGACTGTAAGAGAGCATTGGCCTTTTACGTGGAGCGGACAAAGGCCTATCGACAGTCCACCCAGCTGTTTGTTTCTTTTAATACCAACAGGATGGGAGTGGCCATCGGAAAACGCACCATCTCCAACTGGCTAGCAGATTGCATTTCCTTCACTTATGCCCAAACTGGGCTGACTTTGGAGGGCCATGTCACGGCTCACAATGTTAGACCCTTGGCTGCGTCAGTGGCTCACTTAAAGTCAGCCTCCATTGAAGAAATTTGCAAGGCTGGAATGTGGTCATCAGTGCACACATTCACATCTCACTACTGCCGTCAGCAGGATACCCAACGCGACAGTCGGTTTGGGCAGTCGGTGCTGCAGAATCTGTTTGGGGTTTAGAATCCAACTCTACCCTCCTAGGCCCTTTTTCTTCTGTTCCAGGCTGCACTCTCACTTAGTTGTGTTTGTTTTCAGGTCAATCTCAGTTATGTCCTCGCCATTGTGAGGCCCTTTTGACCAGTGTTCTTTGTTTTGAGTGAGCCTGGGGACTAGGGATACCCCACAAGTAAGAATTTGAGCCTGCTTGTCCTCGGAGAAAATGAACATACATACCTGTAGCAGTTATTCTCCGAGGACAGCAGGCTCAATATTCTTACAACCCTCCCTCCTCCCCATTGAAGTTGTTCCACTCCTAGTGTTTTGCTTTTTATCAAACTAGTTAGGTCACGCTCGCGTTGCGGGCGGGAAGCCACTCACACATGCGCGGTGCACTTGGGCCCACGCAACGGAGCATTCTACAAACTTCTAGTTTTTTCTAAAAAAGTTCCGGTCTCCTGGGGCTGTCGCAGAGGACGACCCAACAAGTAAGAATATTGAGCCTGCTGTCCTCGGAGAATACCTGCTACAGGTATGTATCTTCATTTTGTTTGCGTATGGAGAAAAGAACCCAGAAGTCCAGAGAGGCTGAAAAGGATAAGATTTTTGTAGCCAATCGTCTACATCATTATCAGCCTCGGCATCTGCACCAGCATTGGAAGCATTGGTTCCTATGGCTACCAGGCCCGTATCTGACACTGGGAGTGGACGTGCGTCGAGTGGGTCTCCACCTGTCTCGATGCCAGCCACTGTGCAGGGCCCCCGGGACGCCGAAGAGGCGTATGGATTCAACATCGTCCACATTAGTACCAAGGGATGTCAGTGCTTGGCATCAGGCAAAGATCAAGAACACAAGCCTCATTCCCCTTCAGCGTTTGGTGCCGGGAGCTCCAGGGCATCAGACGTTAGTACTCGAGAAGCATCAGTCCCGGGAGGAGTTCTCCCTCTCTATTGAAGAGCTGCCTTCACGCTGGTCTCCTGGTAGCCAGGACCCAGTTTCCACCATGGCACCAACAACTCTGCAGACTGTCTGAGAACTGATGTTCCAGCCTTTACCGATGTCAGCCCTCGATGAACAGATCCAGTCCATGCTCCAAGAACACTTGGCGGGGCTTCTTCAGGTGCAGAGTCCATCGGCACCAGGGACGTTTGCACCAGCCATGACTCTACCTCTGCCTGCCTCGCAGGGCCCTTAGCCTGTGATTATTGGCATCAACACATGCCCATGCAGGTACCCCCTCGACTTCTGTGGTGGAAGTTTCACTGGATAGAGACGGTCCTGCTTTTGTTAAAGAGATGGCAGCTGCCCTCCCTACAAAGTTGGAGATGGAGGGCTTGCCCAGGGCTCAGATGTCCAAGGTTCTCCTAGAGAGGCTGCGACTGTCCCTCTTCACAGGATCCTTTGTGACGTTCAACTGAAGAATTGGAAGTCCACCTCTGTCCCAGTTTTTCCGAAAAAGATTGACACCATGTATCAGATTGAAAGTGCACCTGGATTTCATAGGCCGCAGTTGCCTCATCATTCTTTGGTGGTTGAATCTGCGCTCAAGCAAAGCAGTATTTCCAGGGACCTTGCCTCAGCTCCCCCAGCAGAGAGGCCTGGATTTGTTTGGGCGTAAGATGTATCAAGCTTCAATACTCATGACATAAAGTTATTCAAAGTTGTTAAATCACAAGAGGATTGTGAACAATTACAAGAGGACCCTGGGAGACTGGGCATCCAAATGTCAGGTGACATTTATTGTGAACAAGTGCAAAATGATGCATGTGGGAAAGAGGAACCAGAACTATAGTTATGTGATGCAAGGTTCTGCATTAGGAGTTACCAACCAGGAAAGGAATCTAGATGCCATCGTTGATATGTTGAAACCCTCTGCTCAGTGTGTGGTGGCGGCAGCTAAGAAAGCAAATAGAATATTAGCTATTATTAGGAAAGGAATGGAAAACAAAAATGAGGACGTTTTATTGCCTTTGTATCGCTCCAATGGTGTGGCCACATCTCGAATACTATGTGCAATTTTGGTCATCGCATCTCAAAAAAGATATAGTGGAATTAGAAAAGGTACAGAGAAGGGCAGCGAAAATAACCCCCCACCTCCGGCGCAATGACACCCCCCTCCCCGGCGCATCAAGGCCCCCCCCCCCAGGTGCATTCTTGGCTGCTGGAGGGTGCAGAGGGCAGCCTCGCACCTGACGGCTCCACTGGCTCCCTGCTCCCGCTGCTCTTTGCACCCTCCAGCAGCGTGCACCTGGGGCGGACCGCCCCCACCGCCCCGCCCTTCCTACGCCACTGGGTTTGGGAAATGTGCATAGTGGATGTCTTTTTATTGTGTTAAGTAGAAAAGGAAACATTTTTTTTTAATTTATTTCTCCAGTGTTGCAGTACATGCTGAGGTTCCCAGGTCAATTTTTGTCTACATATTTTTATTTCTAATTTGTGAACCCTTGTTCTGTATTTGGTGAGGGTCTTTCGGCGTGACTGTATGGCAGATGGGGAGATTAGAGAGGAGGCAGAGAGGAGAGTTCTTCTTTATTTTCTAGCCTGGACCCCAGCATGGCTAACAGCTGGTGAGAATCACCAAGCCCTGATAGCTGAGGACCTCCTCTGAAGGTGGCCAGTTCTACTGAGCTTGGCAGATGGGGGCAGCATCCTTGAACCACTGACAACTTAAGCGTACATGGGGTGCTGGAATCGGTAGCTCAAGGAGTTGCTGCTGCCTGCCAAGCTTGGTAAAAGCAATTCTGGCCATCTTTGGTGGAAGTCTTCAGGTGACAGAGCTTGGGGATTCTCATCAGCTACAGTATTTATATTTTGAGTTTGGCAGTGCTGTGGGAGGGGGGCATAGAGAGAAAAAATTGTGCCCACCCACTTTGGGCTCAGGCCCACCCAAACTTGGCTGTCTAGTTATGCCACTGCTTCCTTTTCTCCAACTGGGGTTCCAGCTTAACTCCTAATAAAGACACTCCCTTATGTTTCTTTAGCCAGCAGTCCCAAACACAGAAAGCTCCCAGCACTCCACAAAGGGCAAGGTTTCAAAGGGACTTACCCTTACTGCTGGTGCTTAGCTTCCCAACAGAACATGAGTAGCCATACTGGGTCAGACCAATTGTCTATCTAGCCCAGTATCCTGTTTTCCAAATAGTGGCCAAGCCAGGTCACAAGTACCTGGCAGAAACCCAAATCGTGGCAACACTTCATACTAGAAATCCCAGGGCAAGCAGTTGCTTCCTATGTTGACTAATAGTAGACTATGGACTTTTCCTCCAGGAATTTGTTCAAACCTTTTAAAACCCAGATACGCTAACTGTTGTTACCACATCCTCCGGCAAAGAGTTCCAGAGCTTAACTATTCGTTGAGTGACAAAATATTTTGTCCTGTTTGATTTAAAAGTATTTCCATGTAACTTCCTCGAGTGTCCCCTAGTCTTTGTACTTTTGGAACAAGTAAAAAATTGATTTACTTCTACTTGTTCTACACCAATCACGATTTTGTAGACTTCAATCATATCTCCCGTCATCCATCTCTTCCAAGCTGAAGAGCCCTAACCTCTTTAGCCTTTCCTCATACGAGAGCAGTTCCATCCCCTTTATCATTTTTGGTCTCTCTTCTTTGAACTTTTTCTAATTCCACTATATCTTTTTTGAGATATGGTCACGAAAATTTAATGCAGTACTCAAGGTGCAGGCGCACCATGGAGCGATACAAAGGCATTATAGTATTTTCGGTCTTATTCACCATCCTTTTCTTAGCATCCTGTTTGCTTTTTTTGGCCGCTGCTGCACACTGAACAGAAGATTTCAGCATATTATCTACAACGACACTCAGATCTTTTTCTTGAGCGCTGACCCCCAAGGAGGACCCTAACATCGGGTAGCTATGATTTGTATTGTTCTTTCCAATGTGCATCACCTTGCATTTGTCCACATTAAATTTCATCTGCCATTTGGATGCCCAGTCTTCCAATTTCCTAAGGTCTTCCTGCAATAGTTCACTGTTCACATGTGTTTTAACAACCTTGAATAGTTTTGTATCATCTGCAAAGTTGATCACCTCACTCGTCTTTCCGATTTCGATATCATTTATAAATATGTTAAATAGTACTGGTCCCAGTACAGATCCCTGCAGAACTCCACTGTTCACCCTCCTCCATTGAAAGAAATGACCATTTAACCCTACCCTCTGTTTTCTGTCCAATAATCAATTCCTGTGAGGCAAGATTTCCCTTGGCTGAACCCATGCTGACTCTGTCCTATTAAATCATGTTTGTCTACGTGTTCTGTAATTTTATTCTTTATAATAGTTTCTACTATTTTCCCAGCACTGACGTCAGGCTTACCAGTCTACAGTTTCTCGGATCACCCTTAGGACCCTTTTTAAAAATCGGCGTCACATTGGCCACCCTCCAATCTTCAGGTACTACTGAAGATTTTAATGACAGGTTCCATATTACTAACAGCAGATCAGCAATTTCATGCTTGAGTTCTTTTGAGTCCCCTTGGAAGTATGCCATCCACTCCAGGTGATTTACTACTTTTTAATTTGTCAGTTTGGCTAAGTACATCTTCCAGGTTCACCGAGATTCCTTTCCATTCCTCCGCATCATCACCCTTGAAAACCATTTCCAGTACAGACAAATCTCTTACATCTTCTTCCGTAAAGACAAGCAAAGAATTCATTCAGTTTCTCTGCTATGTCCTTATCCTCCCTGTGCGCCCCTGTTGCTCCTTCGAGATCTACTAACGTTCCCACAGATTCCCTTGCAGTCTTTCTGCTTCTGTTGTACCTGAAAAATGTATTTATTTATTTATTTATTTATTTGGCTTTTGCTCACACCTTTTTCAGTAGTAGCTCAAGGTGAGTTACATTCAGGTACACTGGATATTTCTCTGTCCCAGAAGGGCTCACAATCTGTTTATACCTGAGGCAATGGAGGGTTAAGTGACTTGCCCAAAATCACAAGGAGCAGCAGTGGGGTTTGGCTGGCCACCTCTGGATTTCAAAGACCAGTGCTCTAACCACTGGGCCACTCCTCCACTCCTAAAGTTGTTTCTATGAGTTTTAGCCTCTGTGGCAAGTTTCTCTTCATATTCTCTCTTAGCCTTCTTTATTTACATCTGACTTGCCAGTGCTTATATTGCTTCTTATTTTCTTCATTTGAGTCCTTTTTCCATTCTTTGAAGGACAATCTTTTGGCTGTAATGGCCTCTTTTACTTCACCTTTTAACCATGCTGTCTGACGTTTTCTCTTCTTTCCACCTTTGCAAATACGTGGAATGCATCTGGACTGGTCTTCCAAAATGGTATTTTTGAATAACGTCCACATCAGATTTAGCGTGTTAACCTTTTCAGCTGATCCTTTTAGTTTCTTTTTAACCATTTTCCTCATTTTATTATAGTCACCCTTTCGAAAATTAAATGCAGCTACAGTAGATTTCCTTTGTGGGTTCATCCCAGATAATAGCTCAAACTTGATCATGTTATGATCACTGTTTCCCAGGGGACCCAACACCGCTACCTCTCGCACTATATTCCACCAAGGACCAGATCCAAAATGGCTCCCCCTTTTGTCGGTTCCTTCACTTACATATGAATTTATTGACAGACTTGTCTTTTTTTTTTCTCCTTTCTTGCTGTAAGTTAATTTACTGATAGTTGGAAGGTCTGTTGACTGGCCTATTATTTGCCTTGATGTTACTTGATCTGGAGTTAATTTGTGCTTCAGTTCTCTATTGATCTTTCTTATAATGATAGTAACACTGCCTGTTTCCTGCACATAACACTTTATCTAAAAGGTTTATATTAACTTTATAATCTGAATTACAATCATGGATTATTTATAACCAGAATTTTATACATATATTGGAGGGGGGGGGGGTTGTTGTATGTTCTATGTGCAGTTACACCAAATGCAAAACCGATTAGATCATCAGCCAACTTGTTAAAGACAAAAAAAAACCCCAAAAGAACCAACCCTGGAAGATGCATCTCTCAAAAGAAGTTATAAGAACAAAGACTATAATTTTCATGGTCATTATTCTTTGCTGATTTTGAGAAACACTGATGCAAAATGTGGCGGTGTAACCCATCTGATCACTGCTTCATTTGCTGCAGCCAGTCTTAACAAAACAAAGTAGGAAAACTTTTGTTTTTTTGTTTATTTAACAGGGCACTAAAAGTCTTCCCTGGCATCCTTATGATGCAATAAAGTTTCACAGCCTTTCTGCACAGGCCGGTTTGATCAAGCTGGTTGAATCATCTTAGCCTGCCCTGATCTTATGTTTGTAATAACGGATATAAGCTTGATTTCTGTACATATTGTTCATTTAAAACTATATTTTATATAAAGACTTTAAGAATTAAATAGCAATAAACCCAAGAAATCAAAGGAACAACATGATTCATTAGGAGACAGAGCAAAATCACTGGAGCCCACTTTTGTTAAGAAATGCATCCACTCCACAGTTTGGAGAAAGGTGCTTTCCGCCTGGTGACACACTAAACAAGCATAAAGTTAACCCCCCTTCCTCCCTCCAAAAAAAAGAGCAGCAGGGACACAGATGGGCAGATAAGAAACAGATTACTGACTACTCCTCCTCCCTTTCAAGCAAGATCAGCAAAACCTGGACAACAGCAGAAGCCTTGGCCGACACACCCACCCCGGAGCGGGGAGCTGGAGGAGGGGGGAATCGGGGGCCTCACCTGCTACAACCACGGGGGGGGGGGAGGGGGACTACAAACCTCCCTTCTCCCCCAGCCATACGCACAACGACCAAGCCTCCAGCGAAAGGTAAAGGACGGAGAGAGTGCAACCAGGATCCTCTGGATTCACCCGGACACCAGCCCCCCTCGTTACATGCAGATACCGCTCCGGTAAATCATCAATCAAAGGGCGGCGAGGACCGGGAGTGGAAGCAAAGGCAACACCAGGGTCAGTAGGTTTGGAATCCACAGCCCACGCAGGGCTATGAAGAAATCAATTTGTCTCATCTGTCTCCAAACAGTTTAGAACTTCCGGGCCTGCTAGACTCAAAGCGAAACCAAACTCATCCGCTGACTGACCTGGCAGTAAGACCTTATTAAACCTCCAGGAACGGGAAGGCAGCGCATGCGCATAGTCGCCGGCGCGCCAACGCGGTAAGGTCTATTTTTAAAAACGTTTTAAATAGAACTCGACAGCAGTGCCGCAGAGCGGCGCCCTTGAAGGCAGGCGCCCCCCTGTGGCGCTTACCTCGCTTACCGTGTTGGCATGGCCCTGACTCCCAACGCTGAACCTTGCATGACGTAGTTATAGTTTGGGTTCCTCTTTCCCACATGCATCACTTTGCACTTGTTCACATTAAACATCATCTGCCATTTAGACGCCCAGCCCTCCGAAGGGACACCACCTTGTAGTGGTGGAGGGGCTTCCATGTTTCAATGACTCAGAGGGCTATGCTGAAGGGCTACCCATATCAGGCAGGCCTCTGAGGAGAAAACAGACAAAGAGTGTCCCAAACTGGGAGAGTGGTGAGATGGTGACCTAGAGTTTGTATGCCCAATGGCTCAGCTGCCCTCTGAGGTTCTGTCTTCTTTATGTAAATTTCCTCTCTGCAATTGCATTTTCCTTAACTGAGAGGAAGGGAACAACCGGCGGTCAGCCGCTGATGGCCAGCGTTTTGTCCCCTGAGCAGCAAGTGCGGGACCGCTGAGCATCGAACTGCCCACAGATGAAAGGGTTGGCGAGTCCTTTGATTAGCACTGGCGAAGGAGCGTCGACACTCTTGGACCTGGTAAACAACTCCATCGCTCCCGAATTATTCAACCACCATGTCCAAAGGAGTGGAGGAGTGAGTTGGAGTCATATGCTGAAACAGAGGACGTTTACAGCAGAACCCGAATCGGCGGAACCACTCCTAAACACCTCAAGAGAAATCATCAGTTTTTTGCTTCCGTGGAGGTTACATTGAATACCATCTGGAAGGCGCTTCGGGACCTAACGGCAGTAGTAAATAACTTTGTTTCAGATATGATCTTATTGGAGAGCAAGAAGTGGTTATGATCTTGAAAATGATAATGGACCAGAAACTTTGAATAATAAGGTGGATACTTTTGTGGATGATTAATGTCGAGATTATTGTTTTTCCCAGAGTTGCAGGTATGACTCCTAAAGTTTCCTCAGAAATATTTCCTTAATTATTACTTCGAAAGGAGTGAAGCCTGTGAAAACTGGGATTGCTTTAATCAGTGGGATTTGAATTAGAGACTTGAGTATATGTATCGTTAAATAATTTCTGGTTTTTAAAAGAGAGAGAATGTAATCAGATGTATTATTTCTGACTAAAACCTGGACAAATAAGTATGTTCTCAATGAAATGAATTGACTATACGTCGTATTTGGTCTTGAGGAAGCCAACCAGACAGGGGCGTAGCCAGACAACAGATTTTGGGTGGGCACCAAGTATTCTCCCCCCCCCCCCCCCCCCCCCCAAAAAAAATATTTCAGTTGGCGGGAAAATGCTTCTTTCCACCTTGGCAGTCCGTAGCAGGCATGCACTGAAAACTGAGCATTTGCAGGTGCCAGTATCGTGGAGAGTAGCATTTTGTTACCATCAGGGAGAAGTCTTCAGCTGGCGGAGCTTGGGATCCCTACCAGCTACCACTAATATGTGCTACTGTTGGGTGGGCCTGAGCCCTAAGTGGGTGGGCCCCAGCCCACCCAGGCCCACCTGTGGCTACGCCACTGCAACCAGATGATCAATGTGGAATAATGTATTAGATGAGTAATATCTGGGGATAATCAGGTTAATATGTTTTCTTTTTTCTGTCTAGTGTTTAATTGATCTCCTTGTCTTATTTCATTCTCCCTATTTTTCTTCACTTTGTGGTCTAAGAAAGAGAAAGATTGTATATAATCCATATATCTAGTTGGGATTGTTTTCTTCTTCTATTAATGTGCAATCATCTCTGTATTACCGTTTGCAAGTGACCCTTGTAAAATGAAAAATTATAAATAAATGATTTAAATAGACTCCCAGTCTCAATCAAGGAAGACAAAGAAATAGCAGAAAAACGTCTTTGCTTCGGTCTTCACTGAGGAAGATTTGGGTGGGATACCAGTGCTGGACAGGGTATTCGAACCTGAAGAGTCGGAAAAACTTATTGAAATATCTGTAAATCTGGAAGACGTAATGGAGCAGTTCTGCAAACTGAAGAGTAGCAAATCTCCTGGAACGGATGGTATTCACCTTAGGGTACTGATAGAACTAAAAAAAATGAGCTGGCGGAGCTACTGTTATTGATTTGTAATTTATCCTTAAAATCAAGCGTGGTACTGGAAGATTAGAGGGTGGCCAATGTAACGCCGATATTTAAAAAAGGTTCCAGAGGAGACCCAGGAAATTATAGACCAGTGAGTCTGACGTCTGTGCCGGGCAAAATGGTAGAGACTATAATCAAGAACAAAATTACAGAGCACATTCAAAAGCATGGACTAATGTGACAAAGTCAACATGGATTTAGTGAAGGGAAGTGTTGCCTCACCAATCTGCTGCATTTCTTTGAAGGGGTAAACAAACATGTGGACAAAGGTGAGCCGGTTGATATTGTGTATCTAGATTTTCAGAAGGCATTTGATAAGGTCCGTCATGAAAGACTACAGAGGAAATTAGAGGGACATGGGATTGGAGGTAGTGTCTTACTGTGGATTAAAAACTGGTTGAAAGATAGGAAACAGAGAGTAGGATTAAAAGGTCAATATTTGCAATGGAGAAGGGTAGTTAGCGGGGTCCCTCAGGGATCGATGCTGGTACCTCTGCTTTTTAACATATTCATAAATGACCTAGATCGCTGATCCCGTGATGCATCGCGGCTGAACGGACGCCTCGAGACCCGCTCCACACCTGATTCCCCCCTAATCTCTGAATTTACTCACAACAACTCACGATAAAAACAGAAATACCGGCAGACTCGCAAAGCGGAAACTTCGAGCTCCGTGCGGGAGCCCTCGTGGGTGAGAAAGAAGGAACGGGTGACGTGTATGCCAGTAATGAGTCAGTGGCCTAAAAAGTCCCGAGTGCAAGACGCGAGCGCTAAGATGGTGAAGAAAAATGAATCTGCGGGGGAGGCGAGCCAGCCGGTGGATGCCTTTCAGGAATTAATCCAGCAAGTTACAACCATATTAGAAGAGAAGTTATCCAAGTTCCAAACCTCAGTGGAACAGATTAGAGAAGCGGTAGAGCGGCAAAGCGCCATATTACAGCAAGCAGAGGACAGAATCTCCAGGCAAGAAGATAGGGCGGAAGAGGCGGACACGAGGCTGCTAGCAATGGAGCAAAAGTGCAGCAGGCTGGAACAGCAGCTAGACGACCTCGAAAACCGCAGCAGGAGAAACAACCTGAGAGTGGTGGGTCTACCCGAGTCAGTGAAGGACAGAGACCTATGGAAGCTGGTGGAGTCGTGGATTCCGGAGCAACTGGGAGTGCAGGAACCCGATACAGCAATGAAAGTTGAAAGGGTCCATCGAATTGGCCAGATGAAAGGAGGAAAAAAAACAACCAAGGACAGTTATCGCAAAAATTCTCAACTACGCTGATAAGGAGAGATTATTACAAGCTTTTCGGAAGAAGAGAAAGTTGGAATATGAGGGTAACAGAATCCTGCTATTTCAGGACTACTCAGCTGCTGTATCGCAACAGCGTAGGAAGATGGGGCAACACTGCAAACGGTTGTTTGAAATAGGAGTGAAATTCGCATTGCTGTTCCGTGCAAAGGTACGGATTTTACAAGATAATAAGGCAGTATTTTTCACAGAACCTAAAGAACTGGGCGAGTATGTGGACCGTTTATAGCCTGGAGCCCAGGTGAGAAATTTGATTCACATGACTGACTTGTGTGGCGGCATCATAACATAGTAGAACATAGTAACATAGTAGATGACGGCAGAAAAAGACCTGCACGGTCCATCTAGTCTGCCCACGATAAACTCATATGTGTATACCTTACCTTGATTTGTACCTCTCTTTTTCAGGGCACAGACTGTATAAGTCTGTGCAGCAGTATTTCCCGCCTCTCAACCACCAGTCCCGCCTCCCATCACCGGCTCTGGCACAGACCCCGTATAAGTCTGCCCTCCCCCATCCTAGCCTCTCAACCACCAACCCCTCTTCCCCCCGCCACCCAATTTCAGCTAAGCTTCTGTGGATCTATTCCTTCTGCACAGGATTCCTTTATGCCTGTCCCACGCATGCTTGAATTCCGTTACTGTTTTCATCTCCACCACCTCCCGCGGGAGGGCATTCCAAGCGTTCACCACCCTCTCCGTGAAGAAATACTTCCTGACATCTTTCCTGAGTCTGCCCCCCTTCAATCTCATTTCATGTCCTCTCGTTCTACCGCCTTCCCATCTCCGGAAAAGATTCGTTTGCGGATTAATACCTTTCAAATATTTGAACGTCTGTATCATATCACCCCTGTTCCTCCTTTCCTCCAGAGTATACATGTTCAGATCAGCAAGTCTCTCTTCATACGTCTTGGAACGCAACTCCCATACCATCCTCGTAGCTTTTCTTGTACCGCTTCCATTTTTTTAACATCCTTCGCAAGGTACGGCCTCCAAAACTGAACACAATAACGAAATAATAGCTGGTCTATCGACCCTGTCAAAGCAGCAGATTGAAACTGGATCTGGAACTAACGGGAGATGTGATGTCGGCGGGTGTGATGTGCCCAATGTATAAATCTCTGCATATGAACCATTTGATGAGTGCATCTCCCGAGATGAGCAGCGAGTGGGGCGCTAAAACAGGGAGGATGACCCATGAGGACCCGTGCGGAGAGGGACCGGTGTTTGCCACCAGCAGTCCGGTTGGGCAAAAACACACAAAGCCCAGTTAACTGTTTAATTTTCCTCTGTTATTGTTAATGGTTGGATAGGGGTATTAGAGTTTTAGACCCCTTTGCAAATGCTGTAGTTAAGGCATGTTTAGTTTTGATCCCACAGCAGAAGGGGAACTGTAGGGGGGTGGGACAGAGGGCATTGTAGGGACGCAGCCAATGTGAGAGATATCAGGAAAGGGGGGGAAGGGTGGCAGTAGGGGACGGGAGAAGTTGGTGATGATCAGGGTATGAATGTGATTATATGGATGTGGGTGTGGATGTGGGGATGTCAAGGGGGGGGGTAGGGGGATTGGGAGGGATAGAAGGCCAGGAGAGATATGGTCTATCCAAGGGGAGGGCGGAGCGGTGGGGGAGAGCGTCCTCCATAATGGAAGGGGAGACCATTGCTGCGTAGGGCATAGGGAATAAGAATACCCGGGGGGTCCAGCTGGGAGACCCTTCACGGGGTACTAATGTGGAAATAAATCTGAGTGAATGATCTATGAAACTGAATTCGCATGGCTAATTTAAAAGTTGTATCTTTAAATGTAGATGGTGTATACTCGCCAGTAAAAAGATTTAAAATACTGCAAATGCAAACTGACGTAGCGCTGTTACAGGAAACGCACCTGGACAATGTGGAACATACCAAGCTTAGAAGGGACTGGGTAGGGGAAGTATACTACGCCTCTTACAACAATAGGCAGAGGGGAGTAGCAATTTTAATAAGGAAAAATATAGCCTTTGATATGCATAGAATGTTCCAGGACCCAGAGGGGCGATTTGTGGTAGTGGCAGGTCTATTACAGGGGAGGAAGGTGGCATTATGCAGCTTGTATGCGCCTAACATATACTCACATAAGTTTTTTGCGCTTTTAGCTGCTAAGCTCCTCACATTTGATGACTACCCACTCATAGTAGGGGGCGACTTCAATATCACCAGTGACCCACTCATAGACTGTAAGCCACCAAAGAAAGGGGCCAAAGATCACGAGGAGAAGGGGGTGAACTTTATAGTCATTGAATTGGGAGTAATTGATATATGGAGGCTTCTCCACTTAGAAGAGAAAGACTATATGTTTTTCTCACATCCGCATAAGGTCCATGCACACCTTGATTATGTGCTTCTGAGCCAGTCTTTATTGGGGTCGTCAGAACGCGCGGAGATTGGGGAACCTGTAGTTTCGGACCATGCTCCAGTGTGGATCCAACTAAAGTCGGGAGAAAACAAAGGGATGAATAGGTGGCGCATGAACCCTGCTTTGTACCAGGACACCACCTTTTGTGAATACCTCAAGCAGGCATGGTCAGATTATATTGATGAAAATAAAAAACAGCCAATCAATGATAGGATTTTCTGGGAAGCAGCGAAGACAATGGTGCGCGGTAAGATAATAGCGTACACGGTGGCCCTAAAGAAAAAAACGTGATAAGACTCTTCAGGACCTCATGGTCGCATTGAAAGATGCCAGAAGAGGCCTTGTTCACTCCCCATCTGAAGCACATAGGAAGAAATACATGGAGGTGAGGAAGCAGGTACAAGCTGTCTTAGATGCTAGGGCCTTGTATGATATTAGACTTTATAAATATCGGATGCACCGGTGGAGCAACAAAACTGGCAAACTGATAGCTTCTCTGGTCAGACAAAGGTCTGGGAAAAGCTATATCAGCAAAATAAAGAACGCCCGAGGAAAGGTTCAGGTGGGGCGGAAGGAGATACAGCAAGAATTTGTCAATTTTTATTCCACACTATATGCCAAAGGCTCCTTCTCGGCAGAGGAATGCGGGAAATTTTTTGGAGGGGTTAGTTTGCCATCGCTGACAATAGAACAAATGTCGAGTCTTAATGCGCCTATGGAGGGGCAGGAAGTACAGAAAGTCATAAGACAGCTGAAGTTAGCCAAAGCGCCTGGGCCAGGAGTTTTATAAGATCTTGCAAAGCCAAATAATTCCACCATTTGTGGCCATGTGTAGGATGTGAGGGAATCACAGAATATGGGAGAGTGTTTAAACCATGTTTATATTACCGTATTGCCAAAGCCTGGGAAGGACGCGGAGTTGGTGGGTTCATACTGCCCCATTTCCATACTAAATCAGGATGTTAAGATCATGGCGGCAGTATTGGCGGCCAGGTTGGGCGAGTTGGTGCCAAATTTAGTCCACAGCGATCAGGTGGGGTTTGTGAGGGGGCGGTATGCGTCTGCCAACATACTGAAAGTTAGTCGCATTTTAATGGAAGGCAGCAGGGAGGCGGGAGACAAGATTTTAGCCAGCTTAGATGCCAAGAAGGCATTTCACAAAATAATATGAGAGTATCTGTTCTGGGTGCTGCAAAAGTATGGCATGGGGGGGAATTCTTGGAATGGATTAGGGCTTTATATAGCAACCCAACTGCCCAAATTATGATCAATGATATGCTCACACCAATAGTGCATTTGGGGGGCAGAACCAGACAAGGATGCCCGTTATCACCCCTCTTATTTATTCTCACACTGGAGCCATTAGCAGCCAAGATCCGGCAGGACGTGAGTTTGAAGGGAGTGCAAGTAGGCGGGAGGGAATACCGAATAAACCTGTTTGCCGATGATATGTTATTACTCATAGATAATGCATCCTCAGGCATCTTCTGAGTAATGGAAATCATTAGGGAGTTTGGTGCTTTCTCGGGTCTGAGCATTAATTTCGGAAAGTCGGAGGCATTACCAATAAGCAGGCCCTGTGCATGCGCTCAAATGAACAGCTTCCCTTTGATGTGGGTTAAGGATGGAATCAAATATCTGGGTGTCTATTTGAGCACAGATACAGATTGTTTGTACAGAAAGAATGTGGTTGAGAAAATGGAGGCAATAAAGAAACTATGCTGGAGGTGGAAGGACCTACCAATTAGTTTTATGGGACAAGTAGCTCTGACGAAAATGGTCTTACTCCCTAAGATATTGTATTCACTCCAGATGATGCCGGTGTGGCTACGTAAGAAAGAAGAATCAAAATTCCGCAGTATAGTTACGACCTTTATATGGCGTGCGAAACGAGCCAGAATTTCGTATGCTAAGCTGGCACTGGATAAAGAACAGGGAGGTCTCAGATTACCAGACGTCAGGGCATACAATGTGGCAGCACTTATGCGATGGATCCATGAGCTACATACGGAGGCGGAATTTTTCTCTCCAGCTGGTTTCTGGAAAAGTTGGTGTCTTCTGCTGGATCCATTAGTGGTCATGGAATCGGTAAATGCTAGTAAACTGGGAGAGGCTAGGACAAATCCATACTTGATGGCGCTGAGAAAGGCTTGGAGGTGGTGGAGAGAGCTAGGAGGAGTAAAGGGGAGGGCGAGCCCGTTCGTGACACTGACAGGTAACTGTAACTTCCCGGCGGGAATGGGGAAATCTGTTTTCACAGAGTGGAGAAAGCAGGGGTGTAGATACATAGGTGATTTTAGGAAGGTGGGTGGTCAGGAATTCCCGGAGTTCATACAGATCGGGCGTGCATGGAAAATCCCGAACTCCCAATTCTTTGCTTTTTTACAAGCAAGGGACTATGTGTTAACTGTTGAGAGGAAAGGGGGGACTGGGGCTGTTTTGGGGAAATCCGATGCAGTGTTCCTGCAGCTGCCGCACACTTTAAACAAGTTATCTCAATGGCATCAGCTCATTCGGGAAAGTAGGAAAGCTACACACTTAACACAGCTAGCTAAGGCATGGAGTAGAAACATAGGAGGCACAGTGTCAGAGGAGGAATTGGGGAGAGCATTTGGAGAACTCAGCAAGGCCACGCCGAATGCGGCATTACAAGACATTCAATTTAAAATAATACACAGGGTACATATATCTAAAGTGAAAGGGAAAAAAATGGGGCTTTGGACTGATGACACATGTGTGAAATGTGGGGCTTATGCGGGTACGCTGTTACATTCATTTATGGAATGCCCGAAGTTGGGGGAGATCTGGAAAGGAGCATTAAGGCAGATAGAACAAATAGTGGAGCATGAGTTCGAATGGACGTATTCGGTAATCTATTTGGGGAGTACGGCTGGCCTGAGAGAGCAAGGACTGAATGAGGCCCAGTGCAAATTCATCTTAGTTGCCACCATTTTGTTCAAAAAAATGTATATTAATGTCATGGGTGGATGCTAGGCCCCCTCAGATGACGGTATGGTTAGATTCTATGAAGGAAATGTCCAGCTGGGTGCAAGAGTCCCTTAAGTTCCGGCTCTCAATAGGGGCACGACAATATAAAGATTTGTGGAGTAAGATTGCCAGCGTGGAGGGACTACTGGTGGACTCTTCCCTTGATAATACTGCAGGGTAAAGTACTAGTAGACACTTTGAGGGGTGCAGGAGCGGTAGGGCAATGGTTTCTACATGGCACTGTGCAGCAGGACATGTTAGCATATTAGGTGGAGTGGACGGGGGGGGGGGGGGGGGAGGCTGCTACACTAAGGAGGGGGGTAAATAAAGGCAAAAAGTCCGAAGTGTTTCGTTTAATGTTATTTGATGTATATGTGTTAAAACCCTGTGAATGTTGATGGAAAGGCTAATATGTTGTTTCACTCACTGATGGGAAATGACGAGGGGAGGGGGGCTGATGTGTATTGATGTTTTGTGCACTAAGGACTCAATAAAGATACTTTAAAAAAAAAAAATGACCTAGATCATGCAATGCCTGTTAATGCATTTTTTAATGTTTTTATTGAGTGGAGAAACACACCATATAAGAACAAAAAACACAAATTACCAATGGTTACAGGCATCAATCTTGCCATACAGATACATGTACAGATATACAATTCTCATGGGCACAAGGCCCACTCCGCAAAGTTAATATTACAAGAGTAAACTACTCGTTTCCTCTGCATTCTGTACAAGTTATAATGAATCAGCAATTTAACTTAGTCAGGCAGTTTCTCTCTCCCTTTTGTTTTCTGTTAATGCACTCAATTGGATTACTTCCCTGGATAGAAAAACAGTTGCAGGGAGCACTTTTAAGACAACTTAGAAATCACCAGCACAGTTGAAGAAGGAACTCCAGCACAGAATCAAAACTAGCTATTAGTTTATAGGAAAGAGAGGATTAGAAAGGAGTTTATAGAAAGAGAGAGGCTAGAAAGTACAGCCAGTGAAAGAAAGGTTCATAGGCTGAAAGGATCTCTCCCAAGTCTCTGAATGGTAACCTAGAGCTATGTAAACTGATCACGTGTTCCAGAAGGAAAATTCCCAAAGCTTCCCACTTATGAAAGGTGCAATTATCAAGTCCTGGGAGAAACCGAGCATTACCCTGGATAGGCAATAACGCAGAAATGTGGGGAGAAATACCCCACAATTTCAAAAGGGCCTTCCATAAATTCCTCAAAGGTTGTAACAAAATACTGCCCTGCACTGATACCAGAAGTTCCTTGCTGGGCACCTGTAATAGAAAATTAACATTCTAAGGGTGAAATAGTTCCCTCTCCATCCGAACTGGGGTGTAATGTTTGTGGTTCAGAAACCAATCTGCTAAGTGCTGAGCAAGAAAGTCTGGTTGTACTTATAGAGATCAGGCAAACCTAATTCTCCCACCTTCTAATGACCTATTAAGGAATGTGTCAGAAACCTGTTTCAGTGGTGTGTTGGAGCTGGCTCGCAAGAGCCGGTTATTATTTTTTCCAAAGTTTTGCGAGCCAACTGTTAAAACAGGGATCTGGCTCTGTCAGCAGCGATTGTAACAGGCTCTCTCTGGCCAGCCCCGGGGCCATCCCTGGATTTGGAGCAATTGGAGGGAGCCTGATGTGCCTTACTTTTCTCTGCAGCTTCACACTCAGAGAACCACAGAAGGGAAGGAAGGAGAAAGAAAGTGAGAGGTAGAAAGAAAAAGAGGTAGACTGGGATCAGTGGTGTGCTGGAGCTGGCTCGCACCAGCTCGCAAGAGCTGGTTGTTAAATTTTCTTCCGACTTGCGAGCCGGTTGTTTTAAAAGCGCGAGCTGGCTCTGGCTCTCCTCCCTCCCTCCGGATCCAGTCCCTCACTGACTCCTTGTCCTTCGAATTCTTCGGGGCAGGCAGTCTTGCCTGCCCGCTGCCAGCGCTGACTCTCCCCCGCTGCCGGTTCGCGCTTTAAAAATGGCCGCCGAGACTTCCAGAGGTGGCCTCGCGAGACTTCTGCTGAAGTCTTGGAGGCCGCCCTTGTAAGTCTCAGCGGCCATTTTGAAGCGCAATCCGGCAGCGGGGGAGAGTCAGCGCTGGCAGCGGGCAGGCAAAACTGCCCCGAAGAATTTGAAGGACAAGGAGTCAGTGAGGGACTGGATCTGGAGGGAGGGAGGAGAATTCGCTGAACAACTCGGGAGGGGGTGGCAGGGAAGAGAAGGGAGTTGCTGGGCATGGGTGGATGGATGGAAGGGAGAGAAGGGTCACTGGGTATGGGTGCATGCAGGGGAGAGGAGGGTCACTGCTGGACATGGGTGGATGGAGGGCAGGGGAAAGGAAGGTCACTGGGTATGGGTGCATGCAGGGCAGGGGAGAGGAGGGTCACTGGGTATGGGTGCATAGAGGGCAGGGGAGAGGAGGGTCACTGGGTAAGATGCATGCAGGGGAGAGGAGGGTCACTGGACTTGGGTGCATGCAGGGCAGAGGGAGAGAAGGGTCGCTGGACATGGGTGGATAGAGGGCAGGGGAGAGAGAAGGGTTGCTGGGCATGGGTGGATGGAGGGCAGGGGAGAAGAGGGGAGAGAGAAGAAATGCTGGACATGGATGGAGGGGAGGGAAGAGTGAGGAAGAAGATGAGATGAGGGAAAAGGAAGAGAGGAGAAAAACTGCACATGGATGAAGAAAATAGACAGAAGCTGAGGGCCAGAAATGAAGAAGAAAGGAGGAAAGGAAAGAAATAAATGGAAAGGAAGCCCTGGTAACTGAGTTAAGAGGACAGATAGCAGCAGAATCGGATACTGGGCCAGCATGATCAGAAAAACAGTCACCAGACAACAAAGGTAGAAAAAAATCATTTTATTTTCATTATAGTGTTTGGAATATGTTCACTTTGAGAATGAGGTGCTCTGCAATTTGGGGGGGGCGCAGAGGGGGACCGGGGAGAGAGCCTGTTGTTAAACATTTACCAGCACACCACTGCCTGTTGACTATTGTTTATTTTCCCCTCTCTAGACCCTTGCTGGACCCTTGTCCACGGGGATGAAGAGAGGGTTCCAGAAGGCTCAAAATAAGTCCCTTTACCATGACCTCTGTTTTCTGACTTCTGTCATCTAAGAGCATCTTTGTGCATCTGCTCGCCCACATAGTGTGCTAATGAGTAGGAGTTTACTTGCTTATGTGGATATTATAGAGAATAATTTATCTGTGTAGGGATATTAGGAGAAATAAGTATGTAGCCAAGAAATAGATACAGACAAGGGAGGTAGGTGTTTATATTGAATTTATTCTTACCCAAGCGATATTTCAATCAGGTACGCTCATCAGTCAAAGTCTCAGGACAACCGACTGTAGTTCTGCCCTCTGGGTAGAGTTGGGGAATTCTCCAAACTCCTCCCAGATTTACACTTCTTAAATACCCTTTTTGCTCATTAATACTGTATATTTTAGTATGCAAATCTTATTTTTCTTACAGTTACTGACCATAAGCTAACCACAAGCTAGATCGGAAGCCCAAATCTCCCCCTTCTACCTAGTTCTCAATAACTGTCACATCCTGAGTGATAAACAACTCTTCTAAAATGCAGGGACAAGTATCCATTTTATGAAAAGGACTCCATTTTAAATTCAATTACTTGACCTAACTTTTAGCTATCCAAGTCATTTAATCCTTCATCTAAACTTTAAAACTGTATTTGGAAGTTACACCAGATTCTGATTAGACTTATCAGCTAGGCCCTACTTCAGCAAGTACCTAGTTGCAAGTCATTATCAGATTTTCTGGCCTGGTCAGTGCTTCTTAACAGCGTAGGCTCTATGGCTCTGCCCACCACTATTCCAGTGGAGGGGCCTCTAGCCGTAACATATATTAACACTATCTGTACCAAATAACACAAGCACAATTGACTTGATGTTAGTCTATAGAACTCCTGGTTCATGATCTAATATTGCTCCTAATTTGTATGAACACATTCTTAATACTAGCACTAAATTTACTAAATTAGTAATTTTAGGTGATTTTAATCTACATCTAGAAAATAGGTTAAATTCTGATGTAGAGAGTTTTTTATCTTTTTTATCAGATTTGCAATTCTCAATACCTATTGTTACTGTTAGTCATGAGAAAGGACATATGCTGGACTTATGTGGAAATGATTAATCTTTACTGATATTTTCTAAATGGGAACCCATAATTTGGTAAGATCATTGTCACTGTACATTTAGTTTAAACTATATTTCATCTACATTATATCGATCTCATTCTACAATGACTCTCACCTATCCACCCCCATCCTGTTAGACTATCTCTGAAATGCTTTGATGTTCCCATCCATACCTCCTACCCACCCCCACCCTGTTAGACTGTCAATGAAATGCTTGGATGTTTCACTTATATATACTGTCATCTACCACATTTGCTTATTTCCGATCTGACGAAGAAGGGCAACCTTCGAAAGCTAATCAAGAAATGTATTAAGTTATGTCCAGTAAAAAAGGTATCATCTTATTTTCTTTTCCATGTTTTATTTTGTTTGATTTCTATTAATTACCTTTAAAAGTGGACTAACACGGCTACCACATCTCTCTACAATGACTCGGAAATCTAGAGGTAAAATAGATCTCTATTTTTGGTCTTCGGTAATCCCTTTATTAACCACTTCTAATTCTGACCCTAAAATTTTTTTAACAATAAATTTTTATTGACATTTGAAATTTGAAAAACAGCAAACTGTTCATAATCAGAGATAGACAACATTAAACCTAAATAAGTCCTGTGTGTTCTCCCCCATCCCATACCTCCCATGCTCCCCATTACATAAAACCAGACTCCCATTCTAACACCTCTTACCAAATTACCCCCCCCCCTTGAACTCTACCCCCTACTCTCCCCATCTACTGCATCTTTACCCAATAATCAGTCCAGATGTACCCATTCCTCAGCTGTAGAGTTATATCGCCCCAAATGGCGTTCAATTTTTCTAGCTTCCCAAACAACTCAAGTTTGGAACTCCAATTTACTAATGTCGGTTCAATGCTCCGTTTCCAGTGGGCAGTAATAACAGTCTTTGCTGCTGCCAGACAAAGTCTTTTGAGGCGGCGTTGCCATTTCAATCCTCTATGATTGCCTCATCCAAGCAGGCACCACTTCGGGTCACACGGGAACAGGATTTCCAGGTTTGTAGATAAACATTGTGTGACTCCCTGCCAATACTCCTGCAGGCATTCACAAGACCGCCAGATGTGGTAAAAGTCCCTGTGACTTTCCCACACCTCCCACAAATGTCTGTAGTCCCAGGATACATAACTTTGAGCCTGGCTGGAGTATAATACCATCTACTTAGAACTTTGAATGCATTTTCTTTAATTAAAACACAAATAGAAGCTTTCTTCACCTCCAGACACATCCTTTTCCATTCATGCTCCGTAAACTCACCCCCCCAAATCCTCCTCCCATGCCTTCATATAGGGGTGTTTAACAAAGGCCATCCCCCTAAGAAACCGATATACAAAGGTGATAGTGCCCCTGAGCTTCCCAATGGAGACCCACAGATTTTCAAAATGCTCAGTTTCATCAGGATCCTATCTCAGCCATCCCTGACTAGAAATGTAATGCTTAACCTGCAAGTATGGGAAGAAGTCCGAGGAGGATAAGCCACAGGACTCCTGCAATTCCTCAAAGGGACGCACCTCCCCCACATCCAAAAAGTTGCGAAACCTGGATAGGCCATGATGAGACCAATTAACATATGTGGCCCGCCTAAGACCAATCAAAAAACCTGGCTCCTGGGTAATGTACGCCAACAACGATGGTGCCCGAGTGGCCCTCAAGTCTGTATTTCAAAAAAAACCACAATGATAATAGGTGTGACGCATACGGGTTAGTCGCCATTTGCTTGTAAGCTCTTTTAGTAAGGGAGGCCCAGAGTGCTGCGTCCAAAAAGTATTGTTGCACAAAATGTTGCTCCAGTGTGACTGTAGGGGACTGTTCCCCCCCCACCCCCCGGCTCCAACAAGAGATAGACAAAAAGATGGTAATATCTCCTCCTCCTGACTTTCAGAAAGGGTAACACCCATGAATCCGGATTTAAGTAATGCTATACTGGGAAAGACCAAAGGTCCATCGAGCCCAGCATCCTGTCCCCGACAGCAGCCAATCCAGGTCAAGGGCACCTGGCAAGCTACCCAAACGTACAAATTTTATACATGTTATTCCCGAAATTGTGGATTTTTCCCAAGTCCATTTAGTAGCGGTCTATGGACAGTGGAGCAATACAACGGCATTATAACATCCTCACACCTGTTCTCCATATCTTTCCTAATTATACCCAACATTCTATTCGCTTTCCTAGCTGCAGCAGCACACTGAGCAGAAGGTTTCAGTGTATTATCAACGACGACACCCAGATCCCTTTCTTGGTCCGTAACTCCTAACGTGGAACCTTGCAAGAGATAGCTATAATTCAGGTTCTTTTTTCCCACATGCATCACATTGTGTCACGTCTGTGGCCTTGACCACCCTCAGCCTTACCTTGTTTCTGGGGGTCAGCCTCTGTGCTGACTTCTGTCTGTCCTTTCTGAGTTAGCTCTCTCTCTCTGTGTGCTGGCTGCTTCCAGCGTGACTCTAATTGCTTCACTATACTGCAGCTGTGTGTGTGGAGCCTCCCTAAGCTTCAGTGTGCTTTCTGCCTGAGTCCTGTGCCTGTGACCTCACCAGGGAGGGCCTTCATAAGGAAGTGCTGTGCTTGCATTCAGGGCCTTTGCATGGTGTTATGCCTTTAGGCCAGGTCAGGTTAGTTAGTACATAAGTACATAAGTAATGCCATACTGGGAAAAGACCAAGGGTCCATCGAGCCCAGCATCCTGTCCACGACAGCGGCCAATCCAGGCCAAGGGCACCTGGCAAGCTTCCCAAACATACAAACATTCTATACATGTTATTCCTGGAATTGTGGATTTTTCCAAGTCCGTTTAGTAGCGGTTTATGGACTTGTCCTTTAGGAAACCGTCCAACCCCTTTTTAAACTCTGCCAAGCTAACCGCCTTCACCACTTTCTCCGGCAACGAATTCCAGAGTTTAATTCCATGTTGGGTGAAGAAAAATTTTCTCAGATTTGTTTTAAATTTACTACACTGTAGTTTCATCGCATGCCCCCTAGTCCTGGTATTTTTTGAAAGCGTGAACAGACGCTTCACATCCACCTGTTCCACTCCACTCATTATTTTATATACCTCTATCATGTCTCCCCTCAGCCGTCTCTTCTCTAAGCTGAATAGCCCTAGCCTCCTTAATCTTTCTTCATAGGGAAGTCGTCCCATCCCCGCTATCATTTTAGTCGCCCTTCGCTGCACCTTTTCCAATTCTACTATATCTTTCTTGAGATGCGACGACCAGAATTGAACACAATACTCAAGGTGCGGTCGCACCATGGAGCGATATAATGGCATAACATCCTCACACCTGTTTTCCATACCTTTCCTAATAATACCCAACATTCTGTTAAACGTCATCTGCCATTTAGCCGCCCAGTCTCGTAAGGTCCTCTTGTACTTTTTCACAATCTTGTCGCGATTTAACGACTTTGAATAACTTTGTGTCATCAGCAAATTTAATTACCTCGCTAGTTACTCCCATCTCTAAATCATTTATAAATATATTAAAAAGCAGTGGTCCTAGCACAGACCCCTGAGGAACCCCACTAACTACCCTTCTCCATTGTGAATACTGCCCATTTAACCCCACTCTCTGTTTCCTATCCTTCAACCAGTTTTTAATCCACAATAGGACATTTCCTCCTATCCCATGACCCTCCAATTTCCTCTGTAGCCTTTCATGAGGTACCTTGTCAAACGCCTTTTGAAAATCCAGATACACAATATCAACCGGCTCCCCTTTGTCCACATGTTTGTTTACTCCTTCAAAGAATTGAAGTAAATTGGTAAGGCAAGATTTCCCCACACAAAAGCCGTGCTGACTTGGTCTCAGTAATCCGTGTCCTCGGATGTGCTCTGTAATTTTGTTTTTATTAATAGCCTCTACCATTTTCCCCGGCACCGACGTCAGACTCACCGGTCTATAATTTCCCGGATCTCCCCTGGAGCCTTTTTTAAAAATGGGCGTTACATTGGCTACCCTCCAATCTTCTGGTACCACACTCGATTTTAAGGAAAAGTTGCATATCATTAGCAGTAGCTCCACAAGCTCATTTTTCAGTTCTGTCAGTACTCTAGGATGAATTCCATCCGGTCCAGGAGATTTGCTACTCTTCAGTTTGCCGAACTGCCCCATTACGTCATCCAGGTTTACCGTGAAGTCAGTAAGTTTCTCCGACTCGCCCGCTTGAAATACCATTTCCGACACCGGTATCTCACCCAAATCTTCCTCGGTGAGTACCGAAGCAAAGAATTCATTCAGTCTCTCCGCTACATCTTTGTCTTCCTTTATCGCCCCTTTTACCCCTCGGTCATCCAGCGGCCCAACCGATTCTTTTGCCGGCTTTCTGCTTTTAATATACTGAAAAAAACTTTTTACTATGTTTTTTTGCCTCTAACGCTATCTTTTTTTCGTAATCCCTCTTGGCCTTCTTTATCTGCGCCTTGCATTTGCTTTGGCACTCCTTATGCTGCTGCTTGTTATTTTCAGACGTTCCTTCTTCCATTTTCTGAAGGCATTTCTTTTAGCCCTAATAGCTTCCTTCACCTCACTTTTCAACAAGGCCGGCTGTCTTTTGGAGTTCCGTCTTTCTTTTCTAATTTGTGGAATATGACTGGCCTGGGCCTCCAGGATGGTATTTTTGAACAGCGTCCATGCCTGTTGTACAGTTTTTACCCTCTCAGTTGTCCCCCTAAGTGTTTTTTCCACCGTTCTTCTCATTTTATCATAGTCTCCTTTTTTAAAGTTAAACGCTAACGTATTTGACTTCCTGTGTATAGTTAATTCAAGGTTGATATCAAAACTGATCATATTATGATCACTGTTATCAAGCAGCCCCAGTATCATAATGTCCCTCACCAGATCATGCGCTCCACTAAGGACCAAGTCTAGAATTTTTCCTTCTCTCGTCGGCTCCTGCACCAGCTGCTCCATAAAGCTGTCCTTGATTTCATCAAGGAATTGTACCTCTCTCTAGCTATATTTGGATAATTGATGTCACCCATTATTATCACATTGCCCATTTTGTTTGCGTCTCTGATTTCTTTTATCATTTCTGTGTCTACCTGCTCATCCTGGCGAGGCGGACTGTAGTACACTCCTATCACCGTCCTTTTCCCTTTTATACATGGAATTTCAACCCACAATGATTCAATTCAAAGGTGTGATTTGTGTCCTGCTGAATTTGTAATCTATCCGAGTCAAGGCTCTCGTTAATATACATTGCTACCCCTCCACCAGTCCGGTCCACCCTATCACTACGATATACTTTGTACCCCGGTATGACAGTGTCCCACTGGTTATCCTCCTTCCACCAGGTCTCAGTAATGCCTATTATATCCAATTGTTCATTTAGTGCAATATATTCCAACTCTCCCATCTTATTTCTTAGACTCCTAGCATTTACATATAGACATTTCAGTTTGTTGTTCCTATTTGCATGATGCTTAGTACTAGACACTACTGATTTGCCATCTTTTGTCTGATCTTTAGTTGTATTTAAGGGCACCTGGCCTACCACGGTCTATTGTGCAACCTCACTATCCAGAAACCCTATCTTCCCTGTTTGTGAGGTATCTTTGCAAGATACCTTATCCCAAACCATGCGCTTTTGAGCGACTGTCGGCCTTCCCCCCATTTCTAGTTTAAAAGCTGCTCTATCTCCTTTTTAAATGCCGACGCCAGCAGCCTGGTCCCACCCTGGTTAAGGTGGAGCCCATCCTTTCGGAATAGGCTCCCCCTTCCCCAGAATGTTGCCCAGTTCCTAACAAATCTAAAACCCTCCTCCCTGCACCATCGTCTCATCCACGCATTGAGACTCCGGAGCTCTGCCTGTCTCTTGGGCCCTGCGCGTGGAACAGGTAGCATTTCAGAAAATGCTACCCTAGAGGATCTGGATTTGATCTTTCTACCTAAGAGCCTAAATTTGGCTTCCAGAACCTCTCTCCCACATTTTCCTACGTCATTGGTACCCACATGTACCAAGAACGCGGACTCCTGCCCAGCACTATCTAAAATCCTATCTAGGTGACGCGTGAGGTCCGCCACCTTCGCACCAGGCAGGCAAGTCACCAGGCGATCCTCACGTCCACCAGCCACCAAGCTATCTATATGCCTAATGATCGAATCACCAACTACAACAGCTGTCCTAACCACCTTTCCCTCCCAGGCAGCACCTGAAGACATATCCTCGGTGCGAGAGGATAGTACATCCCCTGATGGGCAGGTCCTGGCTACAGGATTACTTCCTACTTCACCAGGGTGATGCTCTCCTTCTAGGAGACCTCCCTCCTCCAGGGTAGCACAAGGGCTACCAGACTGGAGGTGGGACTTCTCTACAACATCCCTGTAGGTCTCCTCTATGTACCTCTCTGTCTCCCTCAGCTCCACCAAGTCTGCTACTCTAGCATCAAGAGAACGGACACGTTCTCTAAGAGCTAGGAGCTCTTTGCATCGGGCACACACATATGACATCTCACCAACTGTGAGATAATCATACATGTGACACTCAACGCAAAAAACTGGATAGCACCCCTCTCGCTGCTGGACTGCTGACTCCATCTTAGTGTTTTTGAGTTTTTCAATAATTTAACTTGCTACAGTATTAAGAATATTAGCCTAATATAAAAGTGTCTTTTAGTTTATATAGTATATTGTGTGATTTATTTAGTGTTTCCGTCTTAGATGATAATGAAATGTATTTAAAACTCTATAAGAGCACTCCTTGCTTGTTACCCTAATTACAATAACTGACTATAAATGTCCTAGGGTTGGTTGGGAATGCTAAATTAGATCCTGCAGTGGCTATTAGATTCTATCTGTTAATGCTGTGGTACAAAGCTTTTAAAACTAAGTGGAAAAGACTATGGAGATTAGTTGTTAAAATTTGCTTTTTATATTTTTATTTTTGCCTAACACTAACCTACAATTCCTTCTTTAAACCCCAATCTTTAAATTCCCAAAGCGCAAAGCAAAGTAGCGTTCACTTACCAGAGAAATGTCCTCTTCTCTCAGAACTTCTCAGAAAGAAAGTTCAGTGGGACCTTTCCTCTTTATATAGTTTTGAATCTAAGGGGCCTCTTTTAAACAGGCTCTTTGAAGCTGAATCAGCAACCTGTGCAAATGTTCTACTTCCCCACAACTTAACTATCACTTAATTGAGGTCCCTGGATGAGCTAACTCTCCAGCAGCCAAGGAACAGAAAATAACTGCCTTTTAGAACAAAGGAGTTCTGGGCTGTTTAGGTTCTACCTCTAGAAAAGGTTTCAGTTTAAAACTATGGGGAAAATGCCTATTTCTAGAGAAAAGTTCAGTTTAAAACTATGGGAAAAGGGTTTGTACACTATGGCAACTAGTTAATGATGCTTGCTTTTCTCTCTCTTTTTATTCCCCCCTTAATACTAAACTAGGTCCTGCTTGCTTTTCCCTCGCTCTCTCTTTTATTCGCCTTTAATGCTAAATTAGATCCTGCAGTGGCTGTTAGATTCTATCTGTTAATGCTGTGGTACTTCTGTGGTACATCTCGTACTGTAGCAGGAGTAGAACAGTAGCTAGGGAATATATCCTAGTTTTATTCTTTGCTCTACACTGTTTTTTTTATTTAAATAAAAGAAAAACATAATTGATATATGAATACCTAAAATTAGTTTTATTACTGTCGGTTTCTAGGATGAAGACTTGAAAAGTGAAATTGCCAGACTGCGCAGAAAATTGTCTGAGTGTGAAAGACAGCTACATAGCACTGTGAAACATTTACATTCCACCAGACAGCTAAAGGAGGACATGGAAAAAATCATCATTGAACAATGTTTGTAACAACTCTTCCTATATTTGTGTATCAAAAACAAGGTTACAGATTTTGATCTGAATTTTGTAATATGTATTTGAAGAATTGAATAGGCTAGTATAAGAGAGGTCTCTCTCAACACTAGGTCCTGCAATAGGTGCTGTTAGCAGTGGGAAGAAATCAGAACATACTCTTAGTGAATTGTCCTATTAACAATAAGATGCACAGGGGGCAATTCAGTATAGTGTGCCAAATGATGGGCACCAAAATGAATGTGAAATAATGGTTCTAAGCACTGTTCTATAATGGCATCTGGACACCTACGGTTAAGCCAGGCAGTGAGAGGGAAATGGCAGGCTAGTGCCATCACAAGGTCTACAGCCTGTTTGTAGCCATGACTGCTATAATGAGGATTTCCCATGGGCAGGAGGTATGAGGTAATGCCTGTTTATAGTGGAGTCTGGGGTTATATGGTCCCTTCTGCTAACCACCCAGTCTCAGGCTATAATATGTGGTAACTCTTTCTCTGATATTTCTACTTACCATAAGAAATATACCAATAGGGTTTCTGCCTCCTTACACCCACCCCAAGATACAGTGGACCAGCCACCCCCAAGATATGGGGTGACAGAAAAGACAGAAGCTATGCTTCTTCCAAGTAGAACGTTTTTATTACTTACCAATCCACATAATAACAAAGCAATCAGCCAATAACAAATAGCAATTTGTTATGAGAGGGAGAGAGACATCACTGCTGTAAAAAGTTACTCACTGATAATCATCTCAGCCTCTGTCTAAATACAACACAACAGTGCCTTATATACAGTGGATTGGGCATCATTTCCCCTCCCAAATCATACAGCCTTGCAACTTCAGCTAATTTCTGTCTTACTTTATTGTTTACATAAAATGAAAAACACTATCTGAATGTTATGGAATACAGAACGCAATATCTAAATGTTTATGGAACACAGCATCTTATAACAAGTCCAAGGTTTCTCTTACAGAAGGTTGTAGCCGTCATTTTGTTACAGGAATTTTTCCAAGGCTCAGGTCTTATGAATTGTTTCGCCTTCAAACTGTGTACGTTCTTAGTGTCCTTGTAGAGTCAGCGGTACCAAACTCTGTCAGGGAAGGGAAAAGCGCTCCTTGCTGTATTAGTATGACCTCGAATTCACATCTCAGGCATTTTAAGTTTGAGCTGTGCAGTTCATGGGTCATAACTGGCCTGTCAGTGGTCAAAAAAGTGCAAATCAATTCGTGCCACATAAATGGTTTACAGTTACAGCATCATAGTTTTAAATTGATGGTTTTAAATCAATATTTATATACCTTATTAGACAGCCCATATTTTTTTTTAATTTGCATGAAGTCTTTATTATCAATTAAAACAAACCATACAAAATACACTATGAAATATTAAGTATATAAACAGAATCCAAGGCGCAAGAAAATACACCACTTGGCAATGTTCTAAGTTTCAAAAAACATCAAAACAGAACTTCAATTGTTTATGTATTTCCCCCCTCCCCTCCCGAAACCACAGATCTCCAACCCCCCCCCCCCTCCTTCCTCCCCCCCCACCCCCCGAAACTAAACAACTTACATCCCAAGCCCCAACCATAACCGTTATATACTATGCGTATGTGAGAAAAGGTTCCCAAATCTTTTTCCATTTGTGTGGTTGATTACGCCGCACAGCTAGAAGCCACTCCATCTCACAAACATATCTCATTTTATATAGCCATCGCATTAGCGGAGGAGCCTTAGACAGCTTCCAACAGGAGGCTATTACTATTCTAGCCGCACTTGTTGCATAGCGTGTCAGCACCTGTTGTTCATATGTAAGGCTTGCCTCTTTGGCTGAGAACAGAAAAAAGGCAGGTTTCCAAGGGATCGAACATCCCAACCATTTTTGCATCCTACTCTGGATCGATTTCCAGAAGGCCCTAATCTTTACACAGGTCCACCAGACATGTCCCATAGTGCCCTTAACGCCGCAACCTCTCCAGCATAAACCCGAAGATCCAGGGTATATACGCTGGAGGCGATCAGGCGTCAAATACCACCTGTACAGAACCTTTTCTCTAAATGGTACATATGTGGACACACCTACGGCCGCTCTTTCCAGCCTCTCCCACTCAGCCTCTGTCAGCGTTAGGCCCAGTTCCCTCTGCCAGCTCCTTCTGTGCAATGTATACCGTGTTGCTTGCAATCATATACAGCTATATAGGCAAGAAATTAACCCGCTCGTCGTGTTAGAGTCCACACAAAGTGCTTCCATAGGTGATTTTTCCCTAGCAACCACCTCCCGAACAGCTCTTGTATTGAGAAAATGAGACACCTGTCTGTAAGCGAATTCGTCCCTGTCTAATCCCGGGAACCTAGCCACCGCTTCACTAAAAGGGAGCAATACGTCACCCTCAAATAACTGTCCCCATGTTTTCAACCCCTCTGCATACTATCGGGTAAATACTCCCTTTTCTGTCCCAGGGTAAAACATGGGGTTATAAGCTAACGGTGACAGACGTGATAGCACACATTGTTTTCGTGAAAAAAGGCTATCCCAGTGCGAGAGCGTTACCGAGATGGAAGGGCACGCTCCCTCCCCAGTCGACCTGAATGAGTTGGGAAGCCATATAAGTGCCCCAAGGGGTCTCGGGCCTGCAGATTGCTGCTCAATGTACACCCACTGCCTATCCAGGTAGTCCTGGAACCATTCAACCGCTGCTCAAGCTTGGGCTGCTCGATAGTACCAGGCCAGGTTGGGAACCCCCAGCCCCCCCCCCCCCCCCCCCCCCCATCTCCTATCTTGATAAAGATATGCACGTGATAATCGCGGCCTTTTCCCCGCCCAAATAAACCTTATTTATACGATCTTGCAAGGTTTTAAGGAATTTTCTGGGAATCATGATCGGGAGGATTTGGAATAAGTATAGCAAGCGTGGCAGTACATTCATCTTGACAGTAGCTATTCTGCCAAACCAGGATAACTCCAAGTCCCCCCATCTCTCCAAGTCCGCAGATAAGACTCTGGCCAATCCTTTATAATTTGCTGTAAAAAGATCAGAGTGTCTAGCCGTTAAATTCACTCCCAGGTAATGGATTCCCCTAGGAGCCCACCGAAAGGCATAAGATGATTTTAAGGACTCCACCAGTTCCTCGGGCAAAGTAACATTTAAGGCTTCCGATTTCGTCATATTCACTTTAAAGCCCGATACCTCTGAGTATTCATCAATAAAGCGCATAAGATTTGGGAAGGCAACCAGAGGTTTTGTGACAAAGAGCAACACATCATCCGCAAATAAAGCCAGCTTATGCTCTCTCCCAGCCACATTAACTCCCGGAATATCCCTACTCAGTCTCACTCTAGATGCGAAAGGCTCCATAACCATAGCAAACAACATAGGGGACAAGGGACAGCCCTGTCGCGTTCCTCTAGAGAGTGTGAACATCTCAGAGTTACCCCCATTCACCCGCTCACAGGCCCTGGGAGAAGCATAAAAGGCCCAGATCCAGTCACAAAAGCGCGGCCCGATCCCAAATACTTCCAGTACTTTGTACATGAATGGCCAATGGACCCTATCAAAGGCCTTCTCGGCATCCAAGCTGAGAAGACCCAGGGGCCTCCGATTTCGCTGGGCCAGACACATTATATCCACCACTCACCGCATATTATCCATGGCCTTTCTATACGAAACAAACCCCACCTGGTCCGGATGGATTATCGTCGGTAATAAAGGCGCCAGGCGATTAGCCAGCACTTTAGCAAATATTTTACATCAGCATTTAATACTGATATAGGACGATAAGATCCGCATTCCAAGGGGTCCTTGTCCTGCTTGGGCAAGACAACTATCCAGGCCTCCAACATGGACGGAGGTAAGGGTTCTCCCCTGCCAATCTGATTAAACAGATACGCTTGGAGAGGAGCCAGTTCTGGTGCATATTTCTTATAAAATTCGTTAGGTAGCCCGTCCAACCCCAGAGATTTACAAGAAGGCAGCCCTTGGATGGCCTTTTGAATTTCAACTGGGGTCACCGGCTCTTCCAACAAGGAAGGTAACTCGCTTCCCATTAAGTAATCATGGATAATCTCCTCCGATGGAGATATCTCTGATTTGTACAGTGTTTGATAGAATTGCCCGAAGCGTCTGCGTATCTTCTCTGAGGTGGTTAGTATGTCCCCCTTCCCATCCCGAACATGGGTGACAGCGCACTCTGCTTTATGCCTTCTTAGCCTCATAGCAAGGAGACGACCAACCTTGTTAGTGAATTCATATGACCTAACTTGCCTCTGTGCCTGCAGCATGCTGAGATGCTCTGAGTATATAGAGTCTAGTTGCATTCTCGCTTCTCGTAACTCCTCCAACACCATTGGGGAGCCTCTAACCTTGTGCAGCTGTTCCAGATGCCGAATGTTCTCCAGGCACCTCGCCAGCTGCATCCGCCTAACCTTTGCACGTTTACTAGTTGTCTGCAAAAAGAAGCCCCTGGTGACTGCCTTCATAGCATCCCAGACTATTTGAAGTGACGGCCCAGGGTCCACATTAAACTCTAAATATTCCTTCAACAATTTCCTACTGCCCTCAACCACCTCCAAGTCTTGCAATACACTCGTGATTAATGTCCACCTTTTATCCTTAAGCTCAGCTTGTAAGCAGGGCAACACCGCCCAAACCGGTGCATGGTCCGATATCGTCATACTCCCTATGCCTGCCCTCGGGCCCCCCTCAACTAACGCGGTGTCAAGAAAGATGTAGTCAATGCGAGAGTAAGATGCATGGACTGGCGAATAGTAAGTGTAATCCCGCTCCTTCGCATGGTTCAATCTCCACACATCCAGCGTTCCTGTAGAGTGTACTAGGGCGCCCAAAGCCAGAGATTCCCTAGTTTCCCACTGCTGAGCCGTTCCCGATCTATCCAGGGCCGAATTCATCACAGCATTAAAGTCTCCTCCCAGAACTATAGACCCCTTAGCAAACGTAGCCAGGGCATTCTTTATTTTAGCAAAAAATTTGTCCTGATGATCATTTAGGGCATAAATGTTCGCCAGAGTCACATCAACCTGGTCTATAACTATATGTATGAACAAGAAACGATCGCCTGGATCACTTTTGATCCGTTTTACTTGAAATGCTAACGATGAGTGAAACAACACTGCCACACCACATTTTTTGGAGCCCTCAGAGGACGAAGCAAAGTACGCTTTGGGATAGCTAGAGTGGGAGAGGAGTCTCTCATGCGGCCTGCGAAGGTGTGTCTCTTGTACAAATACTATATGGGGGTTTAGTTGCAACAACTCCTTGAAAAACTTCTGCCTTTTTTGGGGCATATTCAAGTCTTTGACATTATAAGATATAATTTTTAGGTCAACGCTCATGTCTATCTATGCAAACAGGCCAATATGTAGCATATGTAACCAATCCACTGCAATGGTAGGAACCTCCACTTATTCTCAGTATGTTCACTTTTCCCTCCCCCCCCCCCTTCCCGTCCCTCAACCCTCCACCCCCCCCCCCCTTTGTTCCCCACAGTTAGCACCATCCAGAGGATTCATGTCCCCTGAGTGGGATATGAGGAAGCAACTCACCAGTACCCCGACAGCCCCAGCCCTACCATCCCCCCGCCCCGCACACCCCAACTCTGTCACCTACTTAATATCTTCCCCATTATCGGCCTAACTCATATGACTATTGTAAAGAGTATGTAGGAAGAGCCCCAAAGGAACCCGGGGATAGGCCAGAATACCTCCGTTATAGGCAGGCATTCCCCAGGAAAAAACTAGAAATAAAGAACTACAACTCCCAGCATGCCCCAAGGGAGCCTGGGGATAAGAGAAACTATGTGCATTCCCAGGAGTCACCAGAGGAGGGCCGCAGGGGAAGGAGTAAGGCTGATTCTCCAACCTGGTGGAAGAGGTGGTGGAACAAGTGGGGGGAGAAAGAAGGGACTCCAAAGAACTTTAATGAAGAAAAGGGTGAGCAGCTGGGAGAAGGGCGGGGTGAAGAGAATATGGATTGGGCTCCTGAGGGGAGAGAGGAGGAGAGTGAGCCTTGCCCTATGGAGTTGACTGAACCGGAGGACACCCTGGAAGAGCCGATGGACTTTTCAGCTCTGGCTCAGAGAAAGCCAAGAAAGTAGCGGGGCCAAGCCGGGTCAAGCGGGAGGAGGTCAGGTAGGAGCAAGACTGACCAAGAGGGTGGGACCCTAGGCTTTGAGCCCGCGCAAAGCCATTACTGTGTTTTGGAAAGCCTAGCTGGAATGAGCTGTATTTCAAAGCTTGGCTAAAAGTGAACTGTGTTTTGAAAGCCTAGCTGAACTGAGCTGTGTTTCAAAGCTTGGCTAAAAGGGAACTGTGTTTTTTAAAAACCTAGCTGGACTGAGCTGTATTTTAAAGCTTGGCTAAAAGTGAACTGTAGTTTGAAAGCCTAGCTGAACTGAGCGGTATTTTAAAGCTTGGCTAAAATGGAACTGTGTTTGGAAACCAGGGGCTGAATTGAGCCGTGTGTTTTTTTTTCCTTCCTGCTACTCTCCAGGGGACCGGGAGAGAAAGCAGCAGTTGAAGCCTACACGCTGTAGCATTGGTTGTTGTTTTGGAGACGCAATTGAGAGAAGGAGGGACAACCCTCCTATTCAATAAAGAGCTTCATTATCTTTGTTTTTGTTTTTTGAAAAGGGGAGCCATACAGGAGTGGGTTTTTTTTTTTTTTTTTGCTTGGGGTTTGTGGAAAGGCTGCAACCCCGGAGGAAAGAAGGACCACTTTACACTATCCCATGGTTAAAAACAGATATTTATCACATCATCATTCACAACTTTATCTGCGTATTACAGCACACATACCGAATCCCCCCCTTCTGAATTTATCCCCTTGTTCCCCGCATATCTACTGCTCCAACTCCCCTATCAACCCTCATAAGTTTCAGTAGTAACTTTACATGCAGAAGTCAAAGATCAGAAATGAATTATAACATCTCTAGTGCACTAGTTAGTCTGATATCACAGGTTGTCCAAGATTCCCCTGATTCACCTCAGGGCTACAATTACCATCATTCAACTGTGAGTCTCCCCAAAGGCGTTCAGGTCTCTGCCGGTACGACTTTCTTTTTCGATTTGCCCCTCTTGGTGGAGTCAGGGACCTGTTGCCATTTCTGCAGCTTTTCTTTCGTCGCTGATGCCAATGTTCCCGGAGGCGTTCGCGTGGCTACATGCCCTGCTTCATACAGGATCTCCCAGGCCTCCGCTAGCTGGTGAACTCTGTGTTTGGTTCCTTGCAATTCAAAATTCAGCGAAAACGGGAATCCCCATCTGTAAGACATGCGCTGTTTGATCAGCACCTCCAATGCCGGTTTCATTTGGCGCCTCTGCTGTAGGGTGTGCTGCAATAAGTCCTGATACACCTTGATTTTGGCTCCGCCGTACTCCAAGTCTTGTGCCTTCCTGGCCTGTGTTATAATCCGCTCTTTAACCTCATATTTGTGAAACCTGGCAATGATATCCCGCGGCCTATGTTCTTGCCGCTGTCCAAGAGCTCTATGCGCTCCATCTAGTTCAATTATCACCTCCTCCGTCTTTGTGCCCAGCAGTGTAGTGCACAAAGTTTGTACTATCCGCGGGACATCTTCGGTGTCCCCACCTTCTGGGACCCCACGAAACCGGAGATTGTTTCTCCTACTCCTATTTTCAATGTCATCCAGCTTATTTATTAGCTCTGCATTTTTTAATTCCAATGCTTGAATTTGGGAGCCATGTTGCTGCAGTGACTCTGCCTGCTCCTCGATCCGGAGTTCAGCTTCTTCAACCCTGCCCCCCCAGTTCCAGGAGGTCTGTGCTCATCGCCTCCATCCGGTCCAAGATTTCCTCTTTAGACATTTTTATATCATCTTGTATGCTGGTTAGGAGTAGGCGAAGCTCTTTGGAAATACCTTTTTTTGCTGGGGGCGGCCGGGATTCAGCCAGAGAGAGAGCAGAGTCTGAGTCGGACTGCGACGCTCGCGCCCGAGACTCGTGGCGCTTTGGCAGTTTACCAGGCCCGTCGTTCGCCTGCCGTTCTGCTTCTTTGTTCCGTGTTGAAATAGTTTTGCTCATGATGCGAATCGCATCTCCAATATTATTGCAAACCACAAATTTCTGCTTTTTTTCGGGTGTTGGGAGCGGGAGCTCTCAGGCTAGGCGGCCATCATAGATGGTGACGTCACTTCCTCCCAGACTGCCCATATTTTAACACATTATATTTAGTTACATTTGATCACCTAACACTTCAGCACTGAGAAACTTCATCACATATTCAAGATATATATATATGTGTGGAATACTTGCAGCAAATTCCAGGGGGACATGTCAACATACATCCGCACCTATTCTTTTGCGCCTAAATGTGAGGCTCGCTAAAATGTCTTGCACATAAAATTTTCATGAGACTTGTATTTATGTGCAGAAGAACAGTGTTTTCATCACATGCAGAAAGCTAAATATACTCAAATTATATACACAGAAAACTTAGACGGCAAATTGAGCAACGATATTAACTTTTAAAATAGCACATATCACATAATGCACAACAAAAAATTGTATCTTAGCCAATAATTTTCTTACCTTTAGTCGCAGCAAATGAATCCAGAGACTTGTGGGTTGTGTCCATCTGCCAGCAGATGGAGATAGAGAGCACTGAACTGAACTCTGTCTTATTGGACGGCTTGTTCCTGGCAGATTCAGTATTTCTCATCACAAATAAGCATCAGAAGCTTACACACAACTCCTTTCTCACAGCCCCTCCCCCCAAATCCATACATAATTTACCCTATAAGGAAATCCAATGCACACATAACAACTGTAACCATAAATACGAGACTCATCAACTGGCTCAGGGTCAGACTCTGGATTCATCTGCAACTAAAGAAAAGAAAATTATCGGGTAAGATAAAATTTTTGTTCCTTAGCATCAGCAGCAGGTGAATCCAGAGACTTGTGGGATGTAGCAAAGCAGTACCTAAATAGGGAGGGGAGCTGAAACCCCCGCCTCCAGTACAGACATGCCAAACATGGCCACATCCACTCAATGCTTAACAAAAGAGTATACTGAAGCGCAAGTAGCCACCCTACAGATCTCCTCCAGATCAACCAGTCAGGACTCATCCTCAGCTTAGAATGCGTGCAAAGAGGCTATAGAGGTGTGCGGCCCACCAGGACATACGCAGAAGCAATAGCCTCCTTCACCCACCTGGCTACCATCACCTTAGAGGCCATGTCTTCCTTGTGCGTTCCTGCAAACAGAACAAAAAGATGATCTGACCGCCTGAATTAATTTGTAACAGACAACACGCCTCACATCCAAAAGGAGCAAACGATCAAAATCTTCAGGACGTTGATCTCTCCTGAAGGAAGGAAGAAACAACAGCTGATTAAGAAAGACAGACTTAGGAAGAAAGGAGAGTACTTTCTGCACTGTGACCCCCACTTCCAAGAAACAGAGAAATGGTTCCTGACTCAAGAAAGCCTGTAGCTCTGAAATCCGCTGCACCAACGCAAGGGCAATCAGGAGCACTGTCTAGCATGAGATCTTTAATCGTGGCTTTCCATAACGGCTCAAAGGTTGCCCCCTGCAAGGCATGGGGCACCAAGTTTAGATTCACTCTCTGAAATCTCTTCACTCGCGCTCTCACCACTCCTAAACCCTACCCACAGATTAAATTGTCAGACCTCCCTGTTCCCTCGATACTGCTTTGTCCCCCTCTCAACTCACCACTGTTATATTCCACTGTTCCATCCCCTAATAATATCCTGTATTTACTCTGTCTTATATAACTCTTCATAATGTAACCCATTATTGTACTGCAACCAACTGTACTTCCATTATTTACAATGTATTGTAAGCCACACTGAGCCCGCAAATAGGTGGGAAAATGTGGGATACAAATGCAAATAAATAAATAAATAAATTCCATGTGGGCCAGGGCAGAACCACCAGAGGTTGCAAGCCTAGTCACCCCTTTCAAAAACCGGACCACATCCAGATGAGCCGCTAAAGAAGTACCAGAAAGCCGGCCCCGATAATACACCAGAGCTGCCACCTTCACTCACAGTTAGCTGACTGCCAACCTTTTGGTTAAGCCCTCCTACAAGAATGACAAAGTTTGTGGCAAGGACACATGAAATGGGGACCACACTCTCTTCGCACAAAAGCCCTCAAAAGACTCGCCATACCCCTGTATACGCCGCCGACATCGAATGCGTCTTTGCCTGAAGCAAGGTAGCGATGACCGAGTCCGCATATCCCATCCTTCTCAGCTTTGCCCTCTCAAGAGCCAAGCCATAAGACCAAAGGGGGAGGAATATTCCATGACGTAGCAGACCCGACACAGTGGGAAATCGGAGTGGCTGCACCACCAACAGCACAACCAGATCCACGTTCCACAGCCTCCAAGGCCAATCCGGCACAACCTAGATCACCACCTCCTGGTGGCTCTGGATGCACAGTAGCCCTTGACCCACCATTGGCCACGGGGAAAGACATACAAAAGGCCCAACTCCGGCCGCGCTGCAGCAACGCATCAATTCCCTCAGAGCTGTACTCTCTCTTCTGACTGAAAAACCATGGGGCTTTGGCATTGCGCTGAGTTGCCATGAGATCCATGACTGGTACTCCCCATGTCCACGTTATCAGTCAAAACGCCGAGTCTGAGAACTCACATTCTCCCGGATCCACCATGTGTCAACTTAGGAAGTCCGCCTGAACATTCAGCACTCCAGCTATGTGGGCTACCAAGACCTGAAAGAGATGTAACTCTGCCCACCGGAATAGGAGACCCACCTCCCTTGCTAGAGCGGGACTGCGAGTGCCCCCTTGGTGGATGATGTAGGCTACTGTCATCATGTTATCAGTGAAAACCCGCACTGGCCTCCCATCCACAAGAGCGCTGAATGCCAGAAGAGCCAGTCCCATAGCCCGTAGCCTCCATTGGGGACCACAGTCCCTGCGCGGAGCCTGACAGTGGGTTCCCCACCCCGGACTTGAGCTAATGACAGCCACCAGTCCTAGCTGGCCTTCGCCATCGGCTGCCAAGAGAGTCTCCACTCGTAATCCTGGGACACTGGGAACCAACAGCTCAAAGTTGAGCGCTGAAGAGGTCTCATGTGAGCCCGAGCCCATGGCACCACCTCCAGCGTCGCACCATGGAACACAGCACTTGAACATAGTCCCAGACCCTGGGTGAGGGAACACTCGATAAGAGAGCAATCTGAGAACACAGCTTGAGTGCCTGTGCATGGGCAAGAACACCCTGCCCTGCTCCGTGTCGAAACACACTCCTAGATACTCCAGCTTACGGTCCTGCACATCTTTAAGGGCAATACCCCCTTCGACCGGCACCGGGTAGAGCCAGTTCATCGCTTTGGCCTCCTTAAGGCTAGCCTCTGGGGTAGGCCACTGTGCAGAAATTAACTCCTGCATTGCCTCATGTACTGGAAAAGTCTTTGGCAGTCTGCGGGTGCTAGCTATCTTAGGATTCATGGCCACTGATTCAGGCACCTCTGGGGTGGAAATATTCAATGCCCGCACAGCTTTAGAAATAAAACTAGGAAGGTCTTCTTTATGGAGGACCCTAAGCGCCAGCAGATCATCCGACTCCTCAGCCTGCTCTTCCTCCTCCTCCTCAAGATCTTATAATCTGTGGGAAGATAGAGAGGGAGCCCCAGATCCCCTCTGATGGGACCAGGGACAGAGGCGCTGGTAAAGCCAATCCATTCTCACACTGAGGCGCAGCCTCTTTCCTTCCAATGCTAGCTAGACTGTCGGAGACCCAAAGGATGTGTCAGCAAGCTATAGTGCCTATTTGGGCCCAGGCTGAACCCTTTTAAGCAAATATGCTCTGTGTAAGAGCAGCACAAAATCCAGAGAAAAAGGAATATCTGTTTCCCTCCTCTCCAGGACCACCAGAGCTGTCCCAAGCTCTGCAGCCGAAGCCACCATTCACCCAGCCTCCACCGCGGGAAGAAACTGCCCCCCATGCTGACACTGCTGAGCCCACAGTGGATGGAGGGGGGGAGGCAGGATGCATGCCGGGCGCGGGAAATCACTGCGCCTAAATCTAACACCGTAGGGAAAGAAGACTCTGGGCCTGTACACCCACTCAGACATGCTCCCAACGCTGCTCTCCACTTTGCACAGCGGGCACAGTTTCACAGCCTCTACCGCCATTTAAAAGAGTGTCAACGGTAAACGAGTAGAAAGACTCACACTCACCCTTGAAGCCTTGCTTCCAGGAATGAAGCTCTCCCAGTAGCCCACCAGCACCAAAGTTCACTGCCTGAAAGCCAAACCAAGTCTTTGGCTTCGTCTTTTTTTTTTTTTAAGGAGCTTTGAGGAAGGAGCAAAGGCAAAGGGCTGGAGAGGAGACCGGGGTGGGGGAGGGATATAGCATCACCAGATGTACCCCCTAAAGTTGGCACTGCTCAGCCAAACACCCCCTAAGCTTCACTGAACCAGAAACGAACAGGAGCTAAATCTAGAAGAATCCAGGAGCTGACAGAAGCCTGTCCATCCAGCTGCTGGAGATAGAGAATACTGAATCTGCCAGGAGCAAGCCTTCCAATAAGACAGAGTTCAGTTCGGTGCTCTCTGTCTCCACCTACTAGTAGATGGACACAACCCACAAGTCTCTGGCTTCATCTGCTGCTGACACTAAAGAATGAATATTTATTGAAAACTTGTGCACAAAGGTGATGAAAGGTCAAAACCACAACAGTTCATCACAGCAGGCAGTTACATAGCACATATCGTGCTTGGGTTGGGGAGGATAGGAATGGGGTGATAGGAGGAAGTGATGTAGCATCTTGAAAAGCTGTGTAGATTAGGAGGAAGTGATGTCACCCAAGAAGATGGTGGCTTAAAGACTTTGCTCACGCTCACCGAAGCATAAAAAGCACGAGGTCTCCCGATATCGGAACCACCGCCACAGGATTTAGGCTCCCAGAGACTGCTTAAGTGCAGGCGGTTCGGGCGATGATGAGCATGCAAGCGGAATTAAGCCAATTTGACTTCAAAAGCGGGATAACGGCGAGGCGGGAGCAGGAAACCCACCCACGCGCACCAGAAAGCCAATGGACAATGCGTCCCAGAAAAGCCCATGCCTCTTTGGGGAGGGTTCGGAGCAAATGGCAGTGGACCCCCTGGCGGAACTTAAAGAATGGCTGCAAGAAATTCAGGCGGATGTGAAGGCGGTCCGGGCGGAGCTGGAGACGCTGGGATCTAATCTCCACGGTGAAATCAGAGAACTAGGAGGCCGAATGGAGGAGGTGGAAGCCCGGGTAGAGGAGCACTCGGAGGAGCTCGGGTCCATGGATCGGGCGGTTGCAGATGTCCGCTTAGGCCAACAACAACTGGCAGATAAGATGGAGGATTTAGAGAATAGAAGCCGACGGCACAATCTACGCTCTAGGGGTATACCTGAAACCCCGGAATATACTGACTGCGAAGCAGTGGTTCAGCAAGTGGTGAGTGCCATCTTGAAAGAGGCGGGTACCCCGCTGGAGGCCGATACAGTCGGCCTGGAACGCTCCCACAGAACTTTGGGCCCAACTAGAAATAACTTACCTAAGGATATCATTGCTTGCTTCCAAGACTACAAGTTAAAAGAGTGGGTGTTTCAGGCAGCCAGACGCCTCCAAAGCTTCAAGTGGGATACATATCCAGTAGAGATCTACCAGGACTTGGCGGCCGCCACTTTAAAACGCCGAGCAGAGCTGAAGCCGATAACAAGGCGGCTACAAGAACTTGATATCCGGTACCATTGGAAACGCCCCATTGCCTTGGTATTTTACAAAGAAGGCTGCATGCATCAGGCGAGAACGCTAGCTGAAGCTCGAGCAGTGCTACCAGAGGCACAGCAGGAAGCACCTCCTGAGACCCCCGGGAGAGCCAACAAGAACAGGATTCAGACGCCCCACTCAAAATGGCAACGTGTGGGCAAAGGACAAAAGCGACTGCAACGCTAGCAATCCGCTGGTCAACTTACACGACTGTGGATAAGGGGGACCAATGCTATGTTAATACGAGCCAGGTAGTGGCCTGATATAAACTCAGAGGTAATAGCCTAACAGAACCTTTAAGTTTAAGTTTGTACTGGTTTGGTTGGTTGTTAGCAGGAGACCTGTTGTGAAGTTGTAAAGTTATAATAGCAAGGTGAGTGGAGGGGTGAGTTGCTTCCTCTACTAGATACGTCTTCTAATATGAGGGAGGATCAAGGTGAATTTGGGAGGAGGTGGGAGGGTGAGGACACGAGATGGGGGGATAATGGGTAGAGGAATGAATAGCTGCGAGGAGTGTATGGATGAAGAGGGCTATAAATATGCGGGGGTGGGCTCCGGGCGCCCAAAGAGGATGATGAGATGCAGGATGTAACACTAGTGCTCCTGAATGTCAGAGGCCTAAATGTGCCTTTCTAGATCGGGTCAACTTGCCAACTCTTACAGAGGGTGCACAATCGAGCTGGAAGAGGTCATACAGACCATTAAGGAGCTGGCGCCCAGTAAAGCCCTGGGACCCGATGGGTTTACCAATAAGTTTTGTAAAACCTTTGGAACCCTCATGGCCCCTATGTTGCGGAGGGTATTTAATGATTTAGGTGAGAGGGGGGTCTCTCCCAGAGACTTGGCATTTAGCAAATATTATAGTCTTGCCCAAACCGGGCAAGGACCCCCAGCTGTGTAGCTCATATAGGCCAATCTCTCTATTGGGAGTGGACTATAAAATTTTCACCGCAATATTGGCGGCCCGCCTGCAGCAGTACCTCCCACAATTAATTCATGAGGATCAGGCGGGGTTTGTGCGAGAGCACCAAACGTTTGATAACATTCGCAGGATACTCCACCTTATTCAGTATGCCAACATAAAAAAACTCCCACTATGTATAATCTCATTAGACGCGGAAAAGGCGTTCGACCGGGTGCACTGGCCATTCTTATTTGCAACCCTGAAGAGGGTGGGTATCTCAGGAGATTATTTGCACTGGCTCTCCTTATTGTACAGGGCACCTACAGCCTCGGTTCGGGTTAATGGGAGTCAGTCGCCAACGTTTTCATTGAGACGGGGAACGAGATAGGGCTGTGCCCTGTCACCTCTCCTCTTTGCCTTGGTGATGGAACCATTGGCAGCCTACATTAGGTCACACCCAGACATAGGGGGATTGAGGTTGGGATAAACAGAGTCCCGGATCTTGTTGTTTGCGGATGATATTCTCCTCAGGTTAACAAACCCTAATGCATCACTTCCAATCATAGGGGCGACCCTGCGGGACTATGGCTGGGTGGCTGGATTTAAGGTTAACATGGACAAATCAGAAGCATTAAATATCACTATACCAGAAGACCAAGCAGAGGAGCTGCGAGTTAACTTCCCCTATCGGTGGGCTCCCAAATATATCAAATATTTAGGGGTAGATATAACGAAACTATGGGAGGGCTTATATGAGGCCAATTTCCAAGCAAAAATACGGGAGCTTCTATTGGAGCTGGACAGATGGGAGGGCTTAACGATTTCATGGATGGGGCGGATCAGTGCGGTCAAAATGATCTTACTGCCCAAAATGCTATATCTATTTATGGCGCTCCCCATTTCTTTACCCGATAAGTTTTTTAGAGGCCTGCAACGCAGGATCTTCTCCTTCATTTGGAAACGAAAGCCACTATGGGTGCGCTGGTCAGTAATGCATCAGCCACGAGTGCATGGGGGTATGGGAGTACCTTTGTTCTTGCTTTATTATAAGGCGGCCCACCTTTGCATATTAGCGGAGTGGCAACATGGGAGAGCGAAGGCCTGGAAGGCTATGGAGCAGTCTTGGTGTAATTCACACCCATTAAAAGCCATACCCTGGCTACCCGACAGAGAAAAGAGATAATAAAGGAGGTTCCTCCAATTGTGGGGTAGCCACTTACAACATGGAGTAAAATCCGCACCAGCTTTTTCCGAGGGCGCACATTCTTTTTACATACGACAATTCAATGTGCGCCAGGGTTTGGTCCAGGATCCACAGATTCATGCTTTAGGAATTGGGAGCAGAGGGGCCTGTGGGAGTTGGGAGGATGGGGAACTTCTCACCTTTGAGGCATTGCAAGAGGAATATGGGATTCCAATCTCCAATGCCTTCCAATTCCGCCAACTGAGGGATTTTATTTTGAGGCGTGCAAAGGAAGAGCTGTGTCTGGAGGAAACGCAATTAGAGCGGGCAATGGCTGGAGGAGGTGGTAGAGGAGGGATATCCAGGCTATATAAAGCACTCCTGTTACAATCACAGCCCATTCTGCACTACACACAAAAATGGGAAAAACTACTGGGGGCCTCCTATGAATACATTGCCCCATGTAAGCCGCATTGAGCCTGCCATGAGTGGGAAAGCGCGGGGTACAAATGTAACAAAAAAAAATACTCCATGTGGGAAAGGGTGTTTACATCTTTGCTTAAAGTGTCAGTCTCTAATGCTCTGGTAGAAAATGGCTACAAAATATTATATTGCTGGTACTACACACCACAGAGACTAGTCAAGATGTTTAAGGGGGGGGTCTGCTCTCTGCTGGCGTCAATGTGGAATGGAAGGTGACATGGTTCATATCTGGTGGGCTTGCCCACAAGCTCAACAGTACTGGATGAGGGTTTTGAAATTGATTGCTAGCATAACAAAAATTGCTTTTCCCATGAAAATGGAACATTGCTTACTACATATAAGACTTCAGGGAAGCAAAAAATATGCGCATCAGCTGGCCACACAGATATTGGTGGCTAGCAAATTGGTGCTGGCAGCGGCGTGGAAGCAACAGACTCTGCCGGGGTTAAGAGCGATCCTGCGGAAACTGGACTATATTCAGTTGATGTCTAAGCTGAGTGCTATGCGACTGGGTCGCCTGATACCCTATCATCATGTTTGGGATCCATACACTCAGTGGTTGGCACAGCCCGACCCTACCTTGCCAATTAACTAGGGGGGGGGAGGTGGGAAGGGGGACACATACAGTTGGTTAAAGCTATACAGAAGGTGTTAAAACTTGAAGTTGGCTGTATATTTGCAGTTATATTTGTATGTTCTGTCTCTAGTCAATAAAGATAAAAATTAAAAAAAAAAAAAAAAAGCTGTGTAGATTGTGACACAGCAGCTGCATCAGGACCCCAGGGGTCATGGAGGTTAGGAAGTAACCAGTCACTATACCCAGTTAAAACTCAAAGGTCCAAAAGAAAAGAAGAAACAAAGGTTAAAATAAGCCCTTACCTGAGTGGTGTGCCATCTGCTTCCAGCAAAAATCCCTTTAACTAAACAGAAGAGCCTTGGGGGAAGGGTAGCTGGGACCTAGGCGTGAGAGAGAGAGAGAGCAATTCATCAGGCAGTCTGGGAAGGAAGCTGTATCTGCTTGGAGATGTAGTGCAGAAGCCTCTTTCTTCCCAGGTGGGAAAGGCGTTAAGCTAATCAGCATAGCCAGGGCCGTGCCTAGGGTCTCTGGTGCTCCCCTGCAGACTATCAGTTGGCGCCCCCCCCCCACCCCCTCCCCGTGTGGCACAAGATGGCAAGGCTTACAAGCCTTTCTTGCGAAATACTTGATCGCAAATAATTTTTTTTTATTTTTAACCATGATCGCTCACCACTTGCCACACTGACAGGAATTGTCAGCAATATTCTTAGAAAACAAATTGCTATATATTGCAAAATAAGATAGCAGATGTAAATTCTCAAAGGACATATTCCAAACACTAAAATGAAAATAAAATTATTTTTTCTACCTTTGTTGTCTGGTGACTTTGTTTTTCTATCCATATTGGTCTGAGTCTCTGATTCTGTTGCTCTCTATCTGTTCTCTTAACTCCGTTTCCAGGGCTTCCTTTCCATTTATTTCTTTACTTTCCTCCTTTCTTCTTCATTTCTTGCCCTACATCCATAAGTAAAAGCTGTGTCCTCCTCTGTGGAATTGACTGGAGGAGGTACAACGTGGATCCAGCTTTTGCCTATTTTCTCCAACCATGTGCAGTTTTTCTCCTCTCTTCCCTTTCCCTCATCTCCATCCATGTGCATCTTCTTCTTTTTTCTTTCCTCACCTCCATCCATGTCCAGCACTTCTCCTCTCTCATCCCCTCCATCCAGCATTTCTCCTCTCTCTCGTCCCTCCCCTGTATCCATATAAAGCAATAATTCTCTCTCCCCTCCCCCTCTCATCCATGTCCAGCGATTCTTCTCTCTCCCCTGCCCTCCCCTCTCATCCATGTCCAGTGATTCTCCTCTCTCCCCTGCCTTCACCTCCCATCCATGTCCAACGATTCTCCTCTCTCCCCTGCCCTTCATATCCAGCGAATCTCTCTTCGCTGACCTCCCCTCCCCTCCATGTCCAGTATGTCTCCTCTGCCCCCTGCCCTCCCCTCTCATCCATGTCCAGCAATTCTCTCTTCCCTGCCCTCCTCTCCCCTCCCCTCCATGCCCAGCATGGAGAGGGGAGGGCAGGGGAGGGAGGCGACATGCTGGACAGGGGAGGACAGGGGAGGGGAGAGAGAATTGCTGGACATGGAGGGGAGGGCAGGGGAGAGAGGAGAATTGTGACTTCGGGTAAAAGATTTTGGATTGCGAGAGCAGGAACAGAAGGGAGCGGGCAAGTGAGCCGGACCTTAGGAAAAAGATGCCGGTACGGTGTACCGGCGCATACCGGCACAAAAAAAAGCACTGTATGTATCCCTCATTGATAAGTCTCTGACTCTAAAGTTTAGCAATTTTATTAAAGCAAAATGTATTTTCACATATCTAGGGTTACCATACATCTGGGTTTCCCCAGACATGTCCTCTTTATGAGGGCAACATCGGGAGTCTGGGCGGGTTTCCCAGTTTTCATTCTTTGTCCAGGTTTCTCTCTCAGTTTGGTCACATGACCTATGATGGGCCAGCAGGTAGCTGCACTGTGCCTGATCAGGCTGATCTACTCGTGCTGGCCTGAAAATACTGTTTTGGGAACTGCTGCTGCTGCACCATGCACGCAAGGTCCTTGTTGGTTGGCAGGCAAAGGAGTTTGGAGTTGACTAAGAGGATGGCAATGGCCGGCAGTACTGCTGCTGAAACTGAAGCCGGCTGCTCTGCCTGCCTGCCTACTGGCACCCTACACTGATTGACACTTGTTTGACCACTGATCACGGAGGATAACTCCTGAGCCTCAGAGCCTGCCCTGCTGCTGTACTGCAGCCAGGGTTGAAACTTAACTCCTAAACTTTCTGGACCAGTTGCAGGCTGCAGCTCTCTTCTCTTGACTCTTCTGAGACCGATCTTACATTACTGTGGCAATCTTCTGCAGACTGCCCACACTCCAGGATCGTAATTCCTCTGTCCTCATCTCCCCCGCTCACACTGTTTTTTTGTTTTCTTTTCAGCAGTACTGTTTGTCTTAAAGTGTTCGTTCCCCCCACACAAGGAAACCTCCTCCATTTACCCCCCCCCCCCCCCCCCACAGGGAACTAACATTTTTTTCCGTGTGCAGTGAGGTTTGCATTTGTTTTGTTGTCATGCAAACTGCACCAGAGCTCACTGCTGCCTAATCTTTCATGCTGTGCAATATCACAAACCCTTCCTATCCAAGCAGAATGTTTTATATTTATTTATTTATTTATTTATTGCATTTGTATCCCACATTTCCCACCTCTTTGCAGGCTCAATGTGGCTTACAATACATCATGAATGGTGGAGATATATAAGAAATAAACATTTAGTAATTACACACAAAAAAGCAATCAGATTTTCACTTACCAGCTCTTCTACACAGCTAAACTTCCTGTTTGAACCATCAGCCAATGAAATGGCTTTTATCTGTAGGTATCCCAGGTTACCTGATAATTATGCAGTCCCTTCTCTCAGTGTACACGCTCAGAAAAAAAAACTTTGAACCACTTACAGATTTTTATTTCTCCCCAGTCTCACTTGCACACCTCCCTCCAAACCTGTTCTCTTTAATTTGAATGTTGTTCAGTTCAAGCTCACCCCGAATGAGAAGTTGTTCCCATACCAAAGGCACATATAGTACTTGTTGTATTCTTTGAAGCATCTTTAGCAGAGCCTGTCTGCCTTAGCACTGCTGGGCTGCCTTCACTTCCTGATGCGGAGAGGGAAAGCCAGGGGAGAGAGGAGAATCACAACTTCAGGTAAAAGATTTTGCAAATGAGCGGACCTGGGCAGCGCCCTCCAGAGGTCGGCGCCCCCCTGCGGTGCTTACCCCGCTTACCGTGTTGGCACGGCCCTGAGCATAGCAGTTCCAGGAAAGAGGTGTTTCTGGAAACACTCTAACAGGGCTAACAGCCACTATAAGAAGGAACTGCCAAGGAGAGAGAGGGAGAGATAACGAGTTGAAAATACCTGGGTTACTGATAGTCCCCAAAGGAATAAAAGGCCAGAGACAAGTAAAAGCCAAGCTCAGCAGACTAGGGAAAAGTCTGGAAGAAAAAGCCTAGGAAGACTGTACTTGATAGCCTAGGAAGGGTTTAGAATTGCCCTAGTCTGTAAAAGGGGTTAAAATTGCCTTGTATTCTAAATAGGGTGTGTAACTGCACTAGAATAAAAGAAAAGGGGTTTGGAATTGCCCTGGGTTGTAAAAGGAGTTTGCAAACTACCCTTGAATGGGAAAAGGGGAGTGTTGTTTGGGGAACTGTTTTGAAGTGTAAAGAGTAGCCCTGAGGTAACCCAGCTAGACTTTAGGGAGTAGTAAATTTGGTACAGGAATAATAGAAAAAGATGATGTATTTAAAGGGAACCTTATATGTTGTATAAGGTATTTCCTACAACCTTGTAACAAGGAGTAAAAGTCTAGTTGTTTTTCTATTATTATAATTGTGCTGGGAAGCCAAGAAATACTTTTGTTGTATTGTTACTCTCTGGAAGGTGAAGAGAGCAGCACCATTTAAGTGAATAAAAGTTGTGATACCAAGAAGAAATGGTATTTTGTTTATTCCAAACTTTGTGAAGCCTTAGTTATTTGCTAGGCAGCTGCCGGAGGGGGGGGGGGGGTTAAATTAGTGGGCAAGGTAGCTCAGCCATAGTAGATAGGCCCTTCCCACTACAGAAAAGTAGACTCCACTCAGGTAGTCCTTGGCTCCGGTGGAAGCGTTAGGACCAGGACAAGCCCTTAGGGCACCCCCTAGCGGTGACAAGATATAACAGGAAAGAGAATCAGGGGTGCCTTCAGCAAGGCTCATATTTAGGCTCAGGAAAACAGGTGCCAATGTGTGCTGACACTTCCAGTTTCCTTTGTACAAAGAAGCCACAATTACCAGCATGTTCCCCTACATTTGCTGCAAGCTTTCCATGCATATAATTTAAATAGATGGGGATCACGTGATGGACTGAGAGAGAGCAGACGTGTCTTGGCTCTCTCCCGGGCTAGCCCCCCCTTAAAACACGTCGAAACAATAAAATACAGGAACGAATCCTGAACACTGCATCACGATAGAGTTTATGGACCTCTTTGTAGTTTGCGAAGAGGGTGATGTCGACCAGGACGGCAAAGAAAGAGATTGAAAAGCAACACGGGCAGGGAGAGAACAAGATGGCGACGAGCCCGAAGTCAGACGACATATCAACATTTACTGCTGCCCAACTATCTCAACTTACGGAAGCGGTGAAGTCCACCCTGCCACCTCAATTTTCCAAGCTCTCCGAGCAAATAGGGGGGATGGAAACGCGCTTGGATGAAACAACCCGAAGGACCGGGGAATTAGAGGTGCACGTGTCTGAAATCGAAGACACTGAGATAGCTAAGGCGTCTGAGATGAAAGATCTGCGGCGCGAGCTCGGAGTTCTTACCCAACATTTGGACGACCTAGAAAATAGATCTAGGAGGTCGAACCTCCGTTTGATTGGAGTACCTGAGTTGGTCCCGGAGCGCTCCCTCTCCTTACAGCTCGAGCGCTGGCTCAAGATGGTGTTCGCACTGTCTGATAGTGTAGGGCCGCTGTGCCTAGAGCGAGCCCATCATTTGGGGACGCGAAACAACACGGGAACAAGGCCAAAGGCAGTACTCATAAAGGTACATAATTTTGTACATAAAGAAGAAATCCTGCAAGGGGCCCACTTAAAATGGGATACACTGGTTTTTGAAGGGTCGCCCATAAAAGTGTTCCAGGACTACTCCATAGTGGTACAAGAGAGGCGGAGAGCCTTTGGGCCCATATGCAGACGCTTGGTAGCTAGTAAACAACGATTTATGCTGCTATACCCAGTGCTTCTAAAGGTGCAAAGCGACGGCACGTGGAGAACCTTTGCAACGCCGCAAGAAGCGCAACAAGGGCTAAAATATGATAACACTATGGACTCTGAACAAGGCTGAGGATTTATAATGCGAGAAGGAAAAGTAGCAGAGGCCAAACCTGAACCAGGCATACCTGATGAAACATAAGTACATAAGTAATGCCATACTGGGAAAAGACCAAGGGTCCATCGAGCCCAGCATCTTGTCCACGACAGCGGCCAATCCAGGCCAAGGGCACCTGGCAAGCTTCCCAAACGTACAAACATTCTATACATGTTATTCCTGGGATTTTGGATTTTTCCAAGTCTGTTTAGTAGCGGTTTATGGACTTGTCCTTTAGGAAACCGTCGAACCCCTTTTTAAACTCTGCTAAGCTAACCGCCTTCACCACATTTTCCGGCAATGAATTCCAGAGTTTAATTACACGTTGGGTGAAGAAAACTTTTCTCTGATTTGTTTTAAATTTACTACACTGTAGTTTAATCGCATGCCCCCTAGTCCTAGTATTTTTGGAAAGCGTGAACAGACGCTTCACATCCACCTGTTCCACTCCACTCATTATTTTATATACCTCTATCATGTCTCCCCTCAGCCGTCTCTTCTCCAAGCTGAATAGCCCTAGCCTCCTTAGTCTTTCTTCATAGGGAAGTCGTCCCATCCCCGCTATCATTTTAGTCGCCCTTCGCTGAACCTTTTCCAATTCTACTATATCTTTCTTGAGATGCGGTGACCAGAATTGAACACAATACTCAAGGTGCGGTCGCACCATGGAGCGATACAACGGCATTATAACATCCTCACACCTGTTTTCCATACCTTTCCTAATAATACCCAACATTCTATTCGCTTTCCTAGCCGCAGCAGCACACTGAGCAGAAGGTTTCAGTGTGTTATCGACGACGACACCCAGATCCTTTTCTTGGTCCGTAACTCCTAACGTGGAACCTTGCATGACGTACCTATAATTCGGGTTCTTTTTTCCCACATACATCACCTTGAACTTGCTCACATTAAACGTCATCTGCCATTTAGCCGCCCAGTCTCTCCCAGTCTCATAAGGTCCTCTTGTAATTTTTCACAATCCTGTCGCGAGTTAACGACTTTGAATAACTTTGTGTCATCAGCAAATTTAATTACCTCGCTAGTTACTCCCATCTCTAAATCATTTATAAATATATTAAAAACCAGCGGTCCTAGCACAGACCCCTGAGGAACCCCACTAACTACCCTTCTCCATTGTGAATACTGCCCATTTAACCCCACTCTCTGTTTCCTATCCTTCAACCAGTTTTTAATCCACAATAGGACAATTCCTACTATCCCATGACCCTCCAATTTCCTCTGTAGCCTTTCATGAGGTACCTTGTCAAACACCTTTTGAAAATCCAGATACACAGTATCAACCGGCTCCCCTTTGTCCACATGTTTGTTTACTCCTTCAAAGAATTGAAGTAAATTGGTCAGGCAAGATTTCCCCACACAAAAGCCGTGCTGACTCGGTCTCAGAAATCCATGTCCTCGGATGTGCTCTGTAATTTTGTTTTTAATAATAGCCTCTACCATTTTCCCAGGCACCGACGTCAGACTCACCGGTCTATAATTTCCCGGATCTCCCCTGGAGCCTTTTAAAAAAATGGGCGTTACATTGGCCACCCTCCAATCTTCCGGTACCACGCTCGATTTTAAGGATAAGTTGCATATCACTAGCAGTAGCTCCGCAAGCTCATTTTTCAGTTCTGTCAGTACTCTAGGATGAATACCATCCGGTCCAGGAGATTTGCTACTCTTCAGTTTGCCGAACTGCCCCATTACGTCCTCCAGGTTTACTGTGAAGTCAGTAAGTTTCTGCGACTCGTCCGCTTGAAATACCATTTCCGACACCGGTATCCCACCCAAATCTTCCTCTGTGAAGACCGAAGCAAAGAATTCATTCAGTCTCTCCGCTACGTCTTTGTCTTCCTTGATCGCCCCTTTTACCCCTCGGTCATCCAGTGGCCCAACCGATTCTTTTGCCGGCTTCCTGCTTTTAATATACCAAAAAAAAAATTTCTATGTTTTTTTGCCTCTAATGCTATCTTTTTTTCGTAATCCCTCTTGGCCTTCTTTATCTGCGCCTTGCATTTGCTTTGACACTCCTTATGCTGTTTCTTGTTATTTTCAGACGGTTCCTTCTTCCATTTTCTGAAGGCGTTTCTTTTAGCCCTAATAGCTTCCTTCACCTCACTTTTCAACCAGGCCGGCTGTCTTTTGGAGTTCCGTCTTTCTTTTCTAATTCGCGGAATATGTATGGCCTGGGCCTCCAGGATGGTATTTTTGAACAGCGTCCACGCCTGTTGTACAGTTTTTACTCTCTCAGTTGCCCCCCTAAGTTTTTTTTTTACCGTTCTTCTCATTTTATCATAGTCTCCTTTTTTAAAGTTAAACGCTAACGTACTTGACTTTCTGTGTACAGTTACTTCAAGGTCGATGTCAAAACTGATCATATTATGGTCACTGTTATCAAGCGGCCCCAGTACCATAACGTCCCTCACCAGGTCATGCGCTCCACTAAGGACCAAGTCTAGAATTTTTCCCTCTCTCGTCGGCTCCTGCACCAGTTGCTCCATAAAGCTGTCCTTGATTTCATCAAGGAATTGTATCTCTGTAGCGTGTCCCGATGTTACATTTACCCAGTCTATATTTGGATAATTGAAGTCACCCATTATTATCACATTGCCCATTTTGTTCGCGTCTCTGATTTCTTTTATCATTTCTGTGTCTACCTGCTCATCCTGGTGAGGCGGACGGTAGTACACTCCTATCACCGTTTTTTTTCCCTTTTATACATGGAATTTCAACCCACAATGATTCAAAGGTGTGATTTGTGTCCTGCTGAATTTGTAATCTATCTGAGTAAAGGCTCTCGTTAATATACAATGCTACCCCTCCACCAGTCCGGTCCACCCTATCACTACGATATACTTTGTACCCCGGTATGACAGTGTCCCACTGGTTATCCTCCTTCCACCAGGTCTCAGTAATGCCTATTATATCCAATTTTTCATTTTGTGCAATATATTCCAACTCTCCCATCTTATTTCTTAGACTCCTAGCATTTGCATATAGACATTTCAGAGTATGTTTGTTGTTCTTATTTGCATGATGCTTAGTACCTGACACTATTGATTTGACATCTTTTGTCTGATCTTTAGTTGTATTTAAGGGCACCTGGTCTACCACGGTCTGTTGTGCAACCTCACTATCCAGAAACCCAGTTGTGAGGTATTTTTGCAAGATACCTTTTCCCGAACCATGCGCTTTTGAGCGATTGTCGGCCTTCTCCCCATTTCTAGTTTAAAAGCTGCTCTATCTCCTTTTTAAATGCCGACGCCAGCAGCCTGGTCCCACCCTGGTTAAGGTGGAGCCCATTCTTTCGGAATAGGCTCCCCCTTCCCCAGAATGTTGCCCAGTTCCTAACAAATCTAAAACCCTCCTCCCTGCACCATCGTCTCATCCACGCACTGAGACTCTGGAGCTCTGCCTGTCTCTTGGGCCCTGCACGTGGAACAGGTAGCATTTCAGAAAATGCTACCCTAGAGGATCTGGATTTGAGCTTTCTACCTAAGAGCCTAAATTTGGCTTCCAGAACCTCTCTCCCACATTTTCCTATGTCATTGGTACCCACATGTACCAAGACAGCGGACTGCTCCCTAGCACTATCTAAAATCCTATCTAGGTGACGCGTGAGGTCCGCCACCTTCGCACCAGGCAGGCAAGTCACCAGGCGATCCTCACGTCCACCAGCCACCCAGCTATCTATATGCCTAATGATCGAATCACCAACTACAACAGCTGTCCTAACCTTCCCTTCCCGGGCAGCACTTGGAGACATATCCTCGGTGCGAGAGGATAGTACATCCCCTGGTGGGCAGGTCCTGGCTACAGGAGTACTTCCTACTTCACCCGGGTGATGCTCTCCTTCTAGGAGACCTCCCTCCTCCAAGGTAGGACAAGGGCTACTAGACTGGAGGTGGGACTTCTCTACAACATCCCTGTAGGTCTCCTCTATGTACCTCTCTGTCTCCCTCAGCTCCACAAGTCTGCTACTCTAGCCTCAAGAGAACGGACACGTTCTCTAAGAGCTAGGAGCTCTTTGCATCGGGCACAAACATATGACATCTCACCAACTGGGAGATAATCATACATGTGACACTCAATGCAAAAGACTGGATAGCACCCCTCTCGCTGCTGGACTGCTGACTCCATCTTAGTGTTTTTGAGTTTTTCAATAATTTAAAACTTGCTACAGTATTAAGAATATTAGCCTAATATAAAAGGGTCTTTTACTTTATATAGTATATTGTATGATTTATTTAGTATTTCCTTCTTAGATGGTGATGAAATGTATTTAAAACTCTATAAGAGCACTCCTTGCTTGTTACCCTAATTACAATAACTGACTATAAATGAGGAGTTGTCCTAGGGGTGGGGGGAATACTAAATTAGATCCTGCAGTGGCTGTTAGATTCTATCTGTTAATGCTGTGGTACAAAGCTTTTAAAACTAAGTGGAAAAGACTATGGAGATTAGCTGTTTTCTGTTAGCTGTTGAAATTTGCTTTTTAATTTTGCCTAACACTAACCTACAATTCCTCCTTTAAACCCCAATCTTTAAGTTCCCAAAGCACAAAGCAAAGTAGCGTTCACTTACCATAGAAATGTCCTCTTCTCTCAGAACTTCTCAGAAAGGAGGCACTCAAAATGAAGGACATTGAGCTAAGTTCATAAGAGTTCTAGTTAACGTATGTTGTTAATGTGAGATTGTATTCAGCTGATACTTTGTGCAGACAAGTTACATTTAATAGGGGTTCAGTTTCCTAAGATAAGATGGTGGAGGGGGGGGCAGTCCACCATCATTAGATCTACACTCCCCCAACCGTTGTTCGGGAAGGAGAGTGAGGGGCTAATGGTAGGGAAGTATGGAGGGTTTGGTGGGCAGGGAAGGAGGGGTAGGAAGGAGGGAGGGATGGAGAGGAAGAGGCTGATAGAATGCGGGGCACAAACGGTAGTGTTAAAGGAATGTGGACATACTGTTGATGATGGGTCAAGACTGTACAACAAAAAAGGGACTGAGGGAACACTGAGACAGCAAGAATTAGAGGGGACCAATTATGAGAAGGGGAGGGAAGCCACGGTGAGCTGGGCACCGGGGGCTACAATAGATGGAAGTAACCAGACAGTTAGACCTTTGAACCCACCCTATGCCTAATGCTACTTCCACTAGGTTCCTGACGTGGAACGTGGGAGGTATCTCGACACCAGTAAAGAGGGCTAAGATCCTAGCCACCTTAAAGCGCCATAAAGTGGATGTGGCCTGCCTACAAGAAACACGCTTAACCCCAGAGGAGCATCAAAAACTGAAGCGCGGTTGGGTGGGAGAAGTGCACGCCACATCGGCTGAGGGGAGGAAGAGAGGGGTAGCGATTTTAATCCGTAAAGGTCTAGTGGCCAAGTCACACCACAAAGAATACCTGGTAGTGGCGGTGTACGGACCGAACTTATACAATAAGACATTTTACGACCCTATAGTACAAACATGCTTACTTTATAGATCACTTCCATTGCTAATTTTGGGTGATTTTAACTTAGTAGCGAACCCAATGTTAGATTGCTCAGCGCCTAGACGTGCTGCGCGGGGGGGACCTAGTGTTAGAGCTCTGCATCACTTTATGCAAGAGCTTAGCTTCATAGATGCTTGGCGGACTTTACCTCCGGAAGGGCGGGAATATACACATTTGTCCAGAGTGCACGGCACTTTTTCTAGAATAGATTATGTCCTAATAGACAGGAAGATATTCTCTCAAGTAGAGGAAGCGGAAATTGGACCTGAAGAAGTAACAGACCACGCGATGGTGTGGGTAGACCTGAAGGTAACAGAAAGCGGCCATGGTGCTGCGGGGTGGCGGTTCCCGTCCTACCTAGCCTCGAATAAAGATTTCCAAAGCTATGTACAAGGAAGGTGGGCAGAGTTCACAGAATTTAACTCAGATTATAAAAACCGCCCTGCTATATTTTGGCCAGCGGCAAAAGCAGTTATTAGGGGAGATATTATTGCATATACAGCAAAACGGGAGCATAGATTGACAGGAGCTGTCGTCCATCTGGAGAAAAAGTTCCAAAAAGCGAAACGTAGATTTATTCAAACCCCTAGTACCCATCATAAAGAACAAATGCAAGCTGCACAAATAGCATTAAATACCTTACTCCAAGAGAGAGCTACTAAGGCGTTAATCTTTAGGACATACAAGCTTCAGAGGTTTGGCAACAGAGCAGGGACACTGTTGGCAAGCCTGGTTAAACACAAGGGAGGACCCCCGTGTGATTACAGCGGTGAGGGACAGAGAGGGAGCAGCCCAACACAAAAGAGAGAACATAGCACAGGTTTTCCAAGAGTTTTTTAGCTCAATGTATAAACAGGGACGCCCACCAGACATGTATGCCATACAAAACTATCTCCGAAAGGCAGGCATGGACCAACTGACGAATGAAGAGGCGAGGGCCCTAGAAATACCTATGTCAGGGAAAGAGCTGCAAGAAATTATTAAATCTTTACCTACGCATTCAGCTCCTGGCCCTGATGGATACACAAGTGAGTTTTATAAAATCTTGGGACCCTGAGTGATAGGAGCCCTCCAAGACTATTTTGAAGAGGTGGTGCAACAACAAAACTTCCCAGCGCATGCGAACGAGGCCCTAATAACCTTACTTTTAAAGCCAGGGAGACCGGACTTGCAGGCAGATTCCTATAGGCCAATCTCCTTAATAAATGTAGACGTTAAAATCTTGGCCAAATTGCTTTCCAATAGACTCCATAAATATCTTCCCCGACTAATAAACCCTGCCCAGGTAGGGTTCGTCCGCAACCAACAGTCAGTAGTTAATGTATGGCGACTGTTGCTAGCTATGGGACACTGTCAACAAGCAAAGACTAAGGCGGTGCTAGTCAGCCTAGATGCCGAGAAGGCATTTGACACTGTAGACTGGGATTACTTGTTTGAGGTACTTCATCTCTTAGGATTTCGGGGTTGGATATACCGAACGATTCGGGCACTATACGCACACCCGACAGCCGCAGTACTAGTGAATGGAACTCGCACCCCGCAATTCCCCATAGCACGAGGAACTAGGCAGGGGTGCCTCTTTCTCCCGTTGTTTTTATTAGCGATCGAACCTCTGTTGAGGACCCTGGTTAGGGAGAAGAGCATTCCAGGGGTTGAAGTGGGGGGGGGGGGGGGGGGGGGGGGGGACACTGTCAAAGTGATGGCTTTTGCTGATGATCTATTGATAGTGACGACATGCCCCGAAACATCAGTCTCCAAGTTAATTCAATGCACATCTACTTTTGGAGGCCTCTCAGGTTTCAGGATAAATCTACAGAAATCTAATATTATGCAGGTGTTCCCTCAAGGGGTGGAATTGCGGGTAGGCAGTGATTTTCAGCTGAAATCGGGGACAACAATTAAATACTTAGGGGTACACATCCCACAAAATCTGTCTAAATTATACGACTTAAATGTCCATAGGATACTATCAGAGACTATAACAAAACTGGCGCGGTGGCAGGGACTCCCAATCTCATTGTTAGGACGTATAGCTCTGTACAATATGATGGTAATTCCATGCTGGTTATATGTATTCCAAATGTTACCAATATACTTAAAGGGTACAGACGAGAAAAAGCTGACCTCAGCTCTGACAAAATTCCTGTGGCGAGGGAAGAAACCTAGATTATCTTTGGACATGGTAAGCACCCCAAGGGAGTATGGAAGTTTGGGACTGTTAAATATCAGATCATTAACCATAGCCTGTGCCATGAGGCGTTTAAACGACTGGTTTAGAAACACTACAGATTTTTCAGCAACAAAGATCGAACTTGAGTTGTTTAGACCATATCATTTTAGCAGTTTGCTCCATGGATTACAATGTAAAATATCACCAACGCTGGAGATATCTCACATCTTGCCCACCGCTCAAAAATCCTGGAGGTGGCTATGTAAATTACATCATTGCTCCTTCAGGGTGACTCCACTTTTGCCATTGAGAGGAAATCCGAATTTTTCACCAGGTCTTCTTTATACCATATTCACCAGATGGACAAAACAAGGAGTTACGTACCTACAACCAATACTTACTGAGTAAGAGAGATTACAATCCCATGCACAATTACAAGGCTTAAAACTTTTAGGGCCTAAAGACCATTTCCATTATTGGCAAATAAAACATTACGTGGCCAGCCTGCCTTGGGAGGCACTAGCAGAGGACGTTCAGGAAGAACTACCCACAGCTTTGTCCTTGAACTCACAACAGAAGGTGCCACTATTGTATCACCACAGACATATAAAAGACACTAAGTCAGAACTGGACTATGCTAAGTATGCTAGAGACTGGGGCAGGGACTTATCAGTGCAAATATCCCCCAGTGTGTTCAAGGAACATGTGTTGACACTGAGACAAGTAACTAACTGGGCTGTTTATTGGAAGGCCCAATACCGGTTTGCCTTGCGGCTTTATATTCCACCCCGGAGGGCATTCCACATGGGCTTGTCTCCTGATGGGGCTTGCCCCAAGTGTGGAGGGGGTGGAGCAACTCTGGGCCACATGTTCTAGAGTTGTCCACGAGTTGTACAGTTCTGGACTAGCCTAGTTGGGCAAATAGAGAGACTGTGGAAGACAAGTTGGACATACTCGCCTCTATTATTATTTGGCAAACCGGAGCTCAGCAAGCCGAGACCTAAAGGCTACTCAGACTTTGTGAAAAGAGCCACCATGATGGCGAAGAAAGCTATCTTAATAGACTGGCTGGAGGTAAAAGGACCATCGATCCAGATATGGAGAACTCAGATGATACGTCTGATGGGGATGGAGAGACTAGCGTGCAAGGAAAAGCCTTGTAAAGAGTTTGATCTATTCATAGACAGATGGAGCCCATTCCTGGAAACAATGCCCTCTGAAACAAGAAGCCAACTGCTGAATGTGTAATTATGTGTCACTGCTGTATACTTAGAATATCAATAATTAGGGGGGGAAGAGATGGGTTAGAGGGAAGGGAGGATAGGGTAGGGAAAGGTAGGGTAGGGAAGGATGTAAAAACGATGATAGATGTTGTCTTAGTGGAATTTATGAAGATTGTATTGTTTAATACCATCAATAAAAACGATTTAAACATAATTTAATTGGATTTAGCTCAAATACATGTTGGAATCACGTGGTGAAATGTCTCTGGTGGTGAAATGTTGCGTGATGGAGTAGCAGATTAAGATGATGAAAACGCTGTTCTGTGCCTAAATATGAGCCTCGTGAAAATTTTGTGTGTAAAATGTTTTAGCGAGACTCATATATAGGTAGAAAAGAGCAGGCATGAATGTATGTGGCACACTCCCCTCATTTGCCACAAGTTTTCAGTGCATATAATTTGAAGTGTCATATAAAGAAACTAGTAAGAAAGGCCCGTTTCTTTTTTTTTTTTTTTTTTTCAATTCTCTTTATTGTCATCAGTACAATACATGCTCATAAACCACACAATCTGATACAATCCATCAACACTTTGAACAACATGACCTTCATCACAGAAGTATACTCAAATAACATCCAGGAAGCATAATTGCACTAACATTTTCTTCTATACCCTTCCCCCCACCCTCCCATTAACCCCCCCCCCCTTGCCTGCCTGCCCCCCCCCCCCCCCCCCCCACCCCTGTATGATCTCCATTGTTGATAGGAAACCTTACTATCTTATCATTTCCTCTAACTTCTGCCAAAGCAATGCATACTGCCTGTTGTCTATGTTTGGAGACTGCTTATACAATGTGTTCTCATACTTTGCCATTTCTTTAACCTTCGCCACCCAACAGTTGTATGATACTGGTTCTACCTTTGTCCAACACTGCAGGATAGTTTTTTTAGCTGCCAGGGTTGCCATATATAAGAATCTCCGCTGTGGTTGAGAGAACCCCTGTTCAAGGAGATCTGTCTGGTCTCCCAACAGCAACGATTGGTAGGACCATTCTACCTCCTCCTGGAGCACAGTGTTCAATACCTTAAAAATTTTGTTCCATAGGACCAATTTAGGGCATTCCAGGAAACTATGTAAAAAGGTACCAATACCTGCCTGGCATTTGGAGCAGGTATCCGACTCCCACAGCTTCATTTTCTTCCCCCGTTCACAGGTGATATATGCCCTATGGAGCAGTTTAAACTGAGTTTCTTGCCAATCCGCAGATTTGACAAATTCAGCTAGTGACACAAACAAGAAATTAAATTGGGGTTGCGAATATTCAGTTCCCAATTCTCTATTCCACGCAGGGACAGCTCCTCCCTCCCTGCTAGCTGGTATAGCCATCTTTGTCAGCTTATACCACGTAGATAATTTGTTGCCCTTCGGGGGTAAGCATAACACCATCTCATCCAGCTTTCCATATGTCCATCCATTCCCATACTTCCTCCACGACTGTAGCCAATAATGTCGTGCTTGTAGATAGTGTAACATTTGATTATTTGGGATCCTCCATGTTTCCTTCACTTGCGAGAAGGAAAGGAAACTATTGCCCTCAGTGAACACCAAATCTCCCCAAGTCACATACCCATTCTCTGCCCATTTCTTAAATACAGAGGGTCCCATGCCCACCGGGAAGTCTACCAGTCCCACCATCCTTGAAAGGGCGAGGCAAACGGGCTTCTATCATGTCGACCTCTCCACCACTTCCACGCCGTGCGGAGCGGTGTAAGAAAGCTAAACTGCTTGTTTGCAATGGTACCTAGCCCTGGAGAAGTGTGTAGTAAGTTTATAAACGAATATGGTTTGCACCATTCCTCCCACCAGTGGTCTGGGGTGAATTTTGATTGACCACTAATACCTTCGTATATTATAAGGAATGGATCCACAGAAGCTTAGCTGAAATTGGGTGGCGGGGGGAAGAGGGGTTGGTGGTTGAGAGGCTAGGATAGGGGAGGGCAGACCTATACGGGGTCTGTGCCAGAGCCGGTGATGGGAGGCGGGACTGGTGGTTGGGAGGCGGGAAATACTGCTGGACAGACTTATACGATCTGTGCCCTGAAAAAGACAGGTATAAATCAAGGTAAGGTATACACATATGAGTTTATCGTGGGCAGACTAGATGGACCGTGCAGGTCTTTTTCTGCCGTCATCTACTATGTTACTATGTTATGTTACTATGTATACGCATTAGTGCTGCCACGTTATAAAGGCGGAGATCAGGTAAATTAAGACCACCCCTCTCCCTGTTAAGTATTAACACCTGATGTCCTATGCGGGCACCTTTATGTCTTCATATGAATGATCTTATAGTGGACCTAAATAACCTTTCATCCTGTCTCTTAATCCATATGGGTATTGCTTGCAGTAGGGTACAGTAGCTTTGGCAACAGAACCATCTTAACCAATGCTATTCTTCCATAAAGTGATAAAGGGAGATCCTTCCATCTCTCACAAGTTTGCCTGATCTTATCAATTTGTTCCAGTATATTTTTCTTATACATCACTATTGGGTTAGTACTCAAGAAAATACCCAAGTAGCGCATTGCCTGCGGCACTGGTGGTATAGGGAGACTTCCAAACCTAGAGGTGTCTTGATTTCCTGATAGTGGAAGTAGTTCAGATTTTTCACAATTGACCCTTAATCCCGATACTTCCCCGAACTGCTTTACTAAGAGCAGTGCCTGATCCAGGTGGGTGGATGCATCCTGTAGATATAAAAGGATATCATCCGCAAATAAATTAATACGGATCTCCTTCCCCCCCACGATGAGGCCCCTAATCTTGTCACTCTGCCTTATTTTAATCGCCAACGGTTCAATTGCCATCAGGAACAGGAGTGGCGACAACGGGCACCCTTGCCTTGTTCCCCTCTGTAGCTCAAAGCTCTCTGTTAGAGTGTTATTTATCATCAGCCTCGCTCTTGGTTTAGTGTATAAGGTCTTTTTTTTTTTTTAATTTCTTTATTAATATTTCAATCAAAATCACAAGTAAATTTACTTGACAGGAAAAAAGCAACTAAAGAAACTAATTTACCCAGAAGTTCCTCAAAAATAAAAGAATAATATTCTCCTTTTTAGATGCTTTAAAGTCCACAATACAGAGTCCAATTTTTCAATAACTGGAGATATAAGGAAAAGAAATCAAATGTTTCAAATATACTTTAACCAAAAACAAGACTTCAGCGTTACAGGCTTGGTATATATACACTTATAGAGCTCTCTTTGATGTTAAGAAGGAACCCAGTTGGGAAGGGTCAAAATACACATATTTAACATTCTGATAAGTTACCAAACATTTACATGGGTATTTTAAATAAAACGTTGCTCCTAACTGGAGCGTCTCCTGTTTCAACTGCAAGAACTTTTGCCTACGCTTCTGCGTGTCCCTCGACAAGTCAGGAAATATCCGAGTTTGTAAACCTCTAAAGGTTTTCTCTTTTTTTGGGGGAAAAATTTCTTTAATATCCATGACTTGTCTGAGGTCAACGCTACCGTGGCAAGTAAAGTTGAAGCAGTTAATTGTTCACTGTCTGAACTTTCTATCAATGCAGAGACATCTATTGCCTGGTTATTTAAATGCTGTTCATCTCTTTTACCCGGGATATAAAAAACCTGGGAGATAGGAGGGAACTGATCTTCTCCAATTTCCAAAACTTCTTTAAAGTAATTTCTTAACATTTCCCTCGGAGAAATGAAAGGTTGCAAGGGAAAATTTATAAAACGCAAATTATTATTTTTTAAACTGTTTTCAAGAAACTCCGATTTTCTCCTTAGGTTAACCAAGTCTTTAACAGTTGTTGTTTGCAAAGTTTGTATCTGTTGTACTTCTTTTTCAAGATTTTCAGTTTGCGAGGCCACAGAATTAAGTTTAGTTTCTACTTCCTTCAGTTTCCCATTCAATAAGGAAATTTCTTCAGACATCTTTTTCGTCTGAGGGCATAAAGCCTTACCAAGTTCCACAATTAGATGCCAGAGATTGTCTAAAGTTACTTAGGTAGGTTTTTTAAAAGGAAAAATCTCTTCTACCTCAGTGTGCATCGGACTCACGTTCCCAACTGTTCCTACCGTCTCCTCAGCTGATCTTCTTTCTATGGGAGCAGTCAAAGTGGGGGTTAACAAACTCCCCAAACCTTCCGACGAAGATAGAATTGCCTCCCATTCCCCTCCGCTACCTGACTCTCCAGTCTTCGCGGTCGAGAACGCCTTCATCGGAGAACTGCTTCCTATTGGTTGGGGAGGCAGGTCTCTGCCGTCCGGGCTCAGCGAAACTTCCAGCCCAGTGTTCACTCCGCTTTCTCCAGCTAGTGGGTGAACAAGCGGGCCGCCCGTTGACGGTACAGCGATGCCTGCGGTTCTCTGCAAAAAAGGTTCAATCGAGCCTAAAGAAGGTGGATTCCTCGGCTGCTGGGAGGCAGTCGCTGCAGCCCTTCCTCTCCTCTTACAGGTATTGTTCAGGAAATGAGAGAGACTCTAAAAACGCGTCCGTCTCATTCGGCGGCCATCTTGGACTCAGAATCGACAACTTGGATCTAGTGTATAAGGTCTTAACCCACTCAATGAATCTACCACTTATCCCGTACTTCTCCATCACCCAAAAAAGATACTGCCACGATATGCTGTCTAAAGCTTTTTCCATGTCTAGCCCCGCTATCACTTCATTCCCCTCTGTTCCTTTGTAAGTGTGGATTGCCGCCAATGCCCTAATAAGATTCATTGAGGCGTATCGGCCCGGGACAAACCCCGCCTGATCTTCCTGTACCACCCTGGACAGAGAGAGATTCATTCTTCAAGCTAAAATGGCTGCTAGGAGTTTAACGTCCTGGTTTAGTAAGGATATTGGGCGGTAAGACCCCACTTGCCCTGGGTCCTTTCCTGGTTTAGGTATTAATATAATATGCGCCAGATTTGGATTGTGCTGCCCGTCAACCCCTCCCCCTGATAAACCATTAAAGAAGTCAACCAATGGTCTAGTAATATCTGCCATTAAAATTTTATAGTATTCGGGCCCATACCCGTCCGGGCCTGGGGCTTTGGTCAGCTTTAATGCCTTAATGCCTTGCTTGACCTCCTGCTCTGTTATAGGGGCGCTTAATCGTTGCACCTGATCTATGTCCAGCTGTGGCAGATGCAGGCCCTCAAAGAATGCATCCCTCTGTAATGGGTCTAACTCCCGCACTGCATATAAAGATTGGTAATAGTGAACAAATTGTTTATGTATTTGAGCTTCTTCATAATACACTCTGCCTGTACTATCCTTTATTGATGTAACAATCTGTCGTTTTCTGTACGGCCGCACTAGGTTTGCCATAAGCCTCCCCGCCTTGTTTCCCCATTGAAAAAGTTTGAATCTCTGAAAATATATGTCCCTTTCAGCTCTGGCATTAAGCAATTGATCAATACATTTGCGAAGCCAACCCAATTTCTCCCTGTACTCTTTATCCATGCTGCCCATATGTTGTCTACGCACTTGCTGGTACTCGGCAGACAGTGATAACAACTCCGCCTCTGTTTTTTTCTTTTTCCCAGCAGTGTAGGCCAAGATGTGGCCTCTCAATACTACCTTAGCCGCCTCCCAGTATACAGTTGGGCTCACCTCCGGGGTTTTATTATACCTCTGATAGTCTGCCCACTTCTCTCTCAAGTAGGCTTTAAATGCATCATCCCTGTATAGAGTGGGGGAGAACTTCCACACCCTCTCTGTGTCCCCCTTAGTATATTCTATGGAGTACGAGATAGCTGAATGATCCGACAGTGTGTTGTCCAGTATGTGTGCTGCTTTTGACACCGGGAACAAGGCCTGTGATACAAGAAAGTAATCTATTCTAGAATACGAATTGTGCGGAATGGAGAAGAATGTAAAGTCTGAACCATAGGGGTGTAAAATTCTCCAAACATCTACCAACCCTAATTGGTGTATCAAAAAATTGACTCCCTTATGATCCCACCCCCTATTTTGGGGTTTACTTGGTTTACAATCAATAGTTGGATCTGCAGTAATATTAAGGCCCCCCCCCCCCCAAGATTCTCTGGTATTCCGAGTATAACGCCATCTGTGCCACTATATCTGAGAAAAATTTATGGTTGTATGTGTTTGGCCCATATAAGTTGCAAAGGCTGATCCTTCGGCCCCATAACTCACCCAACACTATTACATACCTTCCCTCCTTATCTTGTAATACCTTATGTATGGCTAAAGGCAGCTGTTTGTGTACTAGGATAGCAACTCCCCTTTTCCTGCTGTTAAAGGATGAATATGCCACCTCTCCCACCCACCTTCTCTTCAGTTTCACATGCTCCGAGCTAGACAAATGGGTTTCCTGGAGAAAGGCGATATCCGCCCCCTCCTTTCTCAGCCCGGACAGTATTTTAGTACGTTTAACAGGGGAGTGAATACCATCTACATTCAAAGATATTATCTTCAAATTAACCATCTCCCACTCTATAGTCTGTAATCCTCATGCCATCCGTTCTTCTTTTTTTTATGTTCCCGGCGGGCCTCCCAGCTGGACCCACCAGAAACGCTCTGCTTCTGTATTTCGGTTTCCATCAAAGGACATCTCCATCCTTCCCCCTGCAGGCAATTTACCCCATCTCTCACCCCACCCTTTCCTCCCCCTCCCAATTCTCCCTTATTGTCTCCTTCCCCAACATTCACACAATCCCTATCTTCTCTCCCTCCCTGTCCGCCCTCCTCCCCTCCAGAACCCTTCTGATTCCTCCTCTTCATCATCCTTCCCCTTCCCACCCTCATACAGCAAGAAACATATATCAAATTCCCCCCCCCCCCCGACCCCCTTGCCCAAGCATACACCCCCTAACCCCATAACTAACCCCCCACAGCAAAATCAACAAACCACAACCTGTATACATAACGTTCTTACAACTTGCTGAAATTATCTTTGTAACATTGCTCGAGAACTCTGCACCTTTCTCCGTGACTCTGGACCATCCGCCACTGCGCCAGTTCATCAGGACCATGCTTACTGCAGCTCCCACTCGCTTAGTTCCAGACTTTATAGGTGCAATGTCCATGATAATATCCTATTAGTAACATTTTAACATGTTTGGGAGGCATGAATTTTTCTCCTGATAGCTCAGACCTGTGCCCGAGTTTTTAAGTCCTTTTCCGGAGTAACACTTTTTTTTTTTTTTTAATAGCCTCCCCTTACACATGGAATCTCTTAATACCAGTATTGTCCCCTGACCAAGCCTTTCCAACTAGGCTCCCATTATGCAAACAAGGAAGAAGTTCAAAATTAAGTCAAACCATTGTGTCCCATTCGATCTGTCCCTCGGAGAGATGTCTCCCTCATTAGTTATTCTCCTGCTGGTTCCTCTCTGTTCAATCTCTCCATAAACGCTTTGGCCTCTGCCGCTTCTTGGAACATCAGGGATTTCCCTCCATGCCACACTCTTAACTTCGCAGGGTAAAGGAGTGAAAATCTAATGCCCTTGCTGTACATCTGGGAGCACGTGGGAGCCATTGCTCGTCTAAGCTGCGCCACTGCCGAGGAGTAATCGTTGAACAGCAAGAGTTTATGTCCATTGTACTCTAGTTGCGCTTGTCTGGATCGCCCCTGCTTCAGCAGCGTTTCTTTCTCCCGCCAGTTGGAAAAATGTGCGATTGCTGTTCTGGGCTTGTTATCTCCTTCTTTCCGGATCCCTATACAGTGCGCACGATCGCACTGCCAGGCGCTTGTTCCTCCTCCTAGGCCCAAATGTGTAGGGAGCCATTCGCTAAAAAATTTGTAAAGGTCTCCCTCTTTCATGTCCTCTGGAAGCCCTACAACCCGCAGATTATTGCGGCGATTCCTGTTCTCTTGTTCCTCCACTTGTGCTTTGAGGGCTGCCACTTCTTTTTGCAGGGCTTCGATCTGTGCCGCCATACCCGTAGTCGTATCTTCTTGGGCGAGCACACGCTGTTCCACCTCTGTTAGCCTGCGGGCCTGCGTGTCGAACTTCTCATTGATTTCCTCGACCGCAGAATGAATTTTGTTTAGTCGATCCTCCAGCGCCGCAGCTACTGTTGAGGAGATCTCTTTCGCCCACTCTCCCGCGTTTTTCTCCGGCCCAGGTAAGGATTCTGGAGACATCGCCATCTTGGCAGCCTTTCCCGCGGGAGTGCACTTGTGTTTTATGGCGCCCTGTGGGCATACCGTTCGTCCCCTTTCACCAGTTGCGGTCAAATTCATGCTGTGAGTTCTCTGACCCTTCACGCTGACTCTGGGACCTTCGGGGTGTAAAAAAGGATTTCATAAAGCTGGTTTTTGCAAAGAATTCGGGGGAGCTCTCCCTTCCTGCTGCTGTTCAGGAAGCAGTCATCACGTGACCCCCCCCCCCCCCCCCCCCCCCCCCCCCCCCCCCCCCCGTTTCTGAAACGGGCGCTAGCAAGGTTTTCATCCCTGGCACTGCCATGATCAAGCTGGCTCCCTCCCTCCGTTCCACCCACATTCAGGCTGGCTGGCTGGTTGTTTGGTTGCTTCGCTCCCTCCCTCCCTCAGACATTCAGGCTGCCTGCCTGCTTGCCTCCCTCCCTCTCACCTTTAGGTTGTGTCCGTTTTTTTTTGTTTTTTTTGCAGCAGCAGCCGGACAGCGAGGGAAGGGTGGCGAGGGGGTTGATGTTGCTGTGGGGGGGGGGGGGGGCGTGCAGAGCGTTTCGGAGCCTGGAAGGGGCGTCGCTTCCTTTGTGTGTCTGTGTCGTCGTTCCAGGGTGGCAGGCTGGAACATGGAGGGACGGCGTGGGGCAGGCATTGCAGAGCGCAGTAGTCGTGTTGTGGTTTGTTTTTTCATGACCCGCCCTCGACGTCATGACATCTAGACGCGAGGGCGGGGCTGCTGTGCGATGCGATTCGTCGATTGTCATAGCTCCGCCCTCCACGTCACGAATTTGTGACGCGAGGGCGGGGCAGACAGTCCTGGGTGAAAAATACAAATTTCGATCTACACCACCATGCAAGAGGAAGTTGCAGCTTCATTTAGAACGTTGAGGTTGCAAATTATGTCCGGAAGGGACGTGGCTGTGTGTGGGTCTCTGACTGAGGGTGAGTGGTGCATGAGGTGAGTGGTGCTGACATCCTAGCCTACCAACACTGCAGGGCTTCAGTGTGTCCCTGCCACAGAGTGAGCTTAGAATGTTCAAGGTGAGAATTATTTATATAGATGTTCACAGTGATTGTGTCACATGATGAGCTGACACAGTGACGAAATGTCCCTATTCCATTGTAATGTAAATATTCAGGTGGGTTTCTTGACAGATTAACTTGCTAACAGACACCAACAAATTTGGGGAAAGTATGCTTGGATTAGCTTAATGAGATATGTGATAAATTGTTATATGTGTTAGGAATGTTACTTACATTAAATTATTCACTTCTTTACATAGTGGCCTTAACCCATAATGTTTTAAAGAAGGCTCGAGGAAATCTTGAGGTAAGATAAATCTTATTTCCTTGTCCCTTATTGTACCCATTTACCCCTACCTTACCTGACCCTTTTTCTAATTGTATTTGATTAATACCTACCGTATTTGGCATTCACCATTACGGTATTTTGTAAGCTACATTGAGCCTGCTAATAAGTGGGAAAATGCAGGATACAAATGTTGCAAAATAAATAAATAAAACAGGCAGTGCGTGCCACACCTGTAATATGTATTCTTGTAGAAATACACTTTTCAGTCTTTAATCTTGATAAGGTTCTGTTTGATCAAAAGAACAGTTTTTCATGTTACAATAGCCATATGTTGATTGTGTACTGTTTTTGAACAAACCTGGGAAAACAGTTTGTAAATGAATATTGCCCATGAAAGTAGAGTAGGGATAGACATAAAAATTTAATGTTTTTTTCCAAGGGGGTAGGGGTATTGTTCTAGAATAAATGCCGTTATGGGTGCATACTGCTATTAAATGGTGCACACTATGTGCAAAGAGGGCATACTGTTTTGCAAAAGTGTTCGCATGCACAAACCATCATGCATGCATGCTCTTTGCACATAGTGCACCCTCTTTAAGAAGAGTACACACTATTATCTGCAAATGGACACTCAGTTCTACATCTACGCGGAATGTGCAGCTACTCATACCCATTGAACCTGACTTACCTACAGCCTTGAATAAATTTATTACCTGTCTAACATCAATTTAAGAATAGGCTAAACACAACAAACATTGCCTGAACCCAAGTAAAAGCGAGCTTCTCTAGGTCCCTAACATGTGAATACATACCTGCCATCAAAATCTCTTTCGGGAAGTATGAATTCCTCCTCAAATCACAAGTCAGGAACCTTGGAATACAGTTAGATTCAACACTTATTCTGATTCCCCAAATCCAAACAACCTTCAAGAGCTGCTTCTACTATTCACGACAGCTACGCTGCTTCTCTCCTTACATCGAAAAGGTACATCTTATCCCAGTTGTGCATGCCAGGATGACATCAAGACTGGATTACTGCAATGCACTATACAACGGTCTGACTACAAAGGGTCTTCACCAGCTCCAGTTGATTCAGAATGCTGCAGCAAGACACATAGAAGGTTGCAAGCGACATGACCACATCTCACCATTTTTGCAAAAACTTCATCGGCTACCAGTACAATACATGGCTAAATTTAAAACTCTATGTCTGATCTTCAAGGCCCTTAAAGTAAATAGGATCTTCAAGGCCCTGAAGAATAGGATGATCCTCTACACACCGCCAAGGACACTAAGGACCTCTCAAGGACTATCACTAACCACACCCTCTCCAAAAGACATTACACGATGTGATACCCACAAGCGAGCCTTCTCCGGAGTAGCCCCCACACTCTGGAAAGCACTGCCTGAAAGGCTCCACTTAACACAAGACTATCTACTTCAGGAAGCAGGTGAAAACTTGGCTTTTCAACCAGGCCTTTAATGAAAGAAGTAACTAACTTGTTAGTCTCACTCAACATACAAAAGGAGTGACACGGGCTGCACATACTGCAGCAGGACATGTTTATCCACTCCTACCCTAGTTGAGATAATATTAACCATCTCCCTGACCTCATGTGCAACTTTCTTTAAATTAGTCACCTTACTTTCTAACTCTTCTTATCTATATGTTCCAACTTTGCTTATACCCTTCACTGTCAATGAAAATGTTCTATTATGTATTGTGTTGACACTGTAAGTAATATACTATGCCATACTTTGTATTGTTTGAATATTTTTACTGCTGTAATTGCCTGATGTTTGATCTATTCTTACTGTACACCGCCTTGAGTGAATTCCTTCGAAAAGGGGGTAAATAAATCCTAATAAATAAAATGACATTTGCCCCATCTGTACTGTAGAGTGCAATGTTTTGAGATGTGACTGCAGAGACCTGTTTGCTTCCCCTATAGATAGATCACTGAGCAAATCCATTTAACCTCCTTGTGGTCAAGCCTCTTATAAGCAAATTCTCAAAGCCATCTTGCTGCCTAAAGCATCAGTGGCTAGATCAAAGCCTTCAAAACATTTACCAGTGATGAACAGTTATTTAACTGCTCAAATTTTGGGTTGTTCTAAGAGTGAGGTTAGCTCATGGGGAGCAGGGGATGACAAGAAGAAAAGTTAGTACTGATTTTCAGTACTGGCTGGCAGTGGCATAGCCAGACCTGAATTTTTGGGTGGGCCCAGAGCTAATATGGGTGGGCACTAGCACTATGTATATAGGTATGAGCAGTGTTTCTTGGGATACTACAAAATAATGCCTTGATGATGGATTGCTCTGCCCAGTAACTGCTCTGCATCAACATAAACCACATACATACATACTTAAAAGGGAAAAATGATAAATATAGTTACATTATCCCATATCTTAAACTTGACCTGATGTAAGTCTACTATAATGGCAAACAACTCAAAACATGTGACAGGATCTTACAGTATAATTACAGCAATGGCTTTATAACAAATGTAAATGACTGATTAAGCAAAACAGGTAAATACCTTACATTTTTCAAAAATGTTAATCTTTGTTCTTCAACATGTCAAAAACTGCATGAAGTACAGCCGCAGAATTCTCACTGATGAAATAAGATTTCTCACTAATTAAATAAGAAAAATCCTACTGTCATCAAGATATTTTTTCACCTACTGTGGAATCTCTAGAATACAGAACATAGCTAGACTGTTTCCTCTTACAGCTTTTCATAGGAAAAATGTATTCAAATTCTGGTAGCACCTCAATAACACAAAATTCCTTCACCGCTAGGTACTTTGTGACTTCTCCAAGGCTGCTTGTTCTCACGACTGGGTGACGTCCGCGGCAGCCCCCACCAACCGGAACAAAACTTCGCGGGCGGTCCCGCACGCAGGGCACGCCCACCGCGCATGCGCGGCCGTCTTCCCGCCCGTGCGTGACCGTTCCCGCTCAGTCTTTTCTTTTCCGCGCCTGGAGAGAGACGTGTTCACCTCTCTCTCTTCCTCAGCCCCGGAAAACCGTTGCGTGGTTCGCGAACCTTCTTTTTCGTTTATTTTCATTACCGCGTTCCTCTTTATACTTTTTCTGTAAAAAAAAAAAAAAAGAGAACGCGTTGTTCTTTTTTTCCCTCGTTTTCTAGCGGGGGCGTCGCGTTGCGGCCTTGTGGCCGCGCGGTCGAGTTATTTTTCGAGGTGTGATTTTACCGCCACCATCGATGACTTTGATTTCGCCGATGCGATTTTTCCGTCGATGTCCTCGAAGGTCCCGAGTGGATTTAAGAAGTGTGGTCGGTGCAGCCGGCCTATCTCGCAGACCGACACTCACGCTTGGTGCCTCCGGTGCCTCGGGCCGGAGCACGATACCAAGTCGTGTTCTTTGTGTCTTGGTCTCCGGAAACGGACTCAAGTAGCGAGGCAAGTTCTTCGGGACCGTATTTTTGGAACTTGCGCCAGCCCCTCGACGTCGACCTCGACGGCATCGGTATCGACGGCCGGTTCTTCGGTACCGGTATCGATGTCCGCGAAATCGGCACCGATGGCATCGACCCCAGGAGCACAGGGCCCGCCGGTCCTCCGGTGACGGCAGGGGTGAGAGGCCTCATGGGCAATCGGCCCCGGTCACTCCCTCTACCCATGGCCCTCGGGACCGAACCCTGTCGGACCCGGTCCCTCGAGGCCGAGGGGGATCGTCCTCCTCCTCCTCCATTCCACCTAGCACCGATGACGGGCATCGCAAGAAGACAAAGAAGCACCGTCATCGGTCGCCATCGATGCATCCGGCCCTCTGCGCCGGGGAGGAGTCGACGCCGAGTAAGCGTCAGCGTCGAGAGGAGAGGTCCCCCTCTGTAGTAGAGGTACCGACGCGTCAGGGTCCCAGCACTTCGGTGCAGTCTCCTGGACCCGAGCAGCTTCCGGCACCGACGCCTCTACCGGCCCCCCCGTCTTTCCCGGCAGCGGGCCTGGACGAGTGCCTCCGAGCCATCCTTTTCCGGGGATCCTGGAAGGGCTGATGCACCAGACTGTGCCGGCGCCGGGGGTCCTTGCGCCCTCGGCGCCGTTGACTGTGGCGCCGGCGAGCTCTAGCCCGGTGCCGAGGACGCCGACGCCGCTTGCGGCGCCGGTCTCGACCGCCACGCAGGTGGAGTCGACGTCGATGGAGGGAGCTTCGTCCCCGCCGGGGAGTCCACCGCTCGACGACACCGAGGCCTCAGTGCCTCGACGTCGAGCCGGGCCCGGTTGAGGACTCAGCTGCATGAGCTTATGTCCGACACCGAGGAAGAGGCCTCGTGGGGGGAGGAGGAGGACCCCAGATATTTCTCCTCAGAGGAGTCTGTGGGCCTTCCCTCTGACCCCACGCCTTCACCAGAGAGAAAGCTCTCGCCTCCTGAGAGCCTCTCCTTTGCCTCCTTTGTCAGGGATATGTCTATATGCATTCCCTTCCCCGTGGTCTCTGTGGATGAGCCGAGGGCTGAGATGCTCGAGGTCCTCGATTATCCATCACCACCTAGAGAGTTCTCCACGGTACCGTTGCACAATGTCCTCAAAGAGACACTGCTTCGGAACTGGATGAGACCATTATCTAATCCCACCATCCCCAAGAAAGCAGAGTCCCAATACAGAATCCACTCGGACCCAGAGTTAATGCGGCCCCAATTGCCTCATGACTCGGCGGTCGTGGACTCTGCTCTCAAGAGGGCACGGAGTTCGAGGGATACCGCCTCGGTGCCCCCAGGGCGGGAGTCTCGCACTCTAGACTCGTTTGGGAGGAAGGCCTACCAATCTTCCATGCTCGTGACCCACATCCAGTCATACCAGCTCTACACGAGCATACACATGCGGAATAATGTGAAGCAACTGGCGGACCTGGTTGACAAGCTCCCGCCGGAGCAGTCCAGGCCTTTTCAGGAGGTGGTCAGGCAGCTGAAGGCGTGCAGAAAGTTCCTGTCCAGGGGTATATATGACACCTGTGACGTGGCATCTCATGCTGCGGCCCAAGGTATAGTGATGCGCAGGCTCTCATGGCTGCGTGCCTCTGACCTGGACAACCGCACCCAGCAGAGACTGGCCGACGTCCCTTGCCGGGGGGATAACATTTTTGGTGAGAAGGTCGAGCAGCTGGTGGACCAACTGCATCAGTGGGAAACCGCCCTCGACAAGCTCTCCCACCGGGCGCCTTCAGCATCCACCTCAGCAGGTGGACGTTTTTCCCGGGCCCGGCAGGCTGCGCCCTATGCTTTTACCAAGCGTAGGTACACCCAGCCGTCCCGAATGCCTCGTCAGGCACAGGGACAGCCCCAGCGCACTCTTTCTCGTCAACAGCGTGCGCCTAAGCAGCCCCCTGCGCCTCCACAGCAAAAGCCGGGGACGGGCTTTTGACTGGATCCATGGGAACATAGCCGCCATCAAAGTGTCCGTACCGGACGATCTGCCGGTCGGAGGGAGGTTGAAATTTTTTCACCAAAGGTGGCCTCTTATAACCTCCGACCAGTGGGTTCTCCAAATAGTGCGGTGCGGATACGCCCTGAATTTGGCCTCCCTGCCACCAAATTGTCCTCCGGGAGCTCAATCCTTCAGCTCCCATCACAAGCAGGTACTTGCAGAGGAACTCTCCGCCCTTCTCAGCGCCAATGCGGTTGAGCCCGTACCACCCGGGCAGGAAGGGCAGGGATTCTATTCCAGGTACTTCCTTGTGGAAAAGAAAACAGGGGGGATGCGTCCCATCCTAGACCTGAGAGGCCTGAACAAATTCCTGGTCAAAGAAAAGTTCAGGATGCTTTCCTTGGGCACCCTTCTGCCAATGATTCAGAAAAATGATTGGCTATGTTCCCTGGATTTAAAGGACGCATACACTCACATCCCGATACTGCCAGCTCACAGACAGTATCTCAGATTCCGCCTGGGCGCACGGCACTTTCAGTATTGTGTGCTGCCCTTTGGGCTCGCCTCGGCCCCACGGGTGTTTACAAAGTGCCTCGTGGTGGTAGCGGCGTATCTACGCAAGCTGGGAGTGCACGTGTTCCCATATCTCGACGATTGGCTGGTCAAGAACACCTCGGAGGCAGGAGCTCTCCGGTCCATGCAGTGCACTATTCAACTCCTGGAGCTGCTGGGGTTTGTGATAAATTACCCAAAGTCCCATCTCCAGCCAGCCCAGTCTCTGGAATTCATAGGAGCTCTGCTGAATACCCAGACGGCTCAGGCCTTCCTTCCCGAAGCGAGGGCCAGCAACCCCCTGTCCCTGGCTTCACGGACCAGAGCGTCTCAGCAGATCACAGCTCGGCAGATGTTGAGACTTCTGGGTTATATGGCCTCCACAGTTCATGTGACTCCCATGGCTCGTCTTCACATGAGATCTGCTCAATGGACCCTAGCTTCCCAGTGGTTTCAAGCCACCGGGAATCTAGAAGATGTCATCCGTCTCTCCACCAGTTGCCGCACTTCACTGCACTGGTGGACCATTCGGACCAATTTGACCCTGGGACGTCCATTCCAAATTCCACAGCCCACGAAAGTGCTGACGACGGATGCATCTCGCCTGGGGTGGAGAGCTCATGTCGATGGGCTCCACACCCAGGGACTGTGGTCCCTCCAGGAAAAGGATCTTCAGATCAACCTCCTGGAGCTCCGAGCGATCTGGAACGCACTGAAGGCTTTCAGAGATCGGCTGTCCTGTCAAATTATCCAAATTCGGACAGACAATCAGGTTGCAATGTATTACGTCAACAAGCAGGGGGGCACCGGATCTCGCCCCCTGTGTCAGGAAGCCGTCGGGATGTGGCGTTGGGCTTGCCAGTTCGGCATGCTCCTCCAAGCCACATACCTGGCAGGCGTAAACAACAGTCTGGCCGACAGACTGAGCAGAGTCATGCAACCGCACGAGTGGTCGCTCCATTCCAGAGTGGTACGCAAGATCTTCCGAGAGTGGGGCACCGCCTTGGTGGACCTTTTCGCCTCTCAGACCAACCACAAGCTGCCTCTGTTCTGTTCCAGACTTCAGATACACGGCAGGCTAGCGTCGGATGCCTTTCTCCTTCATTGGGGGACCGGCCTCCTGTATGCTTATCCTCCCATACCTTTGGTGGGGAAGACCTTACTGAAGCTCAAGCAAGACCGCGGCACCATGATTCTGATAGCGCCCTTTTGGCCCCGTCAGATCTGGTTCCCTTTTCTTCTGGAGTTGTCCTCCGAAGAACCGTGGAGATTGGAGTGTTTTCCGACTCTCATTTCGCAGAACGACGGAGCGTTGCTGCACCCCAACCTTCAGTCTCTGGCTCTCACGGCCTGGATGTTGAGGGCGTAGACTTCACTGCGTTGGATCTGTCTGAGGGTGTCTCCCATGTCTTGCTTGCCTCTAGGAAGGATTCCACTAAAAAGAGTTACTTTTTCAAGTGGAGGAGGTTTGTCGTTTGGTGTGAGAGCAAGGCCCTAGAACCTCGTTCTTGCCCTGCACAGAACCTGCTTGAATACCTTCTGCACTTATCAGAGTCTGGCCTCAAGACCAACTCAGTAAGGAATCACCTTAGTGCGATTAGTGCTTACCATTATCGTGTGGAAGGAAAAGCCATCTCTGAAGAGCCTTTAGTCGTTCGATTCATGAGAGGCTTGCTTTTGTCAAAGCCCCCTATCAAGCCTCCTGCAGTGTCATGGGATCTCAACGTCGTCCTCACCCAGCTGATGAAACCTCCTTTTGAGCCACTGAATACCTGCCATCTGAAGTACTTGACCTGGAAGGTCATTTTCTTGGTGGCAGTTACTTCAGCTCGTAGGGTCAGTGAGCTTCAAGCCCTGATAGCTCATGCTCCGTATACCAAATTTCACCACAACAGAGTAGTGCTCCGCACCCACCCAAAGTTCCTGCCGAATGTGGTGTCGGAGTTCCATCTTAACCAGTCAATTGTCTTGCCAACATTCTTTCCCAGACCGCATACCCGCCCTGCTGAACGTCAGTTGCACACATTGGACTGCAAGAGAGCATTGGCCTTCTATTTGGAGCGGACACAGCCCCACAGACAGTCCGCCCAATTGTTTGTTTCTTTCGACCCTAACAGGCTAGGGGTCGCTGTCGGGAAACGCACCATCTCCAATTGGCTAGCAGATTGCATTTCCTTCACTTATGCCCAGGCTGGGCTGACTCTTGAGGGTCATGTCACGGCTCATAGTGTCAGAGCCATGGCAGCGTCGGTGGCTCACTTGAAGTCAGCCACTATTGAAGAGATTTGCAAGGCTGCGACGTGGTCATCTGTCCACACATTCACATCTCATTACTGCCTGCAGCAGGATACCCGACGCAACAGTCGGTTCGGGCAGTCGGTGCTGCAGAATCTGTTTGGGGTGTAAATCCAACTCCACCCTCCAGGACCCGAATTTATTCTGGTCAGGCTGCACTCTCAGTTAGTTGTTCTTCGTAGGTCATTTTTCTGTTGTATCCTCGCCGTTGCGAGGTTAAATTGACCTGGGTTCTTGTTTTGAGTGAGCCTGAGAGCTAGGGATACCCCAGTCGTGAAAACAAGCAGCCTGCTTGTCCTCGGAGAAAGTGAATGATACATACCTGTAGCAGGTGTTCTCCGAGGACAGCAGGCTGATTGTTCTCACCTACCCTCCCTCCTCCCCTTTGGAGTTGCGTTCTGATCATCTTTGCTTGTCATTCAACTGAGCGGGAACGGTCACGCACGGGCGGGAAGATGGCCGCGCATGCGCGGTGGGCGTGCCCTGCGTGCGGGACCGCCCGTGAAGTTTTGTTCCGGTTGGTGGGGGCTGCCGCGGACATCACCCAGTCGTGAGAACAATCAGCCTGCTGTCCTCAGAGAACACCTGCTACAGGTATGTATCATTCACTGTAACACTAAATCCTGCAAAGAATTTTCTTAGAGCCTGTATCGCAAACCTTAGCACCAATTCTGAACATGAATACCAATAACAGTACCTTTAAAACTGCATCAGTGAATATACACAACAGCAATGCACATCTCACTGGAAAAGCCAAACAAGTCAGACTCATAGATCCCCACACAAACCACATGCCAGCAGAATCTCTCACCTGTTCGGTCACATGAAGAACAAAAATCAACCCTCATCAATTACAGAATAAAAGACCAAAAATGAGAAATTGTCCTATAGCTCGGCATCAGACCCTTCCCTTTCCCCACCCCCATCCATCTCTGTAACCCAGCATCAGCCCTTCCTCACTTTCCATTTCCGTAGCCTTCCCTTCCCCACCATCCATCCTGTAGCTAGGCATCAGCCCTGTCCTACTCCCTACCCAACCCCCCCCCCCCCCCCCCCCCCAGTCTGGCATCTCCTCTGCCCTTCCTAGTATTACTCCCCACCCACCCTGAAGCAAACCAACATCCCATCTACATTAAATATTTTTGAAAAATTATTTTAACCTGAGCACTGCAGAGACCATCCCCACCTCAAAACCCACCAACATGAACAAATATACAACTTTTTTTTTTAATTTTAAACTGGGGACTGAGCCCACCCCCGTCCAGAAGTCCAACATTAAAATTTATTGTTAGTGGGTTTCTGGGTGAGGGTGGGCTTTTCACTGCCTAGGGTAAAAAAGGTATATGTAATGATTATATATACCTTTTTCCCCTAGGCAGTGAAGAACCCACCCCCACCTAGAAGCCCAGCACCAGCATTATACTGTAGATATAAACAAAGTTTTTTGATGTTTTACCTGGGCAGGTGAAGATTCAAAGAGCAGTGCACATGTGCTCCCTGTGCTGCCTCTGGGACCACCGTGGAGTGTACTGCCTGCAGAGGATTGAGAGACTCAATCAAAGGCAGATTGAGCAAGGGGCAAGATGAAGCAAGGCCCCAATAGCTTCTCCAGCTATTGCTGGCAGCCTGTGGCACAGTGAGGGGACCCGTTCAGCTGAGCAGCGGCACTGGCGGCAGATTTTTCTGTGTGGCGCCGGCATCTGTGAACCGTGACAGCGGCACTGGCGGCAGATTTTTCTTTGTGGCGCCAGTATCTGTGAACCGCAGCAGCGGCACTGGGAGCAGATTTTTCTGTACGGCGCTGGCATCTGTGAACCGCGGCAGCGGCACTGCCGGCAAATTTTTCTATGCAGCGCCAGCATCCGTGCACGCTGCAGCCTGCGGGGGCCCTGGGGGAGCAAGGCAAAGCACGCAGGCGCCATGACTGTTGGAGAATGGAGATCAGAGCAGCAGAACACAGCACGTCAACAGCAGTGGTGCAGCGTGGTGCACTGCTAGAGCGGCCGTTCTCAACCCGGACATGCACTTTTAAAACGTGAGGTAAAAATTTAGGCAGGTTACTGCATTGAGGTAGTCAGCTTGCTGTAAAGCTATTTCTGCTGCCGGCTGCCTAAAGGCTCCTGACTGAACCGCGGCAGAAATAAAAGGTTGTACAGTGCACCAATTGGAGGAGGACAAGCAAATGACCCAGGCCCACCCGCAGCTATGCCCCTGCTGGCCGGCTTATATCATGCATGAGCTTAGAGTGAATAATCCACCTCCCTTCCTTTCACCTGCGGCACCCAATGTAAAATTAATAAAATAGAAAAACCTCAGCTCCCCACTCCCTAAACTTCCTCACTCCCCAAATGGCAAGCAGGTCACCTGATCCCTCACCAACCTGAACGTGAATAGGCACCCAGCTAACCCATCACACTTTTGGAACTTGCACTTAGAATCTGTAGGGTGCCTGTCTTCTTTGGTAGATAGAGATAAGCAAGCTCTCCTTAAGGCACTACTGCTGAATGGTTCTACCTACTATGATCCAAGGGAACCATAGTTGGACTGGGAGGAGATTGGGAGACCTGCTTGCCACTTAGTGGGACAGAAGGATAGGTAAAAATCTTTGAGGCAAGTTTGTTTTTTTTACAACAAGTGCACTTGGGGTGGGGAAGGGTTGGTCAGAAGGGAGAATAATTGAGAATGTTGAGATTTAAGGCTTGGAGAATTCTTTATTGCATCAGGTGCCTCATATATGAGAGAGTGGCAGTTTGTGCTCATGATGGAGGTCTTTTTTTCCCATTGAATGCTAGACATTGGGAATTAGAGGTTTCTTTGGGTGTTACAGGGGGATGGAAGAGGGATGGGATCTTTTGATTTGATTTACAAATGTAAATGCAAATACAAAATGACCTTATAGTCCACATGTACCTAAGTAGATCAATGTGGATAACAAAATTAAAGAAAACACGAACATTCAAGAACACACCATTTTAAAATAATAGTAAAGCTCAGAAAAAAGTACATTCTAACTTAAATATTTCTTATATACTTAACAATATTGTTGGCACTTGCCCATATACTATTTAAACAAATCAAATCTATTAGAGGCAAAATATCTCCATTACCATGATACTTATAAGTCAGTAGAGGAAAAGACTTCAGACCCTTGGTAACAGCTGACAAACTTTTTTTATATGGAACAGCTGACCGCTCTGCTCTGCATGGCTGAATTTAAGCTCATGCTAGCTAGAATCCTCATTAGTCAAAAAACCTCTATAGCACTAGCAATAATATTCTTTCATATGAATGCTGTGTATATACAGTACTATACAATTACTTAGCTGTGGTTGTGCTGGAGTAGTTACGGATGTCCGCGCTCAACAGCGAGCTCCTGTTTCGCTTAGCACTTCTTAAGCCAGATATTTAGACTGGCTCTAAAAGGTTTATAGTTATGATAGGCGGGAGACAAGCAGAAAGTGATTTAAAGGTCTTCCGCCTAACGTCAGGTGCCATAATTAAGACAGCTGGCAGTTTTGGAAGGTGACTACCGATTGTTCTCATAGGAATGTTAACCGATTACTCTCCTCCCTTAGATGATAACTTGTTTCAAGAGAATATTCTTACTGTTGCAGGTGCTGTGAAGGGTTGTATGGTCCGCTCCTTAAGAAGCGCTAAGCGAAACAGGAGCTCGCTGTTGAGCGCGGACATCCGTAACTACTCCAGCACAATCACAGCTAAGTACTTGCATAGTACCATATATACACAGCATTCATATGAAAGAATATTATTGCTAGTGCTATAGCGGTTTTTTGACTAATGAGGATTCTCGCCAGCATGAGCTTAAATTCAGCCACGCAGAGCAGAGTGGTCAGCTGTTCCATATAAAAAAAGTTTGTCAGCTGTTACCGAGGGTCTGAAGTCTTTTCCTCTACTAACTTATAAGTATCATGGTAATGGAGATATTTTGCCTCTAATAGATTTGATTTGTTTAAATATTTCTTAAAAAGATAAATCTTAAGAGATATTTTCTTAACAGTAGATAGGAACTAATGTTCCTTAAAGCAAGAGGAAGAGCATTCCAATTATGCACAGCCTCATAAGATAGAGACAAATAGCTTTTTTTGAATAATACATTCTCCGAGGGCAGCAGGCAATTCATTTTCACATGTGAATGATGTCATCCACGTCACTCAGTCAGGAGCGCTTTTATAGTGCATTAAATCTTTAAGAGTCACGCGCTAGCATCTCCACTGCGCATGCATGAGTGCCTTCCTGCCCGCCACGAGAGTGTGGGACCAGCAGTCTCTTTTCATCCGCGGTGAGGAGAGAATGTGCTGTCCGTGGCGTCTCACAGTGTTTGTTGCATGAGTCAGTTTTTGAGCTTTTTTCAGGGCTTTCCTTGAGGGATTTTTATACTGCTTTATTTTGTTTTTGCCTTCCAGGGAGGGGGGGCGTCTCCTTTCATATATCATTTTAGATTTTTCCCCATTTCTAGGTTTCTTTGATTTTTTTTTTTTCACACTTTGTAGGCCCTCTTAGGCCTGAGCTTCAGTTGGGAGTTTTTTCCCTGCCTTTTTCTGGTGCTTTGCCCCTTTTTACAGTCACCAGCAGCAAGAGGGGTGCTATCCACTTTTTTGCACTGAGTGTCGCAATCCAGTTTTTTGCATTGAGTGTCGCATGTATGATTATCTCCCAGTTGGTGAGATATCATATTTGTGTACCTGATGCAAAGAGCTCCTAGCTCTCAGAGAACGTGTCCGTTCTCTTGAGGCTAGAGTAGCAGACTTGGTGGAGCTGAGGGAGACAGAGAGGTATATAGAGGAGACCTACAGGGATGTTGTAGAGAAGTCCCACCTCTAGTCTGGTAGCCCCTGTGTTACCTTGGAGGCGGGAGGTCTCCTAGAAGGAGAGCATCACCCTGGTGAAGTAGGAAGTACTCCTGTAGCCAGGACCTGCCCACCAGGGGATGTACTATCCTCTTGCACCGAGGATATGCCTCCCAAGTACTGCCCAGGAGGGAAGGATTAGGACATCTGTTGTAGTTGGTGATTTGATCATTAGGCATAGCTGGGTTGTTGGTGGATGTGAGGATCGCCTGGTGACTTGCCTGCCTGGAGCGAAGGTGGCGGACCTCATGCGTCACTTAGATAGGATTTTAGATAGTGCTGGGGAGGAGCCGGCTGTCTTGGTACATGTGGATACCAATGACATAGGAAAATGTGGGAGAGAGGTTCTGGAAGTCAAATTTAGGCTCTTAGGAAGAAAGTTCAAATCCAGAACCTCTAGGGTAGCATTTCTGAAGTGCTACCCGTTCCACGCGCAGGGCCCAAGAGGCAGGCAGAGCTCCAGAGTCTCAATGCGTGGATTAGACGATGATGCAGGGAGGAGGGTTTTAGATTTGTTAGGAACTGGGCAACATTCTGGGGAAGGGGGAGCCTATTCCAAAAGGATGGGCTTCACCTTAGCCAGGGTGGAACCAGGCTGCTGGCATCAGCATTTTAAAAAGAGATAGAGCAGCTTTTAAACTAGAAACTGGGAGAAGGCCGACGGTTGCTCAAAAACATATGGTTCAGGATAAGATATCTTTCAAAGATATCACCAAAACAGGGAAGATAGGGTATCCAGATAGACCTCGGTGGGAGGGGGGGTCCAGGGCCCGAGATGAGGGGGCGCAGTTTAGCCTGCCTCCCCAGCCGCCAACCCCCCCCCCCCCGCCACTTTTTACCCCCTCCCCCCCCCCCCCCCCCCCCCCCCGCCGCCAAGTACCTTAGCTGGTGGGGGTCCCTAACCCCTAAAAACGAAATGAGGTTCACAATTTCCACAAAAGTCCAATGACACGAAAAGGGACCCTAACCTCTGCCAGCCGAAGTCTTCAGTGCTGGTCTCCAGTGCCTTTGCTGATATGTTTCTGTGAGTCCTGACTTCCTGCATACACGTCCTGCACATTATGTGCATGCAGGACATCAGGAGTCACTCAGGACTCACAGAAACAGAGCAGCGAAGGCGCCGGAGACCGGCGCTGAAGAAGACTTAGGCTGGCGGGGGTTGAGGACCCCTGCCAGCAAAGGTACCTGGCAGGGGAGGGTAAGCAGCGGGGGCGGGAGGGGGGATCGAAAGTGGCCTGGGAGGGTCGGCGGGGGGGGTCAAAAGTAGAGGGGGCCAGGGCTAAATCTGTGGGGGCCCATGCCCCGTGGCCCCACCTAGCTACGCCCCTGCCCGATAGGTTGCAAAAGAGACCATAGTAGATCAGGTGTCCTTAAATAAAAATCAGACAAAAGATTGCAAATTAATATTGTCAACTACTGAGCATGATGCAAATAGGAACAACAAACATAGTTTGAAATGTCTATATGCGAATGACAGAAGCCTAAGAAATAAGATGGGAGAGTTAGAATATATTGCACTAAATGAAAAATTAGATATAATAGGCATCTCTAAGACTTGGTGGAAGGAGGATAATCAGTGGGACACTGTCATACCGGCGTACAAATTATATTGTAGTGATAGGATGGATCGAATTGGTGGAGGGGTAGCATTGTATGTTAAGGAGAGCCTTGAATTAAATAGATTGAAAATTCTGCAGGAAACAAAACACATCTTGGAATCCCTATGGATTGAAATTCCATGTGTAAAGGGGAAAAGGATAGTACTACTGTCTGCCTGGCCATGATGAACAGACAGATGTAGAAATGTTAAAGGAAATCAGGGAAGCAAACAAACTGGGCAACACAATAGTAATGGGTGATCTCAATTACCCGGATATTGACTGGGTAAATGTAACATCGGGGCATGGTAGGGAGGTAAACTTCCTTGACGAAATCAAGGACTGTTTTATGGAGCAACTGATACAGGAGCCAAGAAGGAAAAATTCTAGACCTAGGCCTTAGTGGAGCGCATGATCTGGTGCAGGAGGTAATGGAGAAGGGGCCGCTTCTTAACAGTGATAATAATATGATCAAATTTCATATTAGCTTTGAAGTAAGTATACACAGGAAATCCAATACGTTAGCGTTTATCTTTAAAAAAGGATACTTTGATAAAATAAGAAGAACGGTGAAAAAAGAGGAGCGGCTTCGAGGGTCAAAAATTTACATCAGGTGTGGATGCTGTTCAAAAATACCATCATGGAAGCCCAGGCCAAATATATTCCACGTGATGCTGTAGAGGGAGTGAGACGTGTTCTCAGGCTCTCTTAGGCCCCAATTCCTCTTTATTTACTTGAACACCCCAAACCGCGGTGAACGGAATATCGGAGCGCAGAGGAGCATTTATTGAGTCAGTGTATAGCGGATGGACAAATATTTAGTAACACCAGGGAAGCCGATGGCGAGCAGAGGGCAGAAAAAAGAGAAGGAGAAGGCCCGAAGGGTGGACAGCGCGCCGGAATCCAAACAAGAGCAGGAGACACCGGTATTCTCGATGGAACAGCTCTCGCAATTAACATCGGCGGTGGAGAAAGCAATGGAGCAGAGGTGGGATCGACTTACCGGGCAGATTGCAAACCTTGAGACCCTGCTTGGAGAGACCGCTCAGAGAACAAGCGAGTTCGAGCGCAGGGTCTCGGAGTTGGAGGATGCTGGTGCTCCGGTCTCTCAGCGCCTGGAGCGCGCGCTCGCCAAAATTGAAACTATGGCGTCTGCGCTCGATGATCTGGAAAATAGATTGAGAGCAAATCTCAGACTTATAGGCCTCCCTGAAACAATTGGTGACGCAGTGCTGAGCACGACTATAGAAAATGGCTAAAAGAGGAATTTGCGCTTTCTGACCACGCGGGGGACCACTGTGCCTGGAACGGGTGCACCGTGTGGGAAGCAAGCAAGATGGCCGACAGACACCGACAGCAATTATCCTGAAGGTACATAACTACATCCATAAAATGGAGATCCTGCAGGGATACAGGACAAAGAGAGACGCAACAAGATTTGAAGGTCACCAGATGAGGATATTCCAGGATTATTCAGCGCAGTTGCAAGAGAGAAGGAAGAAGTTTACTCCATTGTGCAAAAAACTGCATGAGACTTGTGCCATTTATGTTGATTTATCCTACCATCCTAAAGATAAAGCACGAGGGACGATGGAGGTCCTTTGAAAAGGCGGAGGAGGCCTCTGACTTTATAAGAGACTTAGAAAATAAAAGAAATGTTGGTGGTTCTGAGACCAAAGATAAGTGATACCTTAATGCATTAGAAAGTAAGGATGCTGTCACTGTGGGAAGTGGTTGATTTTGTTATGATATGTACAGACTTTATATGTATAGAAGATAGGTAACTGTGGGGGGTTGAATCTAGATCTGCTTCAGAGGGGTAGGGGCCGTTAGCATAAAAGTGACTCTAGGCCCATTCTATCATAGGTCCAGGCTATCAGGCATTTTGGGAAGGGCAGGGGGGATGGGGGGCTGAGGGTGGGGAGGGGAAGAGGGGGTATTTCAAAGTATAGTAGCACTTGGAGGCAGGGTACAACAGAAGAGGAAAGCCTGTGGTAAGATAGACAGGAGTACAATGCAATAAAAACCGAATGTGACATTCAGGCAATGCAGGATCAATTCCCTGGAGGGGAGGCTGGGCGCCCACAGGGGAACAATATGTGCAACGTGTTAACTGAACAGAGCAAGGCCCCTGGCTAAGTCGAAAGGAGGTGCCGTTCGAGTGATCTCATGGAATGTCTGTGGGATCACGACCCCAATAAAAAGAACAAAGATCCTAGAGGCATTGAAGCGTCATGGGGCCAAATAGCCTGCATTCAGGAGACACGGCTCTCCCAGGAGGAGCATGAGAAGTTAAAGAGACAGTGAGTAGGGGAGATGCACTGTTCCCCGGCATCGGGCAGGAAAGGAGGGGTGGCCATTCTAATACACAAGGCCCTGGCGTGTCACACTACGCCTTTATTTAAGGATACTGAGGGGAGATACGTGGGAGTTAAAATAAACTTGCAGGGACAGACTATTGGTAGCAGTATATACGCCAACTGGGACAAGTAAAAGTTTTTACTCTAAGCTCTTAGCCAAATGTCAGCAGTATGAAGGACTGTCCATAGTGATGGCAGGAGATATGAATCAAGTATTCGACTGGGAGATGGATCGTTCAGGGTCTAGAAAAAGGGGAGAACCAGCTGGGCAAACACTGTTAGAGTCATTTTGCAGGTCAGGAGGATTAGTCGACCCGTGGCGGCTGCTAAATTTAAATGAGAAAGATTATACCCTCGGGTCCATTGTACACACTCCAGAATAGATTATATCCTACTTTCGAAGGAGTTGTTCCCGCAGGTTCAGGTAGTGAAGATAGGGCCTGAAGAGCTTTCTGACCATGCCATGATTTGGATAGATCTGGAGGCGCAGCCATACTATAATGTAGCAGCGAACTGGCGGTTTCCTGCTTATCTGTTCTCTTCCTCAGATTTCCAGAAATACATGCATACTAAATGGGAGGAGTATAGCACCTTTAATGCCCAACATGCGGAAGACCCTGTACTTTTTTGGGCGGCTGCCAAAGCCGTATTAAGAGGAGACATAATTGCTTATGTGAGTAGGTGAAACCGCCAGATTGCCAGGGGGATCATAACCCGGGAGCGTCAGTTTAGGGAAGCGAAGAAGCAGTATATAAAAAATCCCACAACAGAGAACTATGAGTCCCTGATGGCTGCGCGAGTTGGGCTGAATGAGCTGTTGCATGAGAGAATGACCCGCTCTCTTATATATAGGAAGTATAAACTGCATAAATATGGCGATAAAGTGGGTAGGCAGTTAGCACGGATGGTGAAAGGGGCCCGTAGATCACATTATATAGCGATACTAAAAAATAGTACGGGAAAGGTGGTGGCCAAAGTAGAGGAAATAGTGGAGACAATTTGGAGGCACTTTGCAGCTTTATATCAGGGGGAGAGTGGGGAGCTGGAGCACATTAAGACTTATCTGGGGCAGTCGGGAATGCCGCACCTTACAGCAGAGGGGTTAAATGCACCATTGACGGCTAAAGAGATCCAAAAATCCATCAAAGCATTAGAGCTATACTCGACGCCTGGGTCTGATGGATACTCGGGAGAGTTTTATAAAATGCTGAGCACCCAGTTATTGGGACCATTGTGGGAATACTACAACGAAGTGATTGAGACAGGGTCCTTCCCTCCTCAAGCAAATACGGCACTAGTTAGTCTTATTCCAAAAGGAGGGCGGGACCTGTTAGATCCATGATCCTTCCGTCCAATATCACTAATAAATGTGGACATTAAGATACTGTCAAGGGTGCTGGCGGACCACTTGGCTCCCTTGCTGCCCCAGGTAATTCAGGAGAATCAGGTGGGCTTCGTGAGAGGCCGCCAGTCAGTACTCGATGTTCGCAAGATGCTAGCAGCAGTAATATATAGTACTGTCGAAGACGAGAGTGGCTTAATAGTTAGTCTGGATGCAGAGCGCGTCTTCAACAGGGTACTCTGGCCCTTCATGTTTGAAACATTACAGTGGGTAGGGATAACGGGCTGGTATCTGCAGGCTATCCGGGTTCTATATTCCTCACCAAAAGCCATGATTATAGTTAATGGGATCCGGACTAGAGAGTTGGTGATAGGCTGTGGGACTCGGCAGGGATGTCCCCTGTCCCCGCTGCTGTTTGTGCTCTCGCTAGAACCCTTGCTGTGTAAAATATGAGCGACAGAGCGGATACGGGGAATAGGAGTCCAGGGGGCAGTCACTAAAATCCTTGCCTATGCCGATGATCTTCTGTTGTTGTTAGATTCGGCACACTCCTCTCTACAGTGTCTACTAGAGGTTTTGAAAAGTTACGGGCAAATATCTGGATTTAGGCTTAATCTTAAAAAATCACAAGGGTTGCCGCTGGGAGGGGGGGGTCAAGGACAGTTGGAGAGGCAGGTTCCCATTGGAGTGGGCGGATGATAAGATTAAGTACTTGGGGGTCCTGGTCCCGACTGACTTGTCAACACTGTATAAACTAAATGTATTCCCGTTGCTGGGGGAGACTAGAAGGTTGTTGCAGCTCTGGGGCACCTATCCTATATCTCTGACAGGCCAAATAGCACTTTTCAATATGATGATAGCTCCAAAATGGCTCTATCTGTTCCAAATGTTGCCGCTATATTTGCGGCGGAGAGAAGAGCGATTATTGCACCAGCTGGTACAGAGTTTTCTGTGGAGGGGTCGGCGCCCCAGACTTTCTATGGCCATTTTACAAAAGCCTAGGGCTCATGGGGGAATGGGGTTGCTGAATATTAGGTACTTTGTAGTGTCATGTATACTGAGACATATACGAGACTGGCTGACTGGCAAGCAACACTTTACACCAACCCCCACAGAAACCTTGCTATCTCCCAAAGAGCATCTTGGGTGGTTGGTGTACACAGCCAGCACAAGACCGCAGCTGGAGATAAAGAGGAACCTGTTTGTTTACTCAGCGAGGGCAGCATGGAGATGGTTGTGCAGGCGGCATGGTTTCTCCTCAGCAGCTACGCCCTTCTTGCCATTAAAGAACAATCCAGACTTTCCAGCAGGAACTTTTTCAAAGACATTTCTTAACTGGCGGGCACGTGGGATTCAGTATCTCTATCAATTACTTGATGAGGAAGGGAAACTAAGATTGTTTGCAGAACTACAGCAGGAATTCAACCTCTCAGCCTTGGACTCCTTTGCTTATTACCAAGTGAGTCATTACGCTTCCACGCTAGGCTAGGTGAACTTATGTGAGGATGTGCAAGATGTCATAAACTCGGCCCTAACTCTGGGATCTCAGAATGTGGTGCCGTTAAGATTTTTCCACCGTAATCTGCTGGACACGACAGAGGATTTGGACTATATAGGTTCTGCAAAGAAATGGACGAAAGATCTAGCAGTAGAAGTCTCGGAAAGTTTGTTTACTGGCTTCCTGCGGAGCATACTGAAAAGAACTTTATTTTCACGTGACTGGGAGCTGCAATACAAATTTGCACTAAGATTATACGTGGCACCCTACCAAGCGTTTAGGGCGAAATTTGGGGAATCTGGGGCATGTCCTAAGTACGGGAGAGATCCACCCACACTGGGTCATATGTTTTGGTCATGCCCACAGGTGATGAGCTTCTGGAGAGAGACCTTGGACGCCATTCGGACATACTGGGGTCGAACAGTGCCTTTGCAGCCATTGCTTCTCTTTGACGAGTTCAACTATGGGGCCCTCAGGTGTCAGGCCTGAAGGGCTTCCTACAAAGATCCATGTTGCAGGGGGAAAAGAGTTCTGTTATTGAAGTGGAGACAGCCTGCCAGCCCAACTTTCTCTCAGTAGAGGGTGCAAATGATAGAATTGCTGAAACTGGAGCGGCGGGGAGTGCTTGATCTCGAGACAACAGCAGGCAGATATCTACAAGCAGTATGGAGTCGCTTTTGGGACACGTTACAGCCAGCAGCCAGAAGCGGACTTATTAATTGCTAACTATTCTTAGATAACCTTGCAATGCTATGATATGCCTCTATACTAGTGAGGGATGGGGGGAAAGGGGGGACGGGGGGGGGTAGAGTTGGGTTATTTTGGGGGCTAATAACTCTAGCAGATGACAAATAAAGAAAACGTCATAGTTGTTTGTTGTATAGTGCTGACATGTTGTTGCTAATTCATGAGTGTATCTGTTCTTTGACTATTTGTCAATAAAAAAGGATTTAAAGATAAAAAAGGAGGATGGACGACCAAACAACAGCCGGCATGGTTAAAAAGTGAGGTGAAGGAAGCTATTAGAGCTAAAAGAAAATCCTTCAGAAAATGGAAGAAGGAACTGACTGAAAATAATAAGAAACAGCATAAGGAATGTCAAGTCAAATTCAAAGCGCTAATAAGGAAGGCAAAGAGGGACTTTGAAAAAAAGATTGCGTTGGAGGCAAAAACACATAGTAAAAACTTTTTTAGGTATATTAAAAGCAGGAAGCCAGCAAAAGAATTGGTTGGACCCATGGGCGTAGTTTGACTGTTTCATTTGAGGGGCAAAGGATGGGGCGGAGCATATTAGCATATTCATTTGCTTATATATATATATATATATGCAAATGAATATGCTAATATGGAGGAAGGAAGGGAAAAAGAGCTGGCTTTTTAGGGAAATAACCATAATGAATATGTATGAGTTATCAAGCCAGCTCTTTCTCCATTCCTTCCTTTCTTCCTTCTTTCCTCCTTACCCAGCACTCCCTCTTCATCTCCAGTAGTATTTTCACACCCCCTTTCCCATACCATACCAGTGTTGACCTTAGAAATGCATAGGCTCTATATGTAGATCCTTCAAGAGGTTGTGTGTCATGATTTAGGCTCTACACCCTTTCTGATGTTTTGGTGCCACCTCAGTAAGGCCAACACACAATCTCTCCACTGCAAAACGCTATACACAAACTTGTGCAAAAACACACTCATATCCATAACAGCACTAATTCCAAGGACAGGACGAGCTACAACCTTATGCGTGAAAAGGCAGAACTGTAATTACACCAGGCTCTAAAACACCAATACACTACCTCGTGAAAAAAAAAAGCAAAACAAAAAGGGCTGCAAATATTACAAGCTAGCAGAATACTGCACCTTAATCACACATGAAAAACACATGACACAACAGACATGACACAAGGAGCTAGAAATAAAAAAGTATGAAGGCAAAATACTGAACTGGAAAGTTAACTCAAGAAGTCAGACTCAGCATGCAGCAATACCAAAAAAATTGAAATTTACATGCAAAATATCACAGATGCACATTTCAAAAAGCTGACATATTTCAATTATTAAATTCTGAATAAAATACTTTTTTCTCCCTTTGTTGTCTGATCATTTAGTTTTTCTATTCGCTTTGGTCCCAGTGTCTTCTGTTTTATGCAGTGTCTTCTTTCCAGTAGGCTTCCCTCTGCTCCCCACCCCTCCCAGTCACATCCATCTCCTGCTCCTTCCCTCTGCTCACCTCCTCTCCCGGTCCCATTCATCTCTTGCTCCTTCCCTCTGCTCCCCACCCCTCCCAGTCCCATCCATCTTCCCTCTGCTGCCCCCTCCCTGCGAGATCCAGGATCGTGACTCCATTTACCCCCTCTCTTCCTCCCTCCCTCCGGTGTAGGCAGCAGTCTTCTTCAGCCTTTCTGTGCTCCTGGCAGCAGTAGCGACGTATACACGCTACCTTTAGCTCTGCCCCAAAGCCTTCTCTTCAAGTTCCTGTTCCTGCATAGATGGACTGCTGCCTGCACTGGAGGGAGGGAGGAAGAGAGAGGGTAGACAGACACGCTCGTCTCCATCCGCTTCGCTTCCCTGCCCTCTCTGTCTGCGTCCTGCCTTCTTCTGATCTGATGTCATTTCCTTTCAGGTGGGACGCTGAGAGAGCAGGGAAGCGAAGTAGACTGAGAGACGAGCGTGCCTGCTTGTTTGTTTTTTTTTTACTACTGGCGCCAGTCGTCGTCGTTTGGGGGGGGCATTGCCCCCCCTGTCTACGCCCATGGTTGGACCGCTAGATGACCGATGAGTAAAAGGGGCGATCAGGGAAGACAAAGCCATAACGGAGAGATTAAATTAATTCTTTGCTTCGGTCTTCACTGAGGAAGATTTGGGAGAGATACCAGTGCCAGAAATGGTATTCAAAGCTGATGAGTCAGAGAAACTGAATGAAATCTCTATAGACCTAGAGGATATAATGGGGCAATTTGACAAATAGAAGAGTAGCAAATCTCCTGGACCGGATGGTATTCATCCCAGAGTACTGATAGAACAGAAAAATGAACTTGCGGAACTGTTGTTAGTAATATGTAGTTTATCCTTAAAATCGAGCGTGATACCAGCAGATTGGAGGGTGGCCAATGTAACGCCGATTATTAAAAAAGGTTCAGGTAAGATCCGGGAAATTATAGACCGGTGAGCCTGACATCGGTGCCGGGCAAAATGGTAGAGACTATTATAAAGAACAAAATTACAGAGCATATTCAAAAGCGTGGATTAATGAGACAAAGCCAACGTGGATTTAGTGAAGGGAATTCTTGCCACACCAATCTATTACATTTCTTTGAAGGGGTGAACAAACATGTGGATAAATGTAAGCCGGTTGACATTGTGTATCTGGATTTTCAGAAGGTGTTTGACAAAGTACCTCAGGAAAGACTCCAGAGGAAATTGGAGAGTCCCTTTATAGGAGGTAGTGTCCTATTGTGGACTAAAAACTGGTTAAAAGATAGAAAACAGAGAGTAGGGTTAAGTGGTCAATATTCTCAATGGAGAAGGGTAGATAGTGGGGTTCCCCAGGAGTCCATGCTGGGACCGCTGCTTTTTAAATGACCTAGAGATAGGAGTAACTAGTGAGGTAATTAAATTTGCTGACAACACAAAGTTATTCAAAGTAGTTAAATCACAGAAGGATTGTGAAAAATTACAAGAAGACCTTACGAGACTGAGAGACTGGACGCCTAAACGGCAGATGACGTTTAACGTGAGCAAGTGCAAAGTGATGCATGTGGGAAAGAGGAACCTGAATTATAGCTACGTCATGCAAGGTTCCACGTTAGGAGTCGCCTACCAAGAAAGGGATCTAGGTGTCGTCGTTGATGATACGTTAAAGCCTTCTGCTCAGTGTGCTGCGGCGGCTAAGAAAGCAAATAGAATGTTATGTATGTAAAGGAATGGAAAACAAAAATGAGGACGTTATAATGCTTTTGTATCACTCCATGGTGCGACTGCACCTCGAATATTGTGTTCAATTCTGGTTGCCGCATCTCAAAAAAATATAGTGGAATTAGAAAAGGTGCAGAGAGGGGCAACGAAAATGATAAAGGAGATGGGATGAATTCCTATGAGGAAAGGCTAAAGTGGCTGGGGCTCTTCAGCTTGAAGAAAAGACAGATGAGGGGAGATATGATAGAGGTCTATAAAATAATGAGTGGAGTGGAACGGGTAGACATCAAGTAGAGAGTTGCACGGGGACAGAAATCTTACCCATCCCCGCCCGTCCTCGCTGGAATCTTACCCATCCCCACCCATCCCCGCAAGAGTTTAACCCATCCCCACTCATCCCCGTAAGAATTTAATGGTACATAAAAGAAAATTCCAGTCAGCTCCCTCAGTCTCTCTCTGGATTTGAGCCACAGCACTGTAGGCAAGGAAGGAACGGAAGTTGGAACACTCTGGTGCGCACATGTAAGACTTGTCTCCGATTCACTTGCACTGTGTGCTGAGAGGTTGCCACATGCACGCGCCAGTAGGTCAGGTAACATCTAATTCTCGTGCCTGTGTCAGAGCTGAGGTCTGTGCACCAGCCTTGTAGCAAAGAGGATTAATAGTAAGTGACAGCAAATAGACCTGAACAGTCCATCCACTCTGCCAATAGTCACACTCATGATCAATTCATCATTAAATCAACGAGTGTGATATTATATACTTGATTATGGTCTTTCTTTCGTGTTTCTGGAACAAAGACCACAGAAGTCTATCTGGCCCTATCCTTATGTTCCAACTACTGGAGTTGCCGTTAAAGCTCACTCCAGTCTATTCGTCTTCTCATTTGTGGGACACAGACCGTAAAAGCCTGTCCAGCACTGTCCTCATGTTCCAGCCACTGAAGTTGCTGTCTAAGCCCTTTCCAGCCCATCCTAAACCAGATTGCCATACAAGTCTGCCAGGTATGAGCCCTAGTTCATCACAGCCAGAGTCGCCATCTAAGCGTCACTTGACACATCCACACACATGCAGCCATTTAAGGTTAGGTTTTATATAACTTCCATTTTCTAATTAGAGATCCTCTGTGTTCATCCCACGCCTTTTTGAATTCCGTCATCATTTGTGACTCTACCACCTCCTTAATGGAAGACTTTCCACATTTGTGCTGTTAAAGCAAGGAAGAAGAAGAGGAGGAGAACACAGCACTCAAAGAAATTGGTATTCGGTAGATGAGAGGCTGGTGCAGGTGCAGCTTACACTTCTACGAGAAGACCGCAGACCTGCTTCCATCCCCGTGGGAACCCCGCAGGAACTGCCTCCGTCCCCATGGGAACCCCGCAGAGCTGCTTCCATCCCCGTGGGAACCCCGTAGGAACTGCCGCCGTCCCCACGGGTTCCGCAGGATTCCCGCAAACCCCGTTCCCATGCAGCTCTCTTGTGGAGCGTCTGTTTACGCTTTTCAAAAATACTAGGACTAGGGGGCATGCGATGAAGCTACAAAGTAGTAAATTTAAAACAAATCAGAGAAAATGTTTCTTCACTCAACGTGTAATTCAACTCTGGAATTCATTGCCAGAAAATGTGGTAAAGGCGGTTAGCTTAGCAGAATTTAAAAAAGGTTTGGACGGCTTCCTAAAGGAAAAGTCCATAGACCATTATTAAATTGGACTTGGGGAAAATATTTCTGGGATAAGCAGCGTAAAATATTTTGTACTTCTTGAGGGATGTTGCCAGGTATTTTTGACCTGGATTGGCCACTGTTGGAAACAGGATGTCCTAGTATGGCAATACTTATGTACTTATTGAATCATTTGATTTGGCCACAGCTGTTTTTCCTTCCAGGTCATTGAAGGTTCTCAGTGGCTTCAAGCTCTGTGCTCAGTCCAGTTGGACCATCTCTGTTGTCTCCAGTGTTTGGTGCCTGAACATACCCTATCCAGCTGTCTTCTTGGCCTTCACATTCAGAAAAGAACCCAGCTGGCCAGAGAGATTCAGAGAGAAAAAAAGTTTGGAGCCTGGTATGAATCGTCAACATCGGCATCGACATTGACATCGGCACTTGCACCACCTTCGGGTGCATTAGTCCCCATTGCTGCTAGACCCATGTCTGACACTAGGAGTGGACGTGCATCGAGCAGGTCTCCACCTGCCTTGACACAGGCCACTGTGCAGGGTCCCCAGGACTGGTCAGCATCACACCGACTCTGAGGAAGCGTGGTGATTCGATATCATCCTCACTGAGGGAAGCACAAGCATCGATCCCCCTTGACCAAGAGTTCCAGTCCCCAAGGTGTAGGCACTAGGAGGAGCGTTGTCTCTCCATCATGGAGGTGTCAACAATGAGGGTCTCCATGCAGCAAGGACTAGCCACCCACTTCAACCCAATGGTTCAGCGGGCTGTCTCTGGGCCATGCTCCAGGAGCATCTAGTGGGGCTTCTTCAAAAGAGTGTGTTCGCATCTGGGGTATTTGCAGTAGCTATGCCTCTGTCTGCTCTCCCGCAAGGCCATCAGCCTGTAGTGAGATCTCCAACACCGGTGCCACATGCAGTACCAGTGTTTACAGCTGCCCATGCTTGCGCTCCCTCGATATCAAGGGTGCAGCCTGCACCTCAATACCCTTCCAAACAAGGACATGGTTTCTCTATGTCGAGGCAGGCTTGGTCTCAGCCCTCCCATGTTCTTTCCTAATACAGATACAGAGTACTCATGGTTGGAGGAGGAGTCCTATGGTATCCCTTCTGACCCCTGAGAGCCTTTCCTTCCTGGTTTTTGTCAAGGAGATGGTGGCTGCTGTCCCTATTCATTTGGAGATGGAGGACAAGCACAGGGCTGAGATGTTTGAGGTCCTGGACTACGACTCTTCTCCTAAAGAGGCTGTGATGGTCCCGCTTCACAAGATCTTGTGAGATGTTCAGGTGAAGAACTGGAAGTCCTCTTTGTTGGTTCCTGTCCTCCCCAAGAAGATAGGACACCATGTATCAGATACAAAGTTCCCCTTGGTTTGATAGGCCGTAGTTGCCTTATCATTCCCTAGTGGTGGAATCTCTGCTCAAAGAGCCAGGAGTTCTAGAGACTTTTCTTTGGCACCCCCAGGCAGAGAAGCTCAAACCTTGGACTCTTTTGAGCAGAAGATGTATCAGGCCTCTATGCTCATCTCCCAAATACAGTCATACCAGCTCTACACAAACCTTTATTTGCAGAACTTGGTGCACAGTATGACTGATTTGGTGGACTTTCTCCCACCGGACCAGGCTGAATCTCTTTGCCAGCTGGCCAAGCAGCGGAAGGCTGTCATATGTTTTTGGCCAGGGGCACTTATGATACTTTTGATGCCAAAGCAATGCACAGACTCTTATGGCTGCATATATCTGACTTGGACATAAGAATATAAGCATTGCCATACTGGGACACATAGAAGATCCATCAAGCCCAGTTTGCCCTTCCCTGCTCCTTTTTTAATACTTGGAATATGTCTGGTCTGGGCTTCCAGGATGGTATTTTTGAACAGCATCCATTCCTGATGTAACTTTTTAATCTTTGCAGCTGCTCCTCTTCATTTGTTTTTTACCATTCTTCTCATGTTATCATAGTCTCCTTTCTGAAAGTTAAATGCTAACGTATTAGATGTCAGAGATGATATCAAATCTGATCATATTATGATCAGTATTATCAAGTGGCCCCAGCACTATTACCTCCTGCCCGAGATCATGCACGCCACTAAGGACTAGGTCTTGTAACCAGTGAACTGCCTCTGGGCATGGATAGGAGCAAGGATTTTAGGCAATGGTCCAGGGAGCAGTTGGCTAGAGAACATTTCAGTAGCAGCGATCGTACATCCTCAGGTGACAGAGGTTGCAAATATTCCCAGGATTGGTCCATTTTGTGACCCTGGAATAGAGAGTCAGCAATGCTTAAGACTGTACCCTGGTGGAACAGACTCAACTCTGCACTCCAGCAGAGATTGGCGGATGCCACGTGTCAGGTGGGTAATCTTTTTGGAGAGAAGGTGGAGGAGGTAGCTGACCTCATAAAAAGCATACTGATACCATTGACAACTTCTGCACCCCCCTCATCTAGGAGGTTTTCTGGCAAGATGAAGAGAGCTCCCTACTACTCTGAGGCACAGGTGCACTCCTTCTTCTCACCAACCTCAACAGACTCAAACCCAGCATGCTCGTTCTCATCAACAGCATGCGCCTAAGTCCCAGCCGGCTCCCCAGGGGATGAGGTTTTGACTGGCTCCAGCAGAGCATAGCTGCCGTAACAGTGACCATTCCAGACAACCTACCAGTGGGAGGGAGGCTGAGTTTTTTCCAAGAAAGGTGGCCCCTTGTAACTTCCGACCGGTGGGTTTTCAGATTCTCCATCTCGGCTACACCCTTTATTGGCATGAAAGACCACCAAATTGCCCTCCAAGAGCTTGTTCTTCAGCTCTCAGCACAGAAAAGTACATGCAGAGGAACTCTCTGCTCTTATAATGACCCATGCAGTCAAGCCCATTCCACCAGGAAAGGAATTCTATTCCAGGTACTTTCTTGTCCCAAAGAAAACAAATTTCTGGTCAATGAAAAGTTCTAGATGGTTTTCCTGGGCACCCTTCTCCCAATGATTCAGGAAAAGGATTGACTATGTTCTCTGGATTTAAAGGATGCTTACGCTCACATCTTGATACTTTCAGGCCACATGATCTATCTCAGATTTCAGGTGTTGCCATTTGGCCTCATGCAAGTTCCCAGGGTTTTCACCAAATGTCTAGAGGTAGCTGCAGTGTTGCTACACAGACTGGGAGTCCATGTGTTTCCCTATGTGAGCGATTGGTTGGTAAGGAGTATGTCAAAAGATGGTGCTCAGGAGTCCATGCAGAGGACTATTCGGGTACTAGAGCTACTAGGGTTTGTTTTAAACTACCCCGTCCTATCATCTCCTGGTTCAGCAATTGGAATTCATTGGAGCCCTGTTAGACACACAGTGGGCGTGAGCCTTTCTCCCTGTGCCAAGGGTGGATGCTCTGGTCGCACTCACTACTCAGGTTCGAGCCAGCCAGCAGGTCACAGCTCGGCAGATGCTTAGATTGTGCGTTGTATGTCACTCCCTTGACAAGTCTGCACATGAGAACCACCTAGTGGATAGCTTCCCAGTGATGTCAGGCCTCTGGGAACCTAGCGGATATCATCCAAGTAGCTTTGGAGTTGGTTCAGTCCTTCCTTTGGTGGACAATTCTATTCAATTTGATCGTGGGACTTCCATTTCAAATTGCTCAGCCAGAAGGTACTGACGAAGGATGCATCCTGCCTGGGGTGGGGAGCTCATATTGATGGGCTTGGTCAGCTCAGGAAATGGATTTTCAGATCAACCTCCTGGAGGTATAGGCAATCTGGATCACTCTAAAGGCTTTCAGAGATTGGCTGTCCGTCCAGATTGCAACCTGTTTTTCCATTTGAATGAGTACAATGTATTACACCAAAAAGCAAGGGGGTACCAGATCATACCCTCTGTGTCAGGAAGCCATAGGAATGTTGCAGTGAGCTATCCAGAACAGGATAGTTAAAGTCACATACTTTGGCAGGCAAATCCAGCAAAGTCATGGAGCAGAGTCATGGCAACTACATAAGTCGTCGCTCAGCACAAGTGTTACCTGCAAGATTTTCTGTGAGTGGGGCACCCACTCTGTGGATCTCTTTGCCACAGCATTCAACCACAAGGGTCTGTTCTAGGGTCAGGGCACACAACAGACTAGCATTGGATGCCTTTCTCCTCTATTGAATGCATATCCTCCCATCTCTCTCGTGGGGAAGACTCAATCAAGACCAAGGGACCATGATTCTTATTGCTCCTTATTGGCCCAGGCAGATCCAGTTCCCTCTTCCCCAGGAGTAATTCTCTGAAGAACCTTGGAGATTAGAGTGTGTTCCAACTCTCATCACGCAGAATAGGGATCTCTTCTGCATTCCAACCTCCAGTCCCTGGCCCTCACAGCCTGGATGTTGAGAACTTAGAATTAAGCTTCCTTGCATCTTCCCGAGGATATTGTGATTTATTTGCTGTGTTTTAAACTGGTTTGATATCTGTTTAATCTGAAAACTACCAAAAGAATTAGATCTTTTGCTTGCTCCCTAAAAGTGTACCCTTCCCCCATCTGGCTTGTAAATCTGTAGGTTAAGGTGAGGCTGATAGCTTGTGTTGTAGGAGGAGCAGTTAAACCACATTGTCTTTACTGGCTCCTGCCTAAAAGGATACACACAGATAAGAATTGCTCTGGCTTAATTCTGCATTTATATCTTTATATCTTTCCTGTTTTTGTTACATACTCTGCTAAAATTGTGATTTCCATGTCCCAATCCTTAGAGTTGTACACCTGGACATTTCTTCTGGTGAATTTAAGTGCAGCTCTTCAGATAGGTTACAGCGGAGACATTCCTAAAGTCTTAAGCTTAAGCCCACCCACCCCAAGACGGACACTTCATAAATAACTTCCCCAATTACACTACTTATCACAAATTAACTCCACCCATATTACAACTGTCTCTGAAAAGAAAACCCCTCATTATCACAGGAATCCCCACTCACCAGCTAAGGATTAGTGCTCTAATAATAAGAATCTCAGCCAACAGATCCATAGGCTGCTGTTCTCACTATATCACACCTGTTCATACCCATTTCAACCAATCAGGATGACTTTTATTCTCTGTAATAATTGTGGTGCTTTAGTTTCAAGACCAATTATCTGGAGACTTAAGGCTTGTCCTATCTGTCTGCAACTCACTAGATTAAAACACGAGCTCAGTAAAGTAAAACAGGAACTAGATGCACTTAAAGCAGCATCTAGGACCACACAATATTATACTGCTCAGAATCATACCAAATTATCACCACTACCACAAAGGATAAAACCACCTAAAAATAGATGGATCACTGTAGGCTAAGGCAGACTTTGTTATGTGACAAGAAAACATCCGACCTCACAGAACGGAAGCCAAAGAAAAAATAATAAAAGTGGAACAAAAAGATATGAAGGTACCCAAAGAGAAAAGAAACCCCCAAATCACTAATGTTGAAATGCATACCAGGAAATGTAGATGGAAAGCGATGACCACAAATGCTCGCAGTCTAAGCAATAAAGTTCATGACCTTCAGGCCCTGATGTTGGAGGCAGACATGGATGTTGTTGCAATCACAGAGATGTGGCTAAATGGTTCCCATGAATGGGATGCAAACATACCAGGGTATAATCTATTTAGGAAGGATAGAGAGGGTCATAAAGGTGGCGAAGTAGCTCTGTATGTGAGGAATGATATCACTGCGCCTGAAATGACAGGGACCTGGGGAAAGGAAGAAGCGATATGGATCACCTTAAAAAGAGATGATAGAATCTCTGTCCACGTGGGTATTGTCTACAGACCTCCGACACAATTGGAGGAATTAGATAAAGACATGATCGCAGATATTCAAAAGTTGGGAAGAAAGAGAGAGGTGCTGTTGCTGGGAGATTTCAACCTGCCAGATGTAGATTGGAAGGTTCCGTCTGCGGAATCGGAAAGAAGTAGAGGGATCGTGGATGCTTTCCAAAGTGTTTTGCTCAGACAAATGGTGATGGAACCCACGAGGGAGGGAGTGACACTGGATCTGGTGTGTCAAATATCCGAGTGGGTGCCCACCTGGGCAGCAGTGACCATCAAACGGTTTGGTTTGATATAACAGCTAAAGTGGAGAGCGGCCACTCAAAACTCAAAGTCCTGGATTTCAAGCATGCTGACTTTAGTAAAATGGGGGAATACCTGAGGAAGGAGATGATGGGCTGGGAGGAAGTACAAGAAGTGGAAGGACAGTGGTCCAGGCTGAAAGAAGCTATAAATAGGGCCACGAACCTTTATGTAAGGAAAGTAAATAAAAGCAAGAGAAAAAGGAAACCGATATGGTTCTCCAAGCAAGTGGTTGAGAAAATAAAGGCTAAAGAGTTGGCGTTCCAGAAATACAGAAAAACTCAAGAAAAGTAACACATGGAGGAATACCGAATGAAACTGAAAGAAGCCAAGAGAGAGATACGACTGGCAAAAGCGCAAGCGGAAGAACAAATGACTAGAAATGTAAGGAGGGGTGACAAAAATTTCTTCAGGTATATTAGTGAAAGGAGAATGACTAAAAAGGGAATTGTGAGACTAAAAGATACTGCGAACCGCTATGTGGAAAATGATGAAGAAAAAGCAAATTTGCTAAATAGGTACTTTTGTTCTGTTTTCACAGAAGAAAATCCTGGAGAAGGACCGCAATGGACTGGAAATAGTACAAATGAAAATGAAGTGGATAGAGTACATAAGTACATAAGTAATGCCATCTTGTCCACGACAGCGGCCAATCCAGGCCAAGGGCACCTGGCAAGTTTCCCAAACGTACAAACATTCTATACATGTTATTCCTGGGATTGTGGATTTTTCCAAGTCCGTTTAGGAAACCGTCCAACCCCTTTTTAAACTCTGCTAAGCTAACCGCCTTCACCACATTTTCCGGCAATGAATTCCAGAGTTTAATTACACGTTGGGTGAAGAAACATTTTCTCTGATTTTTTTTAAATTTATTACACTGTAGTTTAATCGCATGCCCCCTAGTCCTAGTATTTTTGGAAAGCGTGAACAGACGCTTCACATCCACCTGTTCCACTCCACTCATTATTTTATATACCTCTATAATGTCTCCCCTCAGCCGTCTCTTCTCCAACCTGAATAGCCCTAGCCTCCTTAGTCTTTCTTCATAGGGAAGTCGTCCCATCCCCGCTATCATTTTAGTCGCCCTTCGCTGCACCTTTTCCAATTCTACTATATCTTAGCATGCTGATGGCGCTAAGATTATAGCATGAGAGGGACAGCGGCTGAACATCACTGATTATCTGTAGAGTTAGGTGGCATGCCCACGCTTCACCCTCACTCTGCTCTGCACTGTCTGAATTGTGCTAGTCTGGTCTGTAAGAATTCTGAGTGGTATTATCCGTTTCCGCATTCAATTAAAACTTCTCTTACTGACCTATAAGTGCATTCACTCTACCGCTCCCCAGTACCTCTCCACTCTTGTCTCTCCCTACGCCCCCCCCCCCTCGGGTACTCCGTTCTGTGGATAAATCTCGCTTCTCTGTCCCCTTCTCCTCTACTGCTAATTCCAGACTCTGTTCCTTTTATCTCACTGCACCTCCCAAGCTTGTACGTCTAGCCCCGTCTTTGGCCGTTTTCAAATCCAGGCTAAAAGCCCACCTCTTTAACGCTGCTTTTGATTCCTAACCACTACTCACTTGCCCTGTACCCTTTTATCCCCACCTCTTTTAATGCCCTTACCTCTTAGTTGTTCTGTCTGTTTGTCTGGCCTATTTAGATTGTGAGCTCTTTGAGAAGGGACTGTCTTTTCACGGAAGAAAGTGTGTATCAACAACTTGAAAAGCTAAAGGTGGACAAAGCCATGGGACCGGACGGGATCCACCCCAGGATATTGAGGGAGCTCAGAGAGGTTTTGGCGGGTCCTCTTAAAGATTTGTTTAATAAATCCTTGGAGACGGGAAAGGTTCCGAGGGATTGGAGAACAGCAATGTGGTCCCTCTTCACAAAAGTGGTGATAGGGAAGAAGCTGGAAACTACAGGCCGGTAAGCCTCACTTCGGTTATTGGAAAAGTAATGGAAGCGATGCTGAAGGAAAGGATAGTGAATTTCCTGGAAGCCAATAAGTTGCAAGATCTGAGACAACATGGTTTTACCAAAGGGAAATCGTGCCAAACAAATCTCATTGAATTCTTTGACTGGGTGACCGGACAATTGAATCAAGGACGTGCTATGGACGTAATCTACTTAGATTTCAGCAAAGCTTTTGACACAGTTCCCCACAGGAGGCTCTTGAATAAACTAGATGGGCTGAAGATAGGACCCAAAGTAGTGAACTGGATTAGGAACTGGTTGACGGACAGACGCCAGAGGGTGGTGGTTAATGGAATTCGCTCGGATGAGGGAAAGGTGAGTAGTGGAGTGCCTCAGGGATCGGTGCTGGGGCCGATTCTGTTCAAAATATTTGTGAGTGACATTGCCGAAAGGTTAGAAGGTAAAGTTTGCCTTTTTGCGGATGATACTAAGATTTGTAACAGAGTGGACACCCGGGAGGGAGTGGAAAACATGAAAAAGGATCTGCGGAAGCTAGAAGAATGGTCTAAGGTTTGGCAATTAAAATTCAATGCAAAGTGATGCACTTAGGGAGTAGAAATCCACGAGAGACATATGTGTTAGGCGGTGAGAGTCTGATATGTACGGACAGGGAGAGGGATCTTGGGGTGATAGTATCTGAGAATCTGAAGGCGACGAAACAGTGTGACAAGGCGGTGGCCTTAGCTAGAAGGTTGCTAGGCTGTACAGAGAGAGGTGTGACCAGCAGAAGAAAGGAGGTGTTGATGCCCCTGTCCAGTCCGTTGGTGAGGGCCCACCTGGATATTGTGTTCAGTTTTGGGAGCCGTATATCTTGCTAAGGATGTAAAAAGAATAGAGTGGTGCAAAGAAAAGCTACAAGAATGGTATGGGGATTTGCGTTCCAAGATGTTTGAGGAGAGACTTGCTGACCTGAACATGTATACCCTGGAGGAAAGGGAGAAACGGGTAATATTTTAAAGATATAAATCTGCAAACGAAGCCTTTCCAGAGAGGGAAGGCGTATAACGGACGACATGAAATGAGATTGAAGGGGGGCAGACTAAGAAAAATGTCATAAGTATTTTTTCACGGAGAGAGTGGTGGATAATTGGAATGCCTTCCCGCGAGGAGGTTGGTGGAGATGAAAACGGTAAACGAGAATTCAAACAATGAGTGGGATAAACATAAAGGAATCCTGTTCAAAGGAAGGGATCCTCAGAAGCGTAGCCGAGAATGGGTGGCAGAGCCGGTGGGGGAGTACGGGGCTGGTGGTTGGGAGGTGGGGCTAGTGCAGGGCAGACTTATACGGTCTGTGCCCTGACAATGGCAGATACAAATCAAGGTAAGGTATACACAAAAAGTAGCACATATGAGTTTATCTTGTTGGGCAGACTGGATGGACTGTGCAGGTCTTTTTCTGCCATCTTCTACTTTGTTACTATGTATGTTACATTGGCACCAGGAGGACTGCTCTCCCTCCATACAGGAGGTGCCGATGTGCTTCTCTCCAAGCAGCCGAGATCCTGCTCCCATATAGGCCCCAGCGGTTCTGCAGCCTGTTCCTCCTCCGACACCCCAGCTTTTCCCGATGTCAGCCCTTGATGAGCGCATCTGGACCTTGCTCCCTGAGCTGCTGGATGGCTTTATGCAGCGCTGTGCTTTGGTATCAGGGGTGCTTGCACCTGCCATACCTTCCACTATGGTCCCATCTGGCCATCAGCCTCCGACACCGGCACAGCTTGCGGCCCCAGTATCAGCTGCCACCCAGGCCGGTACCCCCTCGATGTCGGTGGAGTAAGCTTCGGCATCGAGGCAGGCTTGGACTTGGACATCCCATAGAGAGATCTTGTCCGACACTGAGGAGGAGCACTCATGGGAATCAGATGATGATCCCAGATACTTTTCCTCAGACGAGTCTTATGGGATTCCTTCTGAGCCCTCCCCACGACCTGAAAGAAGATGGTCTCCACCAGAGAGCCTTTCTTTCCCATCTTTTGTAAAAGAAATGGCTGGTGCCTCCTTTTGAGGTGGAGGATGAGCCCAGGGCCAAGATGCTCAATGCCCTGGACTATACATCTACTAAAGAGGCTGTGATGGCTCTTCTCCATGAGGTACTCAAGGCAGTCCTCGTCAGGGGCATCCCCTCTGTCAGTCCCTGTTGTCCCCAAGAAGATTGACATCGGATCCACATTGAGCCTGGGTTTGTAAGGCCTCAGTTGCCTCATGACTCCATGGTGGTGGAATCCGCTCTCAAAAGAGCCAGGAGTACCAGGGGACTATGCCTCGGCTCCCCCAGGTAGAGAAGCTAGAACCCTGAATTCTTTTGGGAGGAAGATGTACCAGGCCTCAGTGCTGATCTCCTGTATATACCAGCTCTTCACAAGTGTGTACTTGTGAAACTCGATGAGACATCTGTCAGACTTGGTCGATATGCTCCCTCCATTGCAGGCCGAGCCTTTTCACCAGTTGGTCAAGCAGCAGAAGGCATGTCAAAAGTTATTGGCCAGAGGCACTTAAGACACTTTTGATGTGGCATCCAGGATCTCTGCTCAATGTATAGCAATGCGTAGACTCTCATGGCTGAGTGTTTCTGACTTGGAACATTCTAATCAGCAGAGGTTGGCAGATGCTCCTTGTCGGAGGGATAATCTCTTTGGAGAGAAGGTTGAGGAGGACACAGACCAGATTAAGAAACACACTAATATATCTCTTCTGTCTCCCCTCAGGCACCTTCTGCATCCACCTCCTCATCTAGGGGTTTTTTTGGCAAGTCAAGGAGCGCTCTCTATTACTACTCTAGGTGTAGGTACACTCCTTCAGCTCGTCAGCCTGCTTAGGCTCAGCCCCAGTGCACTCATTCTCGTCAACAGCGTGCACCTAAAGCCCCTGCTGCTCCCCAGTCAAAGCAAGGGGTGAGTTTTTGACTGGCTCCAGCAGAGCATAACCACAGTAAAAGTGGTTGGGGGAAGGTTGAAATATTTTCACTCAAGGTGGCCTCTCGTAACCTCCAACCGGTGGGTTCTTTAGTTCATCTCAGATACACCCTCAAGTGGCATTCCAAACCCCCCAAATTGCTCATTCATTCAGCTCTCAGCACAGGCAGGCTTGCAGAGGAACTGTCCGCCCTTCTGAAGGCCCATGCTGTCGAACCCGTTCCACCAGGGGAAGAAGGGCAGGGATTCTATTCCAGGTACTTCCTTGTGCAGAAAAAGACAGGGGGGATGCATCCCATCCTAGACCTAAGAGCCCTGAACAAATTTCTAGTCCAAGAAAAGTTCAGGATGGCTTCCCTGGGCACCCTTCTCCCAATGAGTCAGAAAAATGATTGGCTATGCTCTCTGAAATTAAAGGATGCATATACTCATATCCTGATACTTCCTGCCCACCGGAAGTATCTTCGATTTTGGCTGGGAACATCACTTTCAGTACCGTGTGTTGCCTTTTGGCCTTGCGTCAGCTCCAAGGGTCTTCACCAAGTGTCTAGCGGTAGTCGCATCATCACTACGCAGCTTGGGAGTCTATATGTTCCTATATCTCGACGATTGGCTGGTGAAGAGCACCTCAGAGGACAGTGCTCGGGAGTCCATGCGGATGACTATTTCGGTGCTAGAGCTACTAGTGTTCTGTCCCATCTACACCCTGTTCAGTAACTGGAGTTCAAAGGAGCCTTGCTTGACACACAGAAGGTTTGAGCCTACCTCCCAGAGCAATCTTGTTTTGCTGGCGTCCAAGCTTCGTGCATCTCGGCAGGTCACAGCTCAGCGGATGTTAAGATTGTTGGGCCATCACATGAGATCAGCTCAATGGACCCTGACTTCTCAGTGGCATCAAGCCATGGGGAGTCTGGAGTATGTCATCCAAGTGTCCCCAGAGCTTCTTCACTCTCTTCAGTAGTGGGCAATTCAATCCAATTTGACATTGGAACTTACATTCCAAATACCTCAGTCATAAAAGGTGCTGACGACTGATGCCTCTCTCCTGAGATGGGGAGCTCACTTATATGCTCTTCACGCTCAAGGAACTTGGTCCCCCAGGAAACGAATCTTCAGATCAACCTCCTGGAGCTTTGTGCAGTCTGGAACACTCTAAAGGCTTTCAGAGATCAGCTGTCCTATCAAATTATTCTCATTCAAACAGACAATCAGTTGCAATTTATTACAACAAGCGGGGAGGCACAGGATCACTCCCTCTGTGTCAGGAAGCTGTCCAGATGTGGCTTTGGGCTCACCTGCACGGCATGTTTCTTTGAGCTGCTTATCTGGTGGGCACAAACAACACCCTGGCCAACAGGCTGAGCAGGATAAATAAAACACACGAGTGGTCTCTTCACATGGGCATGGCCCACAAGATCTTCTGAGCGTGGGGCACCACTTCGGTGGATATTTTGCCACTCAGCTCAACCACAAAGTCCCTCATTTCTTTCCAGGCTTCAGGCCCACAACAGACTAGCATCAGATGCCTTCTTCCTCAATTGGGGGACAGGTCTCCTGTATGCCTATTCTCCGATACCTCTAGTAGGAAAAACTGCGGAACTGTGGTTCTGATCGTGCCATATTGGCCATGGCAGATATGGTTTTATCTGGAATTATCCTTCGAAATACCATGGAGGTTGGAGTGTTTTCCGTCACTCAGAGCGAGGGGTTGCTTCTGCATGCCAACCTCCAGTCTCTGGCTCTCACAGCTTGGATGTTGAGAGCCTAGAATTTGCTTCCTTGGGTCTTTCAGAGTGTCTCTCAAGTCTTGCTGGCATCCAGGAAAGATTCCACTAAGAGGTGTTATTATTTTAAATGGAGGAGGTTTGCCTTCTGTTGTGAGATTAAGGCCCTACTTGAGTACTTGTCAGAGTCTGGTTTCAAGACCAACTCCATAAGGGTTCAACTTAGTGCAATTAGTGCTTATGATCAACGTGTAGAAGGTAAGCCCAACTCTGGACAGCCTTCAGTTGTTCGCTTCATGAGAGTTTTTTTTTTTTTTTTTGTCAAAGCCCCCTGTCAAACCTCCATCAGTGTCATGGGATCTCAGTGTCGTTCTTACCCAGCTGATGAAAGCTCCTTTTGAGTCACTGAATTCCTGCCATCTGAAATACTTGACCTGGAAGGTAATTTTCTTGGTGGCTGTTACTTCAGCTCATAAGTGAGCTTCAGGCCTTAGTGGTGGATGCACCTTATACTAAATTTCATCACACTAGAGTGGTCCCCCGCATGCACCCTAAGTTCCTGCTGAAGGTGGTGTCGGAGTTCCATCTGAACCAGTCAGTTGTGTTGCCAACATTCTTTCCCCGACCTCATGCCCATCCTGGCGAAAGCAACTTGCACACCTTGGATTGCAAGAGAGCATTGGCCTACTACATGGAGCGGACAAGGCCCCACAGACAGTCCACCAGGCTTTTTGTTTCTTTTTATCCCAACACGATGAGGGTCGTCATTGGGAAATGCACCATCTCAATTTGGCTAGCAGATTGCATTTCCTTCATTTATGCCCAGGCTGGGTTGGCCTTGGAAGGTCATGTCATGGCTCATAATGTCAGAGCCATGGCTACGTTGGTAGCCCACTTGAGGTCAGCCTCCATTGAAGAAATTTGCAAGGCTGCGATGTGGTCTTCAGGCCACACATTCACATCTCACTACTGCCTTGAGCAGGATACCTGACACGACAGTCGATTTGGGCAGTCAGCATTGCAGAATCTGTTTGGGGTCTAGAATCCAACTCCACCCTCCTAGGCCCGTTTTATTCTGTTCCAGACTGCACTCTCATTCAGATTGTATATAGTTTCAAGTTAATCTGTGTAATGTCCTCACCATTGCGAGGCCTAGTTGACCAATGTTTGTTGTTTTCGGTGAGCCTGGATGCTAGGGATTCCATGCTTGTCCCCGGAGAAAGCGAAGTTACTTACCTGTAGCAAGTATTCTCCAAGGACTTCAGGCTTCATATTCTCACAATCCCGCCCATCTCTCCTTGGAGTTGTCTCTTTCATTATTTTAATTTTATTTGTTTTTGCTTTAAAATTAAACTGAGAGGACCTCATTTTTGCGGCGGGCAGGAAGGCACCATGCATGCGCAGTGGTGCGCAGCTCGTGCTTCACAAAGCTCTGACTTATTTTATTTTGGTATAAATGCCAGACCGTACTACGTGGATCAGCATCTACCCACTTGTGAGAATAATAAGCCTGCTGTCCTTGGAGAATACCTGCTACAGGTAAATATCTTCGCTTCGCGATCTTGGATTAGGAAGGGATAAAGTTAAACATTAAGAGATTTCTAGATGACCAACAAGTCTCTTTATCCAAAAAATAAACAGAATTCAAAAAAGATGGTGCCGGTCCATATTCTGTACACCAGTGTGCAAGTTTTGAACTCAAAACGTGCAGATATTGGGGGGCAATGTAATTAAATTAAATGTGCTCTTTCATAATGATGAGAAATTTAACCTAGCAGCGTTATTTTAGTCTGTTTGCAATTTCTCTTTTTTTTTTAAATATTTTTATTGAAAGCATTTTCTGTTATACATAGTAAATAAACGAAACAAAAACAGGTTAACAAAGGCTTCAGACATGAACCAATATGTATATGTGCATTACCCCTGAATAATTAGATGAAGTACAATCACAAAGGAAGGATTTACAAATGAACTTGAGTGCTATGACTAAAGGAGTCTACGCAGGCCCATATTTTAGAGACCAAGTTGACCTTGCAATATTTATAGGCAAGAAGAGTTTCGTATTTTCTAATTATACATACATAACTCCACCATTCATGAAAACATAATTTGGAATTATTCTTCCAATTACAAATGATAAGATGGATGGCTACTGTTATGAAAAAACATAGGGGAGTTAGAATTTGGAGTGTAGAGATTAACTAGCAATAAATCTGATTTTTCCAAAACCAGATTTATTATCAACCATCTGCCTTGATTGTCAGAAAGCTGTTTAGTGATGGAGAACTGCAAGGATTTACAGATAAGAATAGCTACTTATGCTTGTAATAAGCAGGAGAAAAGCCAGCTACAGAAAAAAAAATTATCTTGTAATCTTGCAGTGTCAGATTTGTTAAAATGTTTCTCTTGAATTAAGATAATATCGGCCTGTAATCGGTTAAAATATACTAAAAGTTTTTTTCCTTTTTATTGGGTTATTTAAACCCAATAAAACCCATTGATAGAAACCCATTGATAGAAAAAAATTTTCATTAAAGATATAATAGGAGATTCTGACAACAAAGTAGTTGGCGTAATTCAAGGAGAGTGCATATAATAGACCAAATTGGCTTGGGAAAACACACAGTAATGCAAGATATATTGTAAAAGGAAGCCAACATTATGTTCAAGAAAATTAAGCGCAACGGCGCTAGTAACTCAGCAGAAAACTCCGCTGGAATTAAATATTTTTATTTATTTATTAGGATTTATTTACCGCCTTTATGAAGGAATTCACTCAGGGCGGTGTACAGTAAGAATAGATCAAGCATAAGCAATAGACAATTACAGCAGTAAAATATATATCATGGGATATATAATGGGAGGTGGAAGTCGAGGTACAAGGCAGCCAGAACTCCCAGTTAGAGAGGATACAGTGATACTTCACATAATGTCTTCCAGGAAGAGGAAAATGATTTTTGGAATATCAGTATATATGAATATTGTTCCAAAAACATTGGAACCATCGCAGTACATTACCTTCTATCTCAGTCGAGCTCAAAATGGACAGCATAAGAATATGATTCACCAGATCGAAAGCATGTGATAAATCAAATTTTAGCACAACTGCACTCTGGTCTTTTCCTAAAATAGATCTGCCCTCAAAATCCTGATTGAGATAAGTGTAGGATATTGAATCTCTCCAAATAGGAGGTTAATTAAGAGGTTACCATACCTTCCATTAATTTTGTAAACAGTGATAAAGATGCAATAGGCCAGTAATTAGTGACATCTTTATAGAGGGATTTTTCACAATAGGGTTAAATGAAAATGGAAATTACCAGCCTTAAGTTAAACATTCAACCATTGTCTTAACAGGTCCAAAAGGTATTTGGGGGCTTCTCTAATAACATACAGTAGATAACTATCTAACAAGCAATGAGATGCACTATACTTTACAGTGGATAGCTACCTAACAAGCAATGAGATGCACTATACTTTTTAAAGAGGTCTCTTATTACTGACTCATCAGAATTGTCAAAATTAGTGCAAAGTCTATCAACTGGACAACTAAAGATATCTTGTATTCTAAAGTATTCATAATCTTAAAGTTTGCAGATTCAAATTTATTTGTGCTCTGATTTTACTAACCTTATTCTGAACAAATAGGGCAAGATCATCTGCCAAAGGAAAGCTAAAACTATTCAATTGAGCAAGCTCTGATAATTCTTTATAATGATACACCAATTTAAACAGTTTCCTGGGGCAACAACATGATGCAGCTCTGCGAAAAACCTGCCAAATAGCTTAGAAACCAAGATTTAACTATTTACAAGACCCCTGGTAATTAGGGCATTATTGAAAGCAGCTGCAGTGGTCTATCGGTCGCGGTATGCCCACAAGGTTACAGAGAGGATTAAACCCACGGAAGCCTGGCTCAAACAACATGGCGGAGCCCCAGCCGACTCAGAACGTGACATCATCCCAGACATCCGAATGGGTGTAGGAGATATCCCGACTGGTATCCGCAGCACTGGAGGATTGTCTTATTAAGCTTCAGTCTGCTGTGGATGAGATCAATGAAAAATTTGATTCGCATACACGTTGGCTATTGGAAGTAGAACAGCAAGTATAGGCTAGAGAAGACAAAGCACAGGCTATGGCATCCCAGATTGCTGCACTGCAGAAAGAAGCACAATGTATTTTTTACAAAGTATGTATTACTCAGGAATCTTCTTGCACTACCACAATTTATTCTTTACCATATATTTATCACATGGTGTGTGTGTATATATATATATATATATATATATATATATATATATATATACACACACACTAGTAAAAAAAAAGGCCCGTTTCTGTTAGAAATGAAACAGGCGCTAGCAAGGTTTTCCTCGTAGTGAGTGTGTGTGAGATTGACTGTGTGAGAGAGAGTGAATGTGCGAGTGTTTGTATGTGACAGAGAGAGACTGAGACTGGGTGCGAGTGTGTCCGTGAGAGAGAGAGTGTGTGTGTGTGACTCAGAGTGTGTGGCAGGGGCCCCTCCCTCCTCCCTCCATCCCTCCGAATTCCAGGGTCATCCCCCTCCCCTCCCTCCGAGTTTCTCCCCGACGTACAGGACTATATTTGCAGTTACTCGAGGCTGGACTTAAAAACCTCCTTGAACTTGATACTGCAAAACCTGGCATCATCTGTCCCGGGTAGGAGAAGTTCAGAGAACAGTTCTGCTGGCCCATCTGTGTCTGTTGTGAGTAGAAGAACCTTTCTTGTGCTCCGATCTTCAGCTCTGGCAATTCTTTGTTCTGAGGATCCAGTTGTTTGTTAAAAGTTTGTGACTCAGTCCCGTTTAGCATAGTGAGAGAACAGAAGTGGCTGTAGAATGTGGGTGTAGTGCTCCCATTGACAGCCAGCAGCACAGAAAAAGAAACGATTAGGGGTAGAGGATGTGTGAAGAAGAGATCTGCAGCTGACTGTGTCAGGACCAAAACTGTCTCCCAGCCTTCTTTTGCCATTAGCATCACAAGTGATCAAAGTTTATGTATAGGTACAGAGAAAAAAAACGGGAAACAATAGAATTCCCCTCACCACTTAGCCAAAGTCCCTGCAGAGGTTTGGTGGACTTTTTTTTTTTTTTCCGTTTTGATTAGTTTCAGGAGTCCTCTGACTGCTCCTCCCCGTCATTCAACCTGCACCATCCTGTTATTGAAAGAAACTGGCTCGCCCTGAAGGAGGACAGAGCTTATTGATTGGCTGATTCCTGTTAGTAGATGGGTCCTTTTTGCTACGACTGTTCAAGTGTCCTTCTATGAAACAGCACGCCCTCAACAACGACGGGCTTTTAGATTGTCTGGTTGCTGAGGAGGCGGGTCTTATTGTAACAGTAGTAAAAGAGGGCGGGGCCCGGAGCTATTTCCCACCCCCGCCTCCCTGCCTCCCTCCCTGCCAACCCCTTCGTTGTTCTGCCATTGCTCCGCCGTCGAGGGCGGGGCCAGGAGCGATTTTGGTGGCTTCACCACCACAAACCTTCGAACCTTTTTGAAGGAAGTCAGGGCTTGGCTTCACTGACGTCAGTGTCCTCAGAACGTTGAGGGTGAGTTTTATTATAGTAGATATAGATATAGATATATAGATAGATATATATATATAGATAGATAGATAGATATAGATATATAGATATATCACGATTTGTTCCATATATACTGTGTCCCATAGATGTTACCATGCATGTATACACCATGAATGTTACCATGTATGTATGCTCCTTAATGCAATACCAATTGTAATTCCATTACCCGGAAATGGCAACCGCCATTACGGCAAATGTAAGCCACATTGAGCCTGCAAATAGGTGGGAAAATGTGGGATACAAATGCTACAAATAAATAAAATAAAAACTCTGAGATCGCATCAAAGAGCAAGAAAACCGTAATAGGAGAAATAATTTAAGAGTTATTGGATTACCAGAGACAGTAAGCCAACCTTTACCATTTCTTCGAGTCCTGACTACCGGAACACCTAGGCCTTGTGGGCGGCGGGAGTGCCTTCTGCTGTGATCGGGCCCATCGAATAGGAGCAAAAGGAGAACCTAACATGAAGCCACGAACAGCTGTCGCTCACTTCACTAACTGGATGGCAAAAGAACAAATACTGAAAGCGTTCTGATCTAAAGCCTCATTGGAATATGAAGGCCATCATTTGCTTCTCTTCAACGATTACTCGATGAGGGTTGCCTCGCTGCGCAAGGCCATGGCGCCCATGAGCACGGTGCTACATAAGAAGGGAGTTCAGTTTGCTCTACTTTACTCTGCAAAACTACACATTTGGTATGGAGGTCAGACGGTATTTCTTAATGAAGCTGCGGAGGCGAGAGGTTTTTTTTATGAAACTTAACTGTGAGAATGTGGATGGAATGGGAGAAGATCCATGACCCAGGGCATGGACGTTGCTTTATTTGTGCCTTTGCATTACTGATGCTCGAGACTCGTCGCCTGAGTTAACAATACCAATGCCCACTTAAATTTTTGGCTACAGTCACTGTGGAAAGGCAACCCTATATCCAGCTCTGGATTTTCTCTGCTTATAGCCCGTGCATAATCCCAGAGACACTTGGCCATTTTTCCTTTATTTCCACTATGGACACCTAGTGAAGGTATCAAGGACTCCTTTTTTTCAGATGGGGAAATGGGACTGTCGTATGAATCTTGATAAGCGTTATTTTTGTAGGAGTGGCGGGGTTGGGGGGTAGCCTTCCAGTTGGTCTTAGGTAGGAGAAGGATGTGGGGTTTATTTTGGAGAGAAAAGGGGATGGGGAGGAGGGAGGGGAAGGGGATAGTTCGAGGTCCTGTGACAAATTGTGTGATTGTGGAATGTTTGTGGATGGTTGTTGGTATGTTGTGGATGGGGAGGGAAGAATTAGGGAATGGCTATGTGTCTGCGGAGGGCCTCCAGGAACTTGATGTGTTTTAGAGGGGGGGGGGGGTTTACCATGTCATATGAGAAACTGCTTTTCCAAGCTCTCGCTTCTGGCAAAAGTGTAGGGATCCAGCAGGTTTAGCTGGGAGACCCGCGGGACCTTACTGTCATCTATATATGTTGTTTTCTTTATTTCCCCTGGTAGCTATGGTTAATCTGAAAACAATGACTCTTAATGTTGATGGTATACACTCCCCCATTAAGCAGACCTAGATTTTATCGTGGCTGAGAAAAGAGGGAGCTGACTTGGAGGGGCATAATCGAACGTCGCCGGCGAAATAGATCGCCGGCGATCTATTTTGGCAGCGGCGCTACAGCTGGCCGGAACCGTATTATCGAAAAAGATGGCCGGCCATCTTTTTTTTCGATAATACGGTTTAGCCCGGCCAAATGCCAGTTTGCCGGGGTTGAGATCGCCGGTTTTGTTTTTCAGCGATAATGGAAAAAAATGCCGGCCATCTCCAACTCGGCGACATCCAAGGCATTTGGTCGTGCCAGGACACCAACTGGGCACCCTAGGGGTCAGTACGGTGGACTTCAGACAAGGCTCCCACATGCATAGCTCCCTTGCTTTGGGTGCTGAGCCCCCCAACCTCCCCCCCCAAAACCCACTACCCACACATGTACAACACTACCCTAGCTCTTAGGGGTGAAGGGGGCATGTGGGTACAGTGGGTTTTGGAGGGCACCCATTACCAGCACAAGTGTTACAGGTAGGGGGGGTGGGCATGGGTGCGCCTGCCTTAAGTGCACTGCGGTGCCCACTAAAAGTGCTCCAGGGACCTGCATACACGCAGGCCTCTAGGACTTGTTGCTGCAGTATAACCTTGGCACACCAGTTGACACCTGAAGACTAATCTCTTTGAAAAAGTCCTTTATTTCAATAAGCACATTTACTCACAGTTTACTGCAGATCAGAGGTTGTGCCCCACTGGCAAAGAGGCTCCCTGGTACTAAGATTAGCAGAAGGTCAGAGCTGGCAGAATGGTGTACAGTGCCCTCTTTCAGCAACATTAAAGTTAATAACTAAGTTCTCTAACGTGGGTAACACATGAAAGGGATCTAAAACTGGCTGACAAAAATGGCCACTACCTTATGGACTACCGGAAACAAAACAGGGCACACTCTGACCCAGTTAGCAGGGGGAAAAACAGGGCACACTCTGACCCAGTTAGCAGGGGGAAAAGCACCATGGGAGTAGAGCCTACTGCCTACACCCACCACAATGCATTGCTGATGTGACTCTGCAGTGCACCTAACAGAAAAGGTGTCACACTCACCCAAGAGCCACATCACAACCAGGGAAAGGCTGTCAAAGGATAGAATACATTCTGCTGTCACGGAGGTGGGTACGGCATTTGAGGCTGGCATAGAGGCTGGCAAAAAAGGTTTTTATTTTTATTTTTTTAGTGTGGGAGGGGGTTGGTGACCACTGGGTGAGTACGGGAAGGTCATCCCCGATTCCTTCCTGAGGTCATCTGGTCAGTTGGGGCACCTTTTTGAGGTTTGGTCGTGAAACTAAAAGGACCAAGTAAACCTGGCGAAATACTGCTTAACGCCGCTTTTTTTTTCCATTATCGGCGAAAGCCGGCCATCTGCTAGCCATGCCCATGCCCGCCCATGTCCCGCCTTCACTAAGCTACCGACACGCCCCCTTGAACTTTCTCCGGCGAAGCGACAGGAAAGCAGCGATGCTGTAAAAAAAACGCCGCTTTCGATTATACTGATTTCGCCGCTTTTAAGAAATCGCTGGCCATCTCCAGATTTATGTCGGGAAATGGCTAGCGATCACTTTCGAAAATAAGCTGGATAGTGTACTTGTATGCTGACGTGAACATGTATACCTTGGAGGAAAGGAGAAACAGGGGTGACATGATACAGACGTTCAAATATTTGAAAGGTATTTATTTTTTTATTTATTTGTTACATTTGTATCCCACATTTTCCCACCTATTTGCAGGCTCAATGTGGCTTACATAGTACCATAAAGGCGTTCGCCAATTCCGGTATGAACAAATACAGTAATGTTTTGGTAGAACAAGGTTCAAGTGTTACACTTTTGTGAATTTTATAGAGGAAGAGGATCGTAGAGAGGAAGAGTTCTTGTATATTCGTTACAAGCTTTGGTTTCGTTGTGCTGCAAGGTACCGGCATTTAAGTTGGGTTGGTGGGGTATGCCTTTTTGAACAGGTTGGTTTTTAATGATTTCCGGAAGTTTAAGTGATCATATGTTGTTTTCACGGCTTTAGGTAGTGCGTTCCATAGTTGTGTGCTTATGTAGGAGAAGCTGGATGCATAAGTTGATTTGTATTTAAGTCCTTTGCAGCTTGGGTAGTGGAGATTTAGGTATGTTCGTGTTGATCCTGTTGTGTTTCTTGTTGATAGGTCTATTAGGTCTGCCATGTATCCCGGGGCTTCACCGTAGATGATTTTATGCACCAAGGTACAGATTTTGAAAGCAATACGTTCCCAGTGCAGTTTTTCACGGAGGGGTTTGGCGCTTTCAAATCACGTTTTTCCAAATACAAGACTGGCCGCCGTGTTTTGAGCGATCTGAAGTTTCTTTTAAAATTTGTTCTTTACATCCTGCATAAATTCCATTGCAGTAGTCTACATGGCTTAGTGTCATTGATTGTATCAAGTTGCGAAATGTTTCCCTTGGGAAGAATGGTTTCAGGCGTTTGAGTTTCCACATTGAGTGGAACATTTTCTTTGTTGTAGATTTCACTTGGTTCTCTAGTGTGAGGTTGCGGTCAATTGTGACGCCGAGAATTTTCAGGCTGTCTGAGATAGGGAGGGTATGGTCTGGGGTGTTTATTTTTGTTGGTTTGTGCGTATTGTATTGGGATGACAGGATTAGACGGTGTGTTTTTTCTGTGTTAAGTTTTACCTGAAATGCATTTGCCCATGAGTTCATGATATTCAGGCTGAGTTTGATTTCTTTGTTGATCTTTCAGATCATGTTTGTAGGGAATGTATATTGTAACATTGTCTGCATAGATGAAAGGGTTGAGGCCTTGGTTGGATAAGGACTTGGCTAGTGGGGTCATCATTAGGTTGAAAAGGATCGGCGATGGTGATCCTTGAGGTACCCCACATTCTGCTTTCCATGGTGATGATATGTTTGAGCTTGATTTCACTTGATATGTTCTAGTAGTTAGGAAACCCTTAATCCAATTAAGTATGTGTCCGCCAATCCCGAAATAGTCTAGGAGTCTTATTAGTATTTTATGGTTTACCATGTCAAACGCGCTGGACATGTCGAATTGGAGGAGAAGTATGCTTTTGCCTGTTGCTATTTTCTGTTTGAATTTGGCTAGAAGGATGACTAGTACTGTTTCAGTGCTATGGAGGGGGCGGAATCCTGATTGTGAGTCCCATAACAAAGGACATACACTAGATATCATTACCCACAAATTCTCATCAGAACCAAATCTCAAACTAATAGACATAAAATGGACAGCCACGCCATGGTCCGATCACTACAGTGCATGGCTCCCTTCACTGGAGAACAAAAATGACACAACAAAAACAAGAACAACAAACCTATACTACGAGAGGCAAAATAGACTCACTAATATTCTGGCAACAATTCTACACCGACGAATGGACAACACCTACAGACTCACCCCAGTTTCTCCAAGAATGGGACAACAGATGCAGAACAGTACTAGACAACATAGCACCACTTCATGCCAGAACCTCATATAGAAAAAACTCAATACCATGGTTTAACGAAGAATTGAAAGAACTAAAAACACAGCTTAGAAAGAGCATGGAGCAAGAAAAAAGATGAACATACACTCAAAGACTGGAAACAACTACAAAGAAAATAGAAATACACTATCAGACAAACTAAAAGGGCGTATTATTAAACCAAAATAGGACCAAACTACAAGGATACCCACAAACTCTTCTCGCTCGTAAACAACCTCCTAAATACTACAAAGGTTACCTCCAACAACACAGACACCTCATCAGCAACCAATCTTGCGAACTACTTCAATGAAAAAATAATAAAGCTCAGACTCATAATACTTACCAACAAAATGGACTACACAAACATCCTTGAATGTCTAGACCCAAAGCCCGGGGAATGCCCAGCAGATCGATCATGGACCAACTTTGACACGCTCTCATCAAATGAAATCTCACATTGGCTCGGAAAATACGACAAATCGCAATGCAAACTAGACATCTGCCCTAATAGTCTGATAAGATCTGCACCCAAACAATTCAAAACAGACCTCACCAGTGGCGTAGCCAGACCTGACATTTTGGGTGGGCCTGGAGCTAATATGGGTGGGCACTATGTATATAGGTATGAGCAGCACTTAATGATGGATTTCTAAGTAGTCTGCCCAACATCAATATAAACTACATGTATACTTAATAGAGAAACAGATATTTGTAATACAGTTACATTATCCCATATCTTAAACTTGACCAGACATAAGTCAACAATAATGGCAAACATCTCAATACACATGACAGGATCCTGCAATATAATTACAGCAATAGCATATATCCTTCAAACTTTGCTTTATAACAAATGCCTGATTAAGTAAACGTTGAAGTCTTTTTCACTTCCTCTAGTTCTACTCTATCTCCCTTCTGATGCTGACAAAATAAAATGACCACGGTTCGGTACATATCCTTCAACTTTACATTATAATAAATATATATGCCTTACTAAGCTGTATTACTCAAACATTTAAAATTTGGTAAATATACCTTTGAAAACTTCTTCCTTTTCTACCTACTGTGGAATTTGTCGCATATAGAGAACATAGCTAGAATGTTTCCTCTTATAGCTTTCCATAGGAAAAACATATTTCAATTCGGGTAGCACCTCAATAATAACAACACAAAATCCCTTCACCTCCAGGTACTTTGTGAAGTAACAGAAAATCCTGCAAAGAAGCTTCTTAGAGTCTATGTTGCAAACCTTAAGCACAGGCTCTCTCTCTGGGCATAGCCAGCAGTACAATGTGTGTGTGGGGGGTAGGGGGGAGGCCGAGGTGGATTGGAGGGCAACGCACTCCTCACTCTCCCCTCCGCCCCCCATGCGAGTATGCAAGGCATACCTTTGCTGGCAGGGATGCCGACTATCTTTCTCTTTTGATCTAGGCACAGGAAGAAAAAAAAAAAGATTTTAAATGCTCCCAGGTTTCAACCTAATCCATGTTTAATGTAGGAATATAAATGTCATAAATAACTTAAAATGAGTAAATAAATAGATAGAAACTCTGGATGTTGAGCACCTGATTTTCATAATATGATATCTGTTTTAGTGGCTCTTCCCAGGAGAAAAAAAAATCTCTGCCCCTCCTCCAAATGACACACTAATTACGATTTATAACAATTTACTACTCTACCTATGAAAAGCTGGCATGTTTGAAAATATAAGTGAGATTAAACATGCTACCAACATTAAAGAACGCCAACATGGATGCAGCAGCTCAAATGACTGTTTGCTTTGTTTGGGATGGTGGCTGCGCAGGGTAGGGGAAAGAGACAGACAAACCTCTGAGGAATCTTGACTCTTCTTTTCTCAATCTAACCTCTTTGAGCTGCAGCCCTGCATTCACTATTTGTTGCCGGCTTCCTTTCTTCTCCCGGGCCGGTACTTCGGTGGCCTGAACAGCAAGAACCTTGAGCTGCCTGCGATCCTAATGCTTGTGGCAGGCAAAACTAAAACAGTATGAAACTGTGCGCGGGGCCCGTAGCCCTGCACACGCCGCTGCCGGCTTCCTTCCTCCTCCCTCCCCTCAGGATGTAACTTCCCGTTTTGGAGAGGGAGGAGGAAGAGAGCCGGCAGCGGCGCGTGCAGGGCTACAGGCCCCGCGCACAGTTTCATATTGTTTTTAGTTTTGCTGCGACTGCGAGGGTCGGATTTGGAGTGAGACGTCCCGCCACAGGGCAGCTGGAGCTCACGCTGCCAGTAAGGGACCTGAGCCACCCCAACCCAAATTTTGGGAGCCGGTTGTTAAACTTTAACAACCGGCTCCCAAAATTCTTTAAAAAATAAACAGCTCTGGCGCGCCGCGCCGCGTTGCGAACCGGAGCCAGCAAACCACTGGGTGTCCTCCAGCCGAGCTGCAACACTGGTGACAGAAATTTCGTTGTGGCAACGGTCTGCATGCTGCGGGGAACAGGTAAGGCAAGCAAGGCAGGCACCTGACTGACGATCGGCGTTGGGGCGAGAGAAGCAAATCTGGGTGGGCCTGGGCCCACCCAGGCCCACCCGTAGCTACGCCCCTGGACCTCACGAACCACATAAACCACAGGTTTCAAAATGGGCTCTTTCCCACAGACAAAGGAAACATCCTACTTACACGCTGCCAAAAGATGCCAAGAAAAGCACAAAGGACCTAACCAATTATCGCCCAGTAGCATCTATTCCCCTCATAACCAAACTAATGGAGGGTGTAGTGACGAAACAACTTACTGAATATCTTAATAAACACTCAATTCTGCATGAGTCTCAATCAGGATTTCGGTCAAATCACAGTACTGAAACTGTGCTAGTGTCCACAATGAACTCATTTAAACAAGCAATTGCAACGGGTAAAAACATACTCCTCCTACAATTCGACATGTCCAGGGCCTTTGACATGGTTAATCATGGAATACTATTACATATACTAGAATACTGCGGAGTAGGAGGCACAGTTCTCAAATAGTTCAAAGGATTCCTGACCACAAGATCATACCAAGTAACAACGCACACAGATCACCCCCATGGACACCTGAATGTGGAGTCCCTCAAGGATCCCCCCTCTCACCAACCTTATTTAACCTAATGATACCTTTAGCCAAACTTCTAGCCAATCAAAATCTCAACCCCTATATATATGCAGACGATGTCACAATTTACATCCCGTTCAAACATGATTTAAATTAAATCAACAACGAGATCAACCAAAGCTTCCAAATCATGCACACTTGGGCAGATGCATTTCAACTAAAACTTAATGCAGAAAAAACACAATGTCTTGTACTTACCTCACATCGTAACACAAAAAACATCTCCACCATAACCATACCATACTGTTCTCTTCCTATCTCACAAAATTGAAAATTCTTGGAGTCACTATTGATCGAAACCTCACTCTCGATACCCACGTGAAGAACACGCCGAAAAAGATGTTCCACTCCATGAGGAAACTCAAAAGAGTAAAACCTTTCTTCCCGAGATACATCTTCCATACCTTGGTCCAGTCAATGGTAATAAGTCATCTGGACTACTGCAATGCACTGTACGCTGGCTACAAAGAACAGACTATCAAAAAACTCCAAACAGTCCAGAACACTGCCGCCAGACTCATATTTGGAAAAACTAAATATGAAAGTGCAAACCCCTAAGAGAGAAACTTCACTGGCTCCCAATTAAGGAACGTATTGCGTTTAAGATCTGCATGATTGTACACAAAATCATTCAAGCAGACACCCCTATCTACATGCTAAACCTCGTGGACCTACCTCCCAGAAACGCAACAAGATCATACCGCAAATTTTTCAATCTGCATTTCCCCAGCTGTAAAGGACTAAAATACAAGCTGATGCACGCCACTACGTTCTCTTAAATGAGCACGCAGATATGGAATGCACTACCTACAGTCCTGAAAATAATTGACGAAATAACCAACTTTTGCAAATCCTTAAAGACATATTTCTTCAACAAGGCCTACAAAGAGAATCCATAGCTGCACTAATCCACCTCACCAACCCACTCAGCTATGAAAGTCCACCTCAGTACTTACCCGCCTAATCACTTCCTTCTTTCCTCCCTTACTCAGTCTCTGCACATTACTAATTTTATCTGATATTCTAGAATGATATTATCATAACAAAACTATGTAAGCCATTAAAAAACTATGTAAGCCACATTGAGCCTTCAAATAGGTGGGAAAATGTGGGATACAAATGCAATAAATAAATAAATAAATGTAGTATTGTGAATTTGTTTACATAATCAGTAAGCTGTTTGGTTACCATGCTTTCCATTATTTTAACCACCAGTGGGATTGATGCTACTGGGCGGTAGTTAGTGATTTTGCTTCTTTTTTTCTTGGGATCTTTCAGTATTGGGGTGAGTAGGATGTTGCCATTTTCCTTGGGGAAGAGACTTTGTTGAAGCATGTAGTTTAAGAGGGATGTAAGGTCTGTTATGAAGCAGTGGGGGGCGGAATTTAGTAGGTAGCTGGGGCGCAGGTATCCAGTTTACAGTGAGAGTTGGAGAAATTATTAATTGCCTGGGTGACTGTTTTTGCGGTAAGGAGAGCAAAGTTTGACCAGGTTTGGTCTGCTGGTTATTCACCATGGGTTAGGTCCAAGCCAGTGATGAAGTTTTCAATATCAGTGTTGTCCTGAGGTAACATGGAGGCGAGGATATTGCTGGGCAGACTTATACAGTCTGTGCCAGAGCCGGTGGTTGGGAGGCAGGGATAGTGCTGGGCAGACTTATACAGTCTGTGTCCTGAAAATGACGGATACAAATCAAGATAAGGTATACACAAAAAGTAGCACATATGAGTTTATCTTGTTGGGCAGACTGGATGGACCATGCAGGTCTTTTTCTGCCGTCATCTACTATGTTACTATGTTTGCAAAAGTATTTAGTGAGGTTGTCTGCAGATCAGATGTCTGTTTTTGTTGTGGTGACCAAGGTAGTGTCTAGTAATTTGTTTACGAGTTGGTATAATTTCTTCCTGTCTTTGTAATCTGGTCCTATTTTAGTTTTGTAGTATGACCTTTTGGATTGTCTTATTGTGTATTTGTATTTTCTTTGTGTTTGTTTCCATACGTTGAGTGTGTGTTTGTCTTCTATTTTTTTCCAAGCTCATTCGAGTTTTCTGGATTGTGTTTTTAGTTTTTTCAGTTCTTCGTTGAACTATGGTATTGAGTTATGTCTACGTGAGGTTCTTGTTCGAAAGGGTGCTATTTCGTCTAGTGTGCTTCTGCATCTTTTATCCAATTATGAGAGGTGGTATATGGAGTCCGTTTGTGCTGTCCAATCATTATTATATATCTGTTGCCAGAATGTTTCCGAGTTTATTTGGCCTCTTGTGCTGTAGGTTGTGTGTTCTTATATATGGTATGATCCATTTTTCTGCCATTTAAGGGACAGGTGTAGCTTGTAGTGGTCGGCCCATGGTGTTTCTGTCCAGTTAATTTCTGTTATTAGTAGGTTCTGGTCTGTGGACAGTTTGTGCGAGATGAGGCTGAGTGTGTGCCCTTTGATTTGGGTTGCTTGCATGTGTGGCTGTTTAAGATCCCATAAGTGGAGGAATTCCATGCATTCTCGTGCGTAGGTAGAGTTTGGGTCTTCTAGGTGGAGGTTAATGTCTCCTAGTACTAGTATATTGGAGTTGGTTATACAAGTGTTTGAGATGAAGTCAATGAAGTTTAACTGGCTTTCGTTCCAGTTACCTGGTGGTCTATAAAACAAGACACAGTTTAGGTGATCATACAGGGTTTTATGGTAGATTCTGATTGAGGCAATTTCGAGTTGGGTTGTTATGGATTCGGCAGTGGTTTCAATGGTAAAATGGGATCGGTAGATTAGTGTTATGCCTCCACCTCTCTTTTCCTTTCTGGTCCAGTGAGTGATTTTGTATCCTGGAGGGCATAGGTTTAGGATTATTGGGTCCAGGTTTCGTTGATGAAAAGTAGATCAAGGTTTTATGACATGATCCAGTCTGTTATTATTGTTGTTTTGTTTACTACAGATCTGGCGTTGATGTAACCCACTTTAATTTTTTGGTATGGGTGTTCTGTGTTTGGTGTTGTGTGGATTTTTGTCAGTTGTCGTTTTTTGTTAGTTTATTATGGATTTTCTTGCCCTTCTGTTGTGGTTGTCCGCATAGTGGTGTTTTGGTTGTTGTTTGTTTGATGAGGTACGGTGTGTCTAAACAGTCTTTGATGATTATGTAGTATGGGTATGATGTTACTTTCTGCGAGTGGGGTGGTAATTCTTAGGTGGATCAACGATAAGGAGTAGATTGCTAGGAGTTGATTGGCGGTATTCATTATGGTGTCACATCGCTAGGCTGCTAGTGGGTTGTGTTTGATAGGGTGCGTGTTAGGACTTTGATCTTTGTGATGGTCTGGTGTTCTGGCTTTGTATGTTTTATGTATTTTTTTTGTTTGCCTTTGAGCTGTTGAGATCAGTAGTTGCTCCGGGTCCTATTAGTGTTGGTGTGAAGGGGAAGTGGGGGGGGAAAGTTCTGGGATAGTGTTCTTCTTTAATTTGTCTTCTGTTATCTGGTTCCTTCTACTGTTAAGTCTCAGCATCTAGTGGTAATCCTTGGCATGCAGGACACAATTGGAATCTTTCTTTCTGGAGTTTCATATATTGAGTAAGTATAGATCGTTTACTCACAGTTAGATGTTCGAAATGTTACCCAAGGGCACAGAGATTCCGTGGTTCTGAGAGTTATTTTGGAGGTTAAAGGGCCGAGCCCTTGGAGGCCCCAGTGACCTCCTTTGAAGCACTTTTGCGCTTACCCTGCTGGTTGCTTTAGGGGAGTCCGCTGGCGCAGCTCCTCTCTCTTTGTTTCCGAGTCTTCGGAGGCTCCAGCGATCTCCTTACACGCTTCCGCATCTCCCTGTTTCAGGGGCGGCCCGTCAGCGTGGTTCCTCTATTTGTACTGCCATCTGAAGAGGCAGAGTCAGGTGCTCAGTCGCACATGGCTGCAGGTGGTCCTTACGAGGGAGAGGCTCGGTCGCTCTTTTGTTATGCTATGGAGGCAGGGGTGAATGTGACCACCGTCACGCGGTCCTTGTGCAGGCCCCCATGGGGAGAGGTTCGATTGCCTCTCCCTGCACCGAGGGTGGCCGCGGGTCGGCTTGGGTTGGATTGTCCCTAGCTTCCGCAAACAAACCTTTTCCGGAGATGGGAAGGCGGTAGAACTAGAGGACATGAATTGAGATTGAAGGGGGGCAGACTCAGGAGTAATGTCAGGAAGTATTTTTTCACAGAAAGGGTGGTGGATTCATGGAATGCCCTCCTGCGGGAGGTGGTGGAGATGAAAACAGTAATGGAATTCAAACATGCGTGGGATAAACACAAAGGAATCCTGTTTAGAAGGAATGGATCCACGGAATCTTAGCGGAGATTGGGTGGCAACGCTGGTAATTGAGAAGCGAAAGGTGCAGGGAAAACTTCTACAGTCTATGCCCTGAGAATGGCAAGGACAAATCAAACTCGGTTATACATATAAACTCATTTTACATGGTATGTGATACTTTATCTTGTTGGGCAGACTGGGTAGACCATACAGGTCTTTATCTGCTGTCATTTACTATGTTACTTACAATAAACACATTTATTACCACTGGAACACCAAAAACTGAAAAGGGGATGGGTGGGGGAGGTGGTGTACTCCTCTTACAACAACAGGTGGGAGTGGGGGGGGGGGGCTATATTGTTACACAAGCAGCTTCCTTTTCATACTCATAAAATTATTCAGGACAGAGAGGACAGATTTGTATTACTTGGGGAACTTTGGGTCGCCGTCTTCTTCTATGTAATGTTTATGTCCCAAATACCTACTCTCACAAATTTTTCTCTGAATTGGTAGCCAAAATGGTACCCTATTCCAATTACCAACTTGTCATGGGGGGTGATTTTAACACGCTTGCAGATCTGTCGATTGTAAACAACCCAAGCTTAGAGTTGGACACCAGGGGTGTACATTTCCTGACCTCCCAGTTAGGAGCAATAGATATTTGGAGCATTTACTACCCCCACAATGTGTACTCTAGGCTGGATTTACCTATTCCTGGCCTTGTCTCTGTTCCCGCAGGCTAAGGGCACAACCATTGTTGATAACACTTTCTCCAATCACTCTGTGGTTTCAGTCACTATTTCTTTCGCTATGGAACCAAAGGACACGGTATAGAAATTCTCTCCATCCCTGTATCTGAGGGAAAAGTGGATGGATTACCAAATCCATAATAACACGTCAGATGTAGGCCCCGTCACTTACTTGGAAGCCTCCAAAGCGGTTATGCGAGGCCATATACTAGCTTACCAGAAAAAAAAGAAGGAGGCTGAGCTTTTATGCCTCTCTCAGGAATATCAGCAGATTCGTAGGCAGCATATGCTCAGAATGAATGAAACAAATAAGCAACACATGCAATAGACACATTGTTAAACCAGAGAGTGGAAAGGGACATTTATTTCCAATGCTTCAAATGGGGCAGTAAAGCAGGCAAACTTTTAGCTAATTTAGTGAGACCACCTCACAAGAAACAGGTTATCACTTCCATTAAGGATGGGAGCGGGCAGATATATACCAAAGAATCACAAATCATAGACCAATTTGTAAAGTACTATGGATCCTTATACCAAGTGAGGGAATTCAGCATAAATGCACGTGATGCCTTTTTTCAGAATATAAAATTGCCTATCCTCACGCACGAACAGTTGACTGCCTTAAAGTTACCTATATCAGGGCAGGAAATTAGTTTTGGCATTAAATCCTTGAAACTAATGAAGGCTCCAGGACCCGATGGCTATGGCCTAGAGTACTATCATATCTCTCTAATTTGGTTAATCCGCCTTTCCATAGCGTCCCACAGATCAATCCAGAGACGAGTAGGTTGTGTCCCTCTACCAGCAGACGGAGATAGAGAGAACTTCAGAGTTTTACTATATGTAGACATGTGCAGCCATCTTACTCTCAGTATTCTCTCTATCTCAGCAGGTGGATGGGCACATCCTGTGCAGCTCTCTGGATTGAGTTTGCTCCTAGCCTGTTCCCTCAGGATTAGTTGAGCACTTTGAGATTTGCTCCTAGCCTGTTCCCTCAGGATTAGTTGAGCTAGGGGTTCGTGGCCAGATCGGGCCAGTAAAGGGTACACCTGGTGGTGCCAGGTCCCTCCCCTACCCCTGCGCTGTCTCCATGCTGTGGCGATAACTTCGCTCTGACACTCCTGCCTTGAAAAAAAAAAACGGGATGCACAGCCGAATGAAGTAGCAGAGATGGTACTAGCTCTGTGTGGACACAGCACTGGTTCGTATTCCCTCCCTTGGGCTCGTTTTCTCCTTTGCGTAAGGTAAGAGTGTTTTTTCCTTCTTTTATAGTGGGGAATTCTTCGTTCGGAGCTTGGGCCTCGTGTGGTCCTGGCGCAGATTGCGAGTTACCAGGGAATATTCAGGATTTAGCATAGCGGGGGTGATTCTCTCCGCTATGATTTTTAGTCCACAATGTGGTTTTGGCAGGCTTTTCGCCGTCGCAGACGCCATCTTGTGCAGGGCTTTTGGCCTCCATGGTTGTCAGGCTGCTCTGTTTCCCGGACGTTCTCGGAGTCACAGCGGGGAAGTGCTCTAAGTGGTAGGATTTTAGTCCTACCCAGATTTTGGTCGTCGACTGTCTGGGGAGAGGGGAACATGTGTGGTAACCCCCTCGCTTCTGTTAGTTTTTCTGACTCGGAGTTCTTCAGTGTTTAGCGGCCCTGTTTAGCTGGCAATTGCCTTCGCCCTATTGTGTGACAGCCTGGGGGTTGCTCATACGTTTCCTGAGGTCACGGTTTTCGAGACTGGAGCAGCAGGTGAACATTTTCTTCTTCCTGCTAATTTTCGATGTAGGATTTTGCCTGCTCTATGATCTCTTGGTTTCTTTTGGGCTATGCACGTTGCTGGCCCTTCTTGCAGGGGCCCAGGGCACTTTTGTCTCTAATGTATGCTGAGTGGCCTCTGGTTCTTACTAGGGGTTTTATTTCTCGCATGGACTAGGCAGACAATGAATCCGGTAGTCCAGTCTGCTGTTTCATGCAGTGACGATCCAGGTTCCATGTGCCTGGCTGCTATATTTATTTTCTGTTCACATAGTACTGGAAGGTCTGTTGTTTTTTCACTGCAGTTATTTAGTTCCTGCAGGTTACCATGGTAATTGTGCCTTTAGGGGCAGAGTCTCTGCTTTCCTCAGCTTTGCTGTCTGGATCTGTTCAGCACAGCCTCAGTGGGTTTTATATTTTTACATGTGTTTCCTTGGCACTACCTGGCTTTATTCAGTACAGACTCTGTGTGTTTTAGAATGAGCCATAGATTCTCGAGTCCTTGGTTTATTCCCTCCTGACACTGTGGGCTGTTCTGTTTTTCAGGATGCTGAAATATTCCGCAAGCTGGATCTTGGTCTCTGGTGCTTGCTAGCTTCCTTCGTTACCATCCTTAGGGGTGGGCTGGTAGGCTGTGCAGGGCAGCTGTCGGTCTGTGTGTCATGGTGTCTGTACTCATTGCCTCACAACTGGCTTTAGTTTCTTCCCATTCTGGGCTGTTGGGTCTTATACTATCTAGAGGAATCAGGCTCTGCTCCTGTCTGCTGTAGTCTCGCTTTTTGACCGGCAGCGCGTTCTGGTGGTGACTTCTTGGGCTGCTAGTTGTGCAGGAAGGGAGGGAGCATTGATCCGTCTACTACTACTACCGTCTGGGCCTTGTTACAGCTGGAACTGTCGGTTTCCAGTGGAGGCCGTCGGGTCTTGCTCCGGCTGAGGCCGTCGGGCCTTGCTTCAGCTGAAGCAATTGACATTGCTCCGGCTCAGACCAGTGCACCGGCTTAGGCTGTTGAGATTTACTTTGGCTCAGGGCCTGGCTACAACTCAGACCGTCGAGTCTGGCTACAGCTCACAACGTCGAGCTTTGCTCGGATCAGACCATCCAACCTTGCTTCAGCTGAAGCAGTTGCCCTTGCTCCGGCACAGGCCGTCCAGCTTGTTATACTTGAGGTAAGAATTTCTAAGAGAGCGCTTACGAACTTTCTTTGATTTTCACTTCCGGCGTCCGATTCTGTTCTTGGGTCCTGCTGGGATCGGTACCTTTGCGATTTGGAGGTCTTATCCTCTCAGTTCCGAACTGAAGGAGTCTCTCGCTGGCTACATGTAGGCTGCAGGCTCGGTCTTTACTCCAGGTCTATTGTTTCTTGCCTGTCAGTCTTATGCGGCTCATGGTCAGTCCCTTTTCAGGCCGTCTGGTCTTTGATACTTCTGGCATCTAGCTTGGAATGCCCCTGCTATTTGTTTCTTTTTTTGACAGTAGTTTTACTCCCTGACACAGCGAGGTTCTGATTCGCTTGGGTTCTCTCCCTTACCTGGTTTTCATCATTTTCCTGTTCGGGGCCGGCTTCATTTTGAGTCTTGGTCTGGCACGTTGTTTCATCCTTTCTGCCTTGTGGCTGTGTTTTGCTCCTTTTGGTATGAGGACTGTAGCTGAGTCGCCCATCCAGCACCCAGCCAGGCTCGACCCTGCTTAGCTGCCTCTTCCTCCACACAACTGTTGCCTTCACTCCACAGCAATCTGGCTCCTCTGAGCCTTGGCTCCAGGCCCTGCGAACTCCCAGAACTTCTTCCTCCCTCCGTTCCTTTCACAGAGGCACATTCAAAGCCCAATGTTTATAAGTAACAGCTTTTATTTTCTTGCTTCAAATCAAACAAAACACCCTTCACTCCAGGTTGTTTAGGCCAGCAGCCCAGAGCACAATTGAGGTTCAACACAGTCAAATTCAGGTTCTAAAACAGTCCATATAACTTCACTTCACTTTAGCTCAGATTACGTCACTTAGGGAACAGTACATTATCAGAGGGAAAAACCCAATAGCTTGGTAGGTTGCAGCCCAGACCTTTTTAGTACGAAACAGTTTACACAGTCTTTCTTGCACCTTCATACTGTCCCGTTCCCCGGTCCTACCTGCGCTCCAGGTGGAGGGGGCGAGGTTCAGCGACGCCCGGGGTGGCGAGGGGAGACCGACGCGGTCACGGGGACCGGCGACCCGCTAGAGCGAGCGCCGGCCTCGGAGAGAGGGGCGTTGCACCAACGAAGATGGCGGCGCCAGCATCGACGCCTCCAAGGGATTGGCGCGCCGGTCCTGAGGCCCCGCCTGGAGAGCGGGCTGACCAATCCCGAGGCCCATTGCCTCCTGGGGTCGGGTTGGTTGGTTCCTCTCCCGGGGAGGGGGCGGGACGGCGCGATATTTAAACCTGAAGACAGGGGAACTCACTGCTTCCGGTTCGTTGGTTGCTGAAGCCGTCACAGTGGTTCTCCCTGTGCTAACTTGCTAGCTGTCCTGCTAGCCCTCCTACAGAGACTGTGCCTTTGGCTAGCCGTCCTGCTAGCCCTCCTTCAGAGATTGTGCCTTTGGCTAGCCGTCCTGCTAGCCCTCCTACAGAGACTGTGCCTTTGGCTAGCCGTCCTGCTAGCCCTCCTTCAGAGATTGTGCCTTTGGCTAGCCGTCCTGCTAGCCCTCCTACAGAGACTGTGCCTTTGGCTAGCCGTCCTGCTAGCCCTCCTTCAGAGATTGTGCCTTTGGCTAGCCGTCCTGCTAGCCCCTCTTTCAGAGACTGTGATTTTGGCTAGCCGTTCTGCTAGCCCTCCTACAGAGACTGTGCCGTTGGCTAGCCGTCCTGCTAGCCCTCCTTCAGAGATTGTGCCTTTGGCTAGCCGTCCTGCTAGCCCCTCCTTCAGAGACTGTGACTTTGGCTAGCCGTCCTGCTAGCCCTCCTACAGAGACTGTGCTACTTGCTGGCTGCCCTTGCCAGCTATCTTCCAGAGACTGTGCTTGGGCTAGCCGTCCTGCTAGTCCTCACTCTGAGACAGTGCTTTTCCCTCTCGGAGTGCTAGCCGCCCTTGCTAGCCCTCCCTTAAAGACTGCGTTACTGACTACCAGCCAGGTCAGCCGTCACCCCGCGGTTCCAGCAGTCCTGCTGGCCGCCTGCAGCTGAGGGCTCAACCCTCGGTGAACGGCGGTCGCCGCGGGTGAAGATTCGGGGTGCTCGGCTGTCCTCTGGGGCCTTAGGGAACCTAAGGGCTCACCACTAGAAACAGGACACATACAGCACGGTTTCACAGCTTTATTCCCACCTGGTTCAGGCTGGGGTTTCAATTGTGCCTAGCTCTCTTTCTCTCCCACAGGCTGCACCTGTTTCCTCTTTAGTAGAGATTTCCCCCAGTGCCTCAGCCTCTCTCCTCCGGTGTTCCACCAGTCTCTCCAAGGTACAGCTAGCCACCCTCTTACAGCAGCTTTTTGGGTTTGAGCCAGGGCTCCAATCTCCATCTAGCCCTTCAGTAATCTCCATTTTATCCTCCTCTCCAACTTCCCCCGCCCCCAACCTCTCCAGCTGGCCCTCATCACCTTCCTCAGAGATCATTTCCCAATCTTCTATCTCCTCCCCTAACTCTTGCACAGCCGGGTGGGGAAGAGAAGGATTCTGGGACTGGTAGTTCCTCCCCTTCTTCCTTAACCCGGCCAACCTCTCTGCCTCCGGTAGCCCAGCTTTCTGAATGTGGGTGTTGTGCACATGAAATCTGCCCCGTTGGGATTCCCCGCCTCCCTGTACCCCCTTTCTTCGTGCCTTCCCGGATCCCCTTTCACCTGCACTCTCACAGGACGTTAGTTCAGTGTTACTTTCATATTCCTCTGGATCTCGGGAGTAACTGCCAGGTTTCACCTGGCAGCGCCTTCCTTTCTGGCTGTTTTCCGGGACTCCATCTATGTTCTTTGCTCTATGTGGAGCACAGCTTCATTGCGGCATGTTGATCACAGCTGCATTGCGGCATGTTGATCACAGCTACATTGTGGCATGTTGATCACAGCTCCATTGCGGCATGTTGAGCACAGCTCCATTGCTGCATGTTGAGCACAGCTCCATGGCTGCATGTTGAGCTCAGCTCCATTGCTACAGGTTGAGAACAGTTCCTTTGATGCATGTTGGGCAGCTTCATCTATGTTTTTTGCTGTATGTTCTGCACAGCTCCTTGGATGCATGTTGGGCACAGATCTATTGGTACATGTTGAGATCGGCTCTTTTGTTCTCCGTTGAGCACGGCTCCATCGCGTCATGTTGAGCTCGGCTCTAGCGTGTTGGGTTGAGTGCATCTACATTACTGTAGGTTGGGCGCGGATCCTTTGCTGGATTTGAGCGTGACTTCATTCCGGGAAGCTGGGCGCGGCTCCATCCCTGTACGTGACTTCTTCGCGGTAGGTTGATCACAGCTTCATCACTGCTTTTGTGCGCTGTTCCAATCTCTGCTTTTCAGCGCTCTTCTTTGCGGCATGTTGAATGCTGCTCTATCGCTGCAAGTTGAGCGCAGCTCCATATTCTGGGGTATTTCCACCATCCCTCGGGGGATTTGGCTTCTTGGCTTTTTTCTGGGCACAGGTCCACAGTTCCACATTGACTTTCGCTCCTTCGCTGTGTGTTCAGGCTTGCAGATGTTTATGTAGGTCCGGCATTGGGGAAGATTCTTTCTTCTTGCCGAATAGCGTCTTTCCTCAGGATTTGGGTGTTCGACTTTCACTGTTTTCGGAACCTGTTACCATGCTCTGCTCTAGCGTTGGTGTTTTCCTGTTTCCACGTTCTGGGGCATATCTTTATTTTTATCTGATGTTCATGAGCCCTCTTGGGGGTTGGGGTATGCTCCCTTCTCCGTCTTGAGAGTTGGGTAAAGTCTTCCTGTGTGCCTTTGGCGGTTTGGGGAACCCACCCTAATTTGGGGACTGCTTTTGTACATCCCATTCGTCTCTGGATAGATCTGTGGGACCCTATGGAAGGTAAAATTATGTCTTACCTGATAATTTTCTTTCCATTAGTCCCAACAGATCAATCCAGAGGCCCACTCTTTATTGTGTTTGGTGGCTTAAGGTACATAGTCACCAGAGGGGTGTTTGTTCCTGTTTTGCTCCACTAGGTTACTGGATACTGACGGAAAACTACGGAACATGGATTACTCTCATGTTGACAATTTGACACTTAGGTGGTTTCCCTCCCGCTGGTGCGGTGGAGGACGGGCCTGCAAAGGTGTTCCTTCGGCAGGAGTGAACTTTGATGGTGGATTGCTTGGCTTTTCACTTGCTTTGGTATTGACTATTCTGAGAGTAAGATGGCTGCATGTGTCTACATATAGTAAAACTCTGAAGTTCTCTATCTCCACCTGCTGGTAGAGGGACACAACCCACTCGTCTCTGGATTGATCTGTTGGGACTAATGGAAAGAAAATTATCAGGTAAGGCATAATTTTACCTTAGGAGCAATGCTTAATAGGCTAGTGCAGGGGGGAATTGGGTTTACACCAGAATCTGGTCCACATTGTGTTACTGCCGAAACCGGGTAAGGACCCAGCTCAAGTGGGCTCCTAACGACCCATTTCACTCTTAAACTGGGATGTTAAATTATTAGCAGCTATACTTGCTCGCCAATTGAATGCAGTTATCCCTGCTCTTGTACATAGGGACCAGGTAGGCTTTGTACCTGGTCGCTTTGTCTCTATGAATCTCATCCGGGCCATGTCAGCTATTCATGAACACAGAGAAAGAGGAGGTCTGGGGGCTATAGTGGGATTGGACATGAAGAAAGCTTTTGATAGCATATCATGGCAGTACCTTTTTGGGGTTCTAGAATGCTTTGGCCTGCGGGGGACATATGTTTACTGGGTTTCTGCTTTTTATATTCTCCCCAAAGCACAGTTGTTGATCAATGGTAGCTTAACAGACACTTTCTCTCTGCAAAGGTGAACACGTCGGGAATGCCTCCTGTCACCACTCCTTTTCTTGCTGGCCATTGAACCCTTGGCCATCAAAATTTGCTTCAGTGATCACATACAGGGTGTAGATGTATCATTTATCCTGGGTCTATGCCATATATAATTTTGTGGACCAAAGTGCAGATTTTGAAGATGATCCTTTCTTTGATGTTCAACTATCAGGGGCACAAAGTGGTGTACAAACATGGAAAACTTATCAACTTTTGAAAAAATTCACCCAAGGTGGTACTGGAAGAACAATCTGGATATAGGCAATAATCTCGGCAGAAAAAAAATAGTGGAATAACAAGACACGTTATGGCATGGAGAGGCAGTTTCGATAGCGAGTCTGTTGGACTTTTGGACATTTTGTGCTAAATGTACAAAATCCGAATAGGAAACGTACTCCTTTTCAAAAAAAGGCCCATATACCATGGGGACTTTCACGTGAACACCTACCCCACCTTGCTTTAATCAAACCCAAAATAACTCGTAAAACAGGATATTAAATCGTATATCCCCAACATACTAAAATAATCGTATATAAAGAAACTAGAGCTAAAGATAAATTAAACATCCTATTAACACAGTGAAAGTCCTGAACCAAAGAACAAATATGGAAGTTCCAAATTAACTAAAGTTGCTTGCAGGGCCAAATACATGAAGGCAGCTTCCTAGTGCCAAAACTAGCTGGGAAAGTTTGAATAAAAGTTTTTGCTACCTCCACTGTTGTGTGTTAACATGCAGCCCTAAAATTTTTTTTTTTTTAATCACGATTAACGCGGTGACAATCACGATTTTAAAAATTTAGTCATGATTAAGTACTGCTCTCCCTGCCTGCACACATGCAAGGCTAATCTGGTATCTCTCCCTACCCTCTCGGACTGCAGGTGGCTTTCTCCCCCTCCCAGTTTACCGTATTTTCTTTTCCATTAAGTCTTCATCCTCTCAATATAGAGAGAGAGAGAATGGGTGAAGGCATAGGGGGGTACGTGTGAGAGAGGGAGAGAATGGGTAAAGGCCCCCCTCCAAAGCTGCAGTACATGTTCAGTGGCTGGGTGGGGTAGCCAAAGCCCCACCAGCCGAAGAAATCTGCTGCCTGTTGCCCCCTTCCTCCTTGTACTGCCTTAGGAGCAAGGAAGTCAGCGGAGTGCCTCCAGTCACCTACGCGTGCCCAAGCATGCTCAGTTTGTGTATGAACTGAGCATGCTGGAGTGCTGGCATTGGTGGCAGTGGATTTCTTCAACCAGCAGGGCTTCAGCATCCTTACCAGTAAAGGTATGATATCTAATGGGGGGGGGGGAGGGAGGGAGATGAAAAGCATGGTCTCCTCCATGGACTGCCAGCTCGAAGTGTGCAATGAAAAATTTTAATCGCAGTGTGGCCTTCAAAAGAAAGTGTTTGACCATCATACATAACCTTATGTCACACCGGATACAGCAAGGCTCTGGAAATCTTCCGGAGCTTAGTACACAAAGGAGCAAACACTTTTCGTTGAGTAAGCACTTTTTAGCTGTGTAGTACTGAATACTTTCCAATTGTCATAATCCAAACGCTTCCCAGCACACAGGGCCTGCATGATAACTTGCTTATGTGCCAGATGCAAAACACAAAATATAACCAAGGACATATATCACCAGGTCCAGAGCCCATTCTATGGGCCCACTCAGTTTTAAAGGGATCCTCAAAAGATTTCAAGTTCAAGGACTGTGTGAGTCAACTCTCCAAAATCTTCACAAGATCTGCATCCTTCACGTACTTGGAAAATCTTATTGTAGAAAATCTTTAGCATCGTATCTGTTAGTTGAATGTCTGTTTGCCTGTCTTATCTAGATTGTAAGCTCTTTGAGCAGGGACTGTCTTTTTGTGTATGGTGTACAGCGCTGCGTATGCCTTGTAGTGCTATAGAAATGATAAATAGTAGTAGTAGTAGTAGATGTGGGGAACAGGGAAGCACACATAAAACTCTTTGCAGATGATATTCTGCTATATTTGGCTCATGCTCCCCGACACTTGCCAGAGGTGTTGCGTATAGTACAAGTCTTTGAAGACCTCTTGGGTTTATGGGTCAGTTCTCTAAGTTGGAGCTCCTACCTCTGTCTGAAGGCGCTGTGGACCCACAGTTTTCTGCTTTGCCCATCCCACCTACAAAAGGCTCTGTGTTATTTAAGGATCTTTTTAAGTACTAACCCAAATATATTTTATAAATGCAATGTATTAGATCCATTAGATAAAATTAAGTGCCTCTGCAAGAGCTGGAAAGACCTACCCCTTTCATTGTTGGGTAGGGTAGCCTTAGAGAAGATATTATAAGCTCCTATATCCAATACAAGCCGCCCCCATTTGGATTTTGTGGAGGGATGAGCGTTTATTCCGCTCCTTAATACGCTCCTTTGTTTGGTACCAGAGGGGGACGTGGATAGGACATCAGAGGCTAACTCTCAACAAGAAACTAGGAGGTCTACATTTCCCAGACCTCCCTCATGTGATTTAGTTTTGAAGGGATTGTGAGAGTACATCATTTTTCACCCCAGGATAGATGGAGGAATGGGGTCACCCATTATCCTTTATAAACCTTTTACATATGACTCCCAATAAATATCCTCAGGTTGCCTCCAAATTGAGATTTCTCCGACCTCTGAGAAGGGCGTGGTGTTGGTGGCGAGGATGCCAGTGCAAAACCCCAGATGCCTCTCCTTTTCTGAGCCTCACGGTTAATGCTGCATTCCCAGCGGGCCTGGATTTGTGGAGATGGAGTGCGGGGGTCTGTGTTAGAATTGGCCAGTTGCTTAAAAAGGGGGAGGCCTCTCTTCTTACTTTTATCCAAGTCAAGGCGCGGTGTAGTTTGTCGAACTGTCATATGTTGCCATACCTCCAGGCGAGGCACTACTGGTCCTATTTGAAGGCCAGGTTTGGTGCTGCCTGGACATATGGGGACCTGGATCTCATGCTTCTCCGCATACATTGAACAGACTGTTTACTTGGTACAGGATATTGAAAATGACCCAACCAAGGGATGATATGGAGAAATTGCTGCAACACTGGAATGGGGATCTGTGCCTAGATTATACACCCCTCCCCCACCTCTGTACACTTTTCTCCACACTATATGAAATGGTTAAATCAGCGGATCTACAGGAGACACAATACAAAATACTACATAGAGCTTACATCTCTAAGGCAAAGGGAGCTAAGTTAGGACTCTAGGATCATGAACGCTGTAATAGGTGTCATGCTGGTAAGGGTACTCTCCTGCATACCTTTTTGGAATGTCCCGCCCTCTCTCTTTGGAATTAAGCATTCCCACTGCTTAATAAGGTAGTTCAAAAAGACCTAGAGTGGGACTATGCCACCTTACTTTTGGGAGATCAAACACTATTACTTACACAATATCCCCAAAGGTGCTTGTTATGCATGTCCTTATTGTTGGTTCAGAAGACAATATTGCCATTCTGGACATCTTCCGACAAGATTCCATATGATTGCTGGACCTTGAAGATGCCAGAAGTGGGCAAGCATTAGAGGAACATTTATTCCAAATCACTCAAACTAGATAATAGAAAATGTGCCTTGTTGTGGACATGCTGTTTGGAAATATTAGATCTTTTAGAAATCAGGGAGGGAGAGGGGGGTCTATTGAGTGAGTGGATGATGGAGGTTGCTTGTTGGGGACTTTGATATGGGTGTGTGCTGGCTTGAGGGGAATGACTCTGAGTCGGAGGGCCTTTACTAAAAAAACAAAGAGAGATACCTTTTGCTTCAATGTTCAGTGCTGAGTGCATTCATTGTTTTACGCATGTACAGTCTTTTTATGTATCTTGATGATGTCATTTCATATAATCTGTATTGAAAACTGAAAACATAATATAAAAATAAACAATTTCCTTTGGTTTACCAAATCTTTTCCAATAGTTCAGGAAAATTAGGCTTTCTTCTTATCTCTAATTAGTTATTTATATTTTTGAATTTGAGATCTCCAAGGTAGTGTGACATTCGCTTTCATACCTTTACGCCATTGTCTTTTCAAACTCTTACATTGTTTTTTTTCTGAGTAATAAATTCTGCATCAAACCATGCATTAATTGTTTTTTTCTTATTGGTCGTTCTCTTTTTTAGTGGTTGCTGTATCATCCAAAATTTCAGTACTGATTAGATCCCAATGATCTAAATTAAAACCATTACTAACAGAGTTTAAAGATGCTTTATCACTTACTTTAGCCCAAAATGCTAACGGTTCGATTCTACCCTGAGTTATGTAACTAGTCTTCTCCAGAGAAGGTTTATAATATTTTTTTCTCCAATTAATATTAAAATCTAAGGAAACATTATCTGAGCATATCGTGGGATTCCAGTTTATAGATTCTATTTTAACATGTAATCAAGGATGTTGAGTGTAGGCCAACAAATTCAGATGATGACTCCTTATCATGTGTAACACTGGAACAAGAAAGTTTGGAGACCTCAAATAATCCAAACACTCACATACTTTTGGGTCGGAAACATCCTCTTAATAGAATATGTTTAAAGTCAACTATACCACAATCACAATAAGCATCAGAGCAGTATACAATTTTTCACAAAAAGGTATTTGATTGTATATCTTTTGTATTGTAAGATAGTTTCATGTTAAAAACTCACACAACTGCTAAAAACCCTCATTTAAATGTGAGAACCATATATCTGTTTGCAAAAGCATAAGTAATGGTTGTCATCCCATAAACAAATGGGGTAAATTGTTCCAAAGGTCTGGCCCCACGTAACCAAAAGCACTAATTTCCTCAAATAGGTCCAAAGCAGTATACAACAATAATGCTTAAATGTACATTCATAATTACAGATCAATAATAAACAGGTCAATTATACGGCATTCATTAAACAAAAATGTGTTAAGATTCTTACAAAATAAGCCATAGGAACTTCCTAATCTTAGATCTGATGGTAAAGAGTTCCAGAAATGAATTGCCTGATAGGAGTATGAGCGTTCATGGTTACTTTTAGATGTTACATGTTTAAGAGTACTTTCCTTAATTCTAGATGTCAAATGAAAAGTAGAACAGTTAAACTAATAATATAGGTAAACACTACTCAAGGAAGACAGAGAAGTCCTTTCTGGGATGATCTTAGATACTGAAAGAATTGCCATATACATATATGGCAATTCTTTCAGTATCTAAGCTCATCCGAGGGAGGAGTGGCCTAGTGGTTAGGGTGGTGGACTTTGGTCCTGGGGAACTGAGGAACTGAGTTTGATTCCCACTTCTGGCACAGGCAGCTCCTTGTGAATCTGGGCAAGTCACTTAACCCTCCATTGCCCCAGGTACAAATAAGTACCTGTATGCAATATGTAAGCTGCATTGAGCCTGCCATGAGTGGGAAAGCGCGGGGTACAAATGTAACAAAAAAAATCCCAGAAAGGACTTCTCTGTCTGCCCTTTATAAAGAGCTATGAAGATGAGTTTCAAGTTTCATATTTGATTTACTGCCTATTAGAAAAGTTTCTAGGTGGTTTACATATAATCAGTAGAAATCAAATTAAATGCATAGCTAAATCAAGAGAAATTATAATCATCAAAGGAAAGTAAGTTTAGGACCCCAAACTGGTGCACACTGAAGCCACAGCTCAAGAGCCAACAGCCTTGAGAAATAAAAAAGTTTTTAGTCCTAACCTAAGATGCAGTGGAATATTATTCCAAAGGGTAGGTGCGGTAATGCTAATTTCAAAATGATAAAAGGAACAACATTCAAATGGCATGTGAAGATGAGTATGAAATCAACAAAATAGAAAAAGTTCACCAGAATGGTAAACTAGCATCAAAATTTTGAATAGAATCCTACAGTGATGTGAAAAAGCTTTTCCCCCTCTTGAGTTCCCCAGTTATTGCATATGATCTTTCCACAAAATGTATACTGCATTAGTCAAAGGGAACCTGAGTTCTGGTGTGATGTATATAGGAGGGGGGCTTTTCACATCACTGTAATGCTGAACGTTTACCCACTAGCACAGAGCAGATTAGTTGTGAAATCCCTGCTGAATATTGTTGTGAAAGGGCAATAGCAGTCTTCCTCTGCAGTGCTGTTTGGATCTCCCAAAATAATTTGTGACTTAGACACAATTGACAGCCTGTCCACAAACCTCCCACCATCCTGAGTTCAGTAAGACTAAGTCTATCTAGTATAATACCTCATAACAAAATGTCTTCAGTTGCATGCAGTGAAAACACCACCAATAAAACTATTTTACTTAGAACCCACAGAATGTTCAGGAAAACTTATAGAGATTACATAGAAGGCTGAGATAAGAAAATGAATACCTGGTGTTTAGGAAGCAGCTCAAGGCTCGGCTCTTCCAGCAGACTTATCCATAAGCAGTTGGGGATTGGAGGGAATAATCAGATAATTGAACAAAGACGGGGTGTTTTTTTATGTGATGTGTTTTATATATATGAATTTTTTAAAGCTGTGATATGCATTGCCTTAATTTAGGAGATTAGTAATAGTAGATTCATAAATATTTGTATATAAATAAAAGAACAAAGCATATGACATGTAAATCACAAAAATAACAAAAAAAAGAGCAGATTGCTCAAACTCTTTACTAACTGAGGATCACATATTTAAAACACCTCTCTGCAATGTAGGTATACCCTTCCAAATCTGTCATTTTAATCCAGACCCCCACCCCCTTCAGCTGAGGAGTCCCATTTCAAAGAGAGAAAGCTAAACTTGTAATGGGGTCTCTCCACAAATCAGATACACAATCTTCCACCTTTCTGAGTTTTGACTACAAGCTTCATGCGAACATGTTCAGTTCTTTTAAGCAAATTCAGTGCTGTGAGAACAGCTGGTCCATCCTGGTATCACTCATTTCTTTGTCTGATATTTGCACTTCTGTGAGCATGTAGGATATTAAAAAAAATTATGAAAACTCATTTTTTCCTACTGGCTTTTTTAGTATGATGCAGTTAGAGTTCCGTGGCTACTGTTTTTATTGTTTGATTTATTTTTTTTGGGGGGGGAGGGGTGTCTGGTTTTGAAGAAATTATGATTTGTATGTTTTGTTTTAATATTGTGTATGTTCTGCTGTTACCCTCTTGGGTTTAAGTAGGGTATGTTTTATAAATAAATGGCTTGTTGTCTGTGAAGAACCCCCATTCCTTATCGTCATTGGGACCAGTCCATACCAATGGGTTATATACCCTGACCAACAGATGGTAGAAAAAGAACAGACAGTTCCCAGTGACCTCACCAGAACAAGAACAAGAGGCATATTTTCAAAGCACTTAGCCTTCCAAAGTTCCATAGAAACCTATGGAAACTTTGGAAGGCTAAGTGCTTTGAAAATATGCCTCCAAGTGTACCATGGAGCTAGTCAATATTTCTCTACCTCTGGCAGTGTCACGTGCACGAGGACCTTGGCACACTGTCAGGCTTCTTCCCCGGGAGCACTGGTTTCGTGAGTCCTTGGACCACTACCGTGGAGCGGCAGTGGCAGGCAAGATCACCTACAAGGTAGAGATAAGACAAGACTGGACCGGAACTCCGGACTGGAGTTCTACACTGGAATACTCGGAACTGGAACGCACCGGACAGGTGCGCACTGGAGTGGGGCCCGCTGGACTGGACACACTGGAGTGGCCCTACTGGACAGGAACATACAGGAGTGAAACCCGCTGGACTGGAACACACTGGAGCGGAACTGGAACACCCTGGACCTAGGCTTCACCTACACTTGACTGCCTTCCCCCTCGGGTTGAGCCCTCAGGTTCTGGCAGCCGGTAGGACTTACAGGAACAGCAGGAATGAAGATCCAGGAGTGCCCCCTGGCACCTAGGTGAAGGCAAGGCAGACAAGCAGGAACTGTCCGGGTTCTGGCAGTCAGCAGGAATCAACACAATGACTAGTAGACTGTACCCAGGCTAATAGGAACGCTATACCCAGGCAACCAGTCATACACAGGAACATACACAGAGCAAACTCAGGAGACTTAGAAAAGCTATACACCAGCTAACAACAAAGCTGTGCCCAAGCTAACAAGTCATGCACTGGAAACATACACAGAGCAAACTCAGGAGACTTAGTAAAGCTATACACCAGCTAACAACAAAGCTGTGCCCAAGCTAACAAGTCATGCACAGGAAACAAACACAGAGAACTAGCAGAGCTAGACACAGAAGGGTAGGAAACCCATAGAGCAATAAACACAGAAGGGCTGAAACCCTACAAGCGATAAACACAGAAGGGCTGAAAACCCACAGAAGGGTAGGAGACCCACAGAGCAATAAACACAGAAGGGCTGAAACCCTACAGAGCCATAAACACAGAAGGGCTGAAACCCACAGAAGGGTAGGAGACCCACAGAGCAATAAACACAGAAGGGCTGAAACCCTACAGAGCCATAAACACAGAAGGGCTGGAAACCCACAAGCGATAAACCACAGAAGGGCTGAACCCACAGAAGGGTAGGAGACCCACAGAGCAATAAACACAGAAGGGCTGAAACCCTAAAGAGCAATAACACAGAAGGGCTGGAAACCCACAAGCGATAAACACAGAAGGGCTGAAAACCCACAGAAGGGTAGGAGACCCACAGAGCAAATAACACAGAAGGGCTGGAAGCCCACAGAACAATAAACACAGAAGGGCAGAAAAACCCACAGAGCAAAAGACAAGGAAAGCAAACGGTGCTAACAGCACACTAACCTCGGGACCTAAGGCACTGCGGAGGAAATGGCAATGCAAAGGCCAGGACTGTAGTTTCCAAGTCACTAATAAAGCCCTTCAACACCAGAGCCACAGGTGCAGCAATCACCTTGCCACCAAACAGAGGCTTGACACTCAGAGCAGGCATCCCATAGAAAGTAACAGCGGGAGCCATCTTGGATACTGGCAGAGACGAAGAGGCGGCAGCCATCTTGGAAGAGGCAAAGCCCACACAGGTGAGATTCAATAGGGCAATCAGCACACAGAGCCAGAGAGAAACTAAGACAGAGACAGACACAGAGACAAGCAGAAGCCAGCACAGCCACTGACTCCCAGAAACAGGGTGAGTATGAGGGTGGTCACGGCCACAGACGTGACAGTACCCCCTCCTCAAGACCCCCCTCTCGGTCTCCCTGAGGAGGTCAGGTGTCCAGGGGTAACTGTGGTGAAACCTTCTGATCGGTTTCAACCCCCAGACATGGATCACTGGACTGGAAGTCACAAAGAAGTTCAAAACTGGCAGACAGGGGCGGAACTTGTCAACAGGAGGCTCCTTCCAATCACCACGGGCAACCTCAGGAACATGGATGCATCAAGAGGAACACAATTCAAAAGGCACCCTTCTCCGAGGGAACCCAGACTGAACTCAGGAAGCAAACCGGGACTGGGACCCGGACTAGAGTCAAAAAGCAAACCGGGCCTGGGACCCAGGCGGGCGTCAGAAGCTTGACTGGAACTGGAACTCAGAGCAGGCTCAGCATCTTGGCTGGAAGTGGAACTAGGAACGGACTCAGCATCTTGGCTGGAACTGGAGCTCGGAGCAGGGTCAGCATCTTGGCTGGAACTGGAGCTCGGAGCAGGGTCAGCATCTTGGCCGGAACTGGAACTTGGAACTGGCTCAGCATCTTGGCTGGAACTGGAGCTCGGAGCAGGGTCAGCATCTTGGCTGCAACTGGAACTTGGAACAGACTCAGCATCCTGGCGGGAACTGGAACTTGGAAGAGATTCAGCTGCAGGGCTGGACGCACCCCTCTGGCCGGACTGGGACGTCTCTCTAACATTAGCTTCAGGCGGCGTCTGCCGAGCAGGGTTCAAGAGGAGACGGCCCTGGTATCCCCAGAGCATGCTAGCAGGCTGAAATGCAGAAAATGGGTTTCTCCGGGCCCCAAGCCGTTGAACACACCTTCTCTCAGCTATTGCTTCGGAGGTCTTCTCCCAGGCTGAATCAAAACAAGGTCTCTCATAGTCCTCTTGGAACGTCATCTCATCCTCAAGAGCAGACTCAATATCTTGGCTGACCTCTGCACTCGGTGCAGATTCAGCATCTTGACTGGAACTACAACTCGATCCAGACTCAGCATCTTGGCTGGAACTGGAACTTGGAACAGAAGTTGAACCGGGACTGGGACCCGGACTGGAATCAGAGTCTTGACTAGAACAGGAATTCTGAACAGGAGTTGAACCGGGACTGGAACCCGGACTGGAATCAGAAGCTTGACTGGCAGGGCCCCTCAAACTGGACTCAGGAGCTTGGCTGGGAGCGCCCCGCGAACTGGACTTTAACTGAGGCTCGGTCTGAAGCACCACTCGAACTGGCCTTAGGAGCTTGATAGGAGGTGCCCTCTGGACTGGAAGCGGAGGTGCCACCTGAACCACCCTGTGGACTGGCATCGGAGGCTTGGTTAGAAGCCCCCCTCGAACTGGACTCAGTGGCTTGACTGGACGGGTCACTTGAACAAGAACCGGAGACTGGACCCGAAGCGCCACTTGCACAGGAATCTGAGGCTCCATCGAAGGCTTCCCTCGGACTGGACTCGGAGACTTCAAAGGGCGTGCCACTTGAACGAGGACTAGAGGCTCGACCTGGAGCGCCACTTGCATAGGAATCTGAGGCTCCATCGAAAGCCTCCCTCGGACTGGCCTCGGAGCCTTAAGTGGCATCGTTACTTGGACTTGAATTGGAGGTTCAGTATGAAGCATCCCCTGGACTGGACTCAGGCTCTTAAGCGGCCCGCGCTACTTGAACTGGGGTCAGGGGCTTGGTAGGAAGTACCCCTCGGACCGGCTTAGGAGCTTGGCTGGACTTGACATCCCGAACCGGAGCTGAACTGCGAGGGGCACCCCGATTGTTCTGTACCACCCGCTGGGAAGCCCCAAGCATGGGCCTTCCACAGCGTATTCGTTCAGCCTCCGCTTCTGGAGTATCCCGCAGGGCTGGCTCCTCGAGGAGTCTGTAGCGGTATTCATAAAGCTGAGTCAACGGATCAATATCCGAAACTGGGCTATGACGGACCCTACACCTCTGGAGACGCTTTCGCTCAGCTGCCGCCTCCAAAGTATCTCTCAGGGTTGGATCAGACAAAAGTTTCTTCCGGTAGTCGCGGAGGGTCAAAAAACGATTCACAGAAAAAATTGGGTTGATATAGGGATCGGACCACAAATTAAGGACTACCTCCGGATGGTTCGTGAGGAACTCGGACATGGACGGTAGTCCCCGCTGGGCGGATGACCTTGCCGGACTCATGGCCTTTGCATTCTGTCACGTGCACGAGGACCTTGGCACACTGTCAGGCTTCTTCCCCGGGAGCACTGGTTTCGTGAGTCCTTGGACCACTACCGTGGAGCGGCAGTGGCAGGCAAGATCACCTACAAGGTAGAGATAAGACAAGACTGGACCGGAACTCCGGACTGGAGTTCTACACTGGAATACTCGGAACTGGAACGCACCGGACAGGTGCGCACTGGAGTGGGGCCCGCTGGACTGGACACACTGGAGTGGCCCTACTGGACAGGAACATACAGGAGTGAAACCCGCTGGACTGGAACACACTGGAGCGGAACTGGAACACCCTGGACCTAGGCTTCACCTACACTTGACTGCCTTCCCCCTCGGGTTGAGCCCTCAGGTTCTGGCAGCCGGTAGGACTTACAGGAACAGCAGGAATGAAGATCCAGGAGTGCCCCCTGGCACCTAGGTGAAGGCAAGGCAGACAAGCAGGAACTGTCCGGGTTCTGGCAGTCAGCAGGAATCAACACAATGACTAGTAGACTGTACCCAGGCTAATAGGAACGCTATACCCAGGCAACCAGTCATACACAGGAACATACACAGAGCAAACTCAGGAGACTTAGAAAAGCTATACACCAGCTAACAACAAAGCTGTGCCCAAGCTAACAAGTCATGCACTGGAAACATACACAGAGCAAACTCAGGAGACTTAGTAAAGCTATACACCAGCTAACAACAAAGCTGTGCCCAAGCTAACAAGTCATGCACAGGAAACAAACACAGAGAACTAGCAGAGCTAGACACAGAAGGGTAGGAAACCCATAGAGCAATAAACACAGAAGGGCTGAAACCCTACAAGCGATAAACACAGAAGGGCTGAAAACCCACAGAAGGGTAGGAGACCCACAGAGCAATAAACACAGAAGGGCTGAAACCCTACAGAGCCATAAACACAGAAGGGCTGAAAACCCACAGAAGGGTAGGAGACCCACAGAGCAATAAACACAGAAGGGCTGAAACCCTACAGAGCCATAAACACAGAAGGGCTGGAAACCCACAAGCGATAAACACAGAAGGGCTGAAACCCACAGAAGGGTAGGAGACCCACAGAGCAATAAACACAGAAGGGCTGAAACCCTACAGAGCTATAAACACAGAAGGGCTGGAAACCCACAAGCGATAAACACAGAAGGGCTGAAAACCCACAGAAGGGTAGGAGACCCACAGAGCAAATAACACAGAAGGGCTGGAAGCCCACAGAACAATAAACACAGAAGGGCAGAAAACCCACAGAGCAAAAGACAAGGAAAGCAAACGGTGCTAACAGCACACTAACCTCGGGACCTAAGGCACTGCGGAGGAAATGGCAATGCAAAGGCCAGGACTGTAGTTTCCAAGTCACTAATAAAGCCCTTCAACACCAGAGCCACAGGTGCAGCAATCACCTTGCCACCAAACAGAGGCTTGACACTCAGAGCAGGCATCCCATAGAAAGTAACAGCGGGAGCCATCTTGGATACTGGCAGAGACGAAGAGGCGGCAGCCATCTTGGAAGAGGCAAAGCCCACACAGGTGAGATTCAGTAGGGCAATCAGCACACAGAGCCAGAGAGAAACTAAGACAGAGACAGACACAGAGACAAGCAGAAGCCAGCACAGCCACTGACTCCCAGAAACAGGGTGAGTATGAGGGTGGTCACGGCCACAGACGTGACAGGCAGGTTTTGTTTTGTGGAAGCCTGGCTCCCATAGACCCCAGTTAGACCAACTCTTCATTTTGCTTCATGGGCTGTGCAAAGGAGAGGCGACTTCTAAGGCATGAATTACCCATTAGATCAAGGGTGCCATTAAACAGCTTACATTTTGGCAAACAAGGTGGTTCCTGTTGGCCTACAGGTTCATTCAACCAGGGATCAGGGCATGTCGTGGGCAGAGGCCCAAGCTGTCTTCCCTGAGGACTTTTGTTGAGCTTCAATGTGGCCCTTCTTTTATTCCATTATGAAGCATTACAATTTAGATGTGAGCAGAAACACAGGGAGGCAGCGATCTTGCAAATGCTGAAGCAGCAAACAAATACATCAAACCAGCATATTGCAGGAGTAAGAATTTTATTAAAACCAAAGCCTGACGGAAGCAAATTGTCAATTTAGACACATAAGTAGAATTTAAACAAACCAATAAATAATTTATATACAAATTTTTCCACATAAATTTATAAATATTAATAAAATAATTAGTTCAATAAAACAAATAATAAAACATAATTCAAGGAGCCATAAAAAGTGCAAACAGGCTGTGATTTGGTCACTATACATTCATTTTTTGCTAGCTTACATATATTATTTTCCACAAGGTGTGGTGGAACATGCTCAATGTCTAAAGAGTCATGCACAACTCTATAGTGTACTAGTAAAAGGTTCAGAGCAGACTAAAAAGGAGACATACCTATAGGGGATTCAGAGCACCCATTCCCCTATTAGTATAAAATGTAAGCAAACCTAAAAGCAGCAAAAAGTGTTTCATGAGCAGAGGATTCGAAGTACAGAACAAGGTCCAAGTGTAAAAAAAATCAGCACCAAGAACCTCCAAATAGGGGATAAAACTTAAGAACAAAGTGCAAGCATGATCATACTGAAGCAAAACTTAAAACAGGAATCTGAAAACAATTACTCAGTTACAGCGCTCTCTCTCTCTCTCTCTCTCTCTTTATGGAGCAGCACGCCTTCTCCTCTGAGCAGTTGAATCATGCATATTGTGTTTGAAGTTATATGCATTGCAGTAAAGGTCAAAGGTTCTACTATGAAGAGAAACTTTCTAAAACAGTAGAACCATAAAAACTGTAAAACTCTCATGTAGTAAACTAAAAAAAAAAACACGTGCTGTAAATTGCTCAAAACTTACAAAAAAGTGTTTAAAAGCCATTTCAAGCCGCCGATGGCCAGCGTTTTGTCCATAGGCGGTTGGTGGCCCAACTGTTTGGGGAGGCTAAAGGGGGTGGGGTCGGGTGGGGCTTACATCCATAATTGTCTGACAACACACAGAAAAAAATAAGTAGAAATAAAAGTTACAATTAATACCTTTTATTAAATGTAACATAACATAGTAGATGACGGCAGAGAAAGACCTGTACGGTCTATCCAGTCTACATATGTCAAAAAAAGTGGTTGCTCAAAGCATGTACTAACCAATGTGTATGCTATTCAAAAAGGTTATCAATTATTAAACACTGCTATTTCCATTCATGGAAAATCCCAAAATGAAATAGTCACATTAGTGAAGTAACATCTGGCGACTAGACTTCGCATCATAGGTGTCAATTTATTTATTTATTTATTTATTTATTGCTTTTGTACCCCACATTATCCCACCTTTTTGCAGGCTCAATGTGGCTTACAGGATGTTAATATGATATAGTCATTACATAAACTTAGATACAGTCGATAATAAGCTGAAGGTAGATGAGGGTTTAGATGGAAAGGTATTAGGGAAGGTCGTGTGAGAGATGATTAGGTAAGGTCGTGTGAGAGGTGTTTTAAAGCACTTGGGTGGTAAAAGGAGTGATTTGTTTCATTAAAGATGTCTTTTGTAGGCCTTGTTGAAGAGATGTGTCTTCAAAGATTTGCGAAAGCTGGTTAAGTTGTCCATAGTTTTCAAGGCCATGGGTAGTGCGTTCCATATCTGTGTGCTTTTGTACGCAAAGGTGGTAGCGTATGCCTGTTTGTATTTGATTCCTTTACAGCTGGGGAAGTTCAATTGAAGGAACTTGCGGGCTGATCTTCTGGCATTTCTGGGCGGTAAGTCTAATAAGTTTAGCATGTAGAGTGGGGCATCTGCATGAATGATTTTGTGTACGGTCATGCAGATCTTGAACTCAATTCGTTCCTTGAGCGGGAGCCAGTGCAGTTTCTCTCTTATGGGCTTCGCACTTTCTTATTTGGTTTTTCCAAAGATGAGTCGGGCTGCGGTGTTCTGGGCTGTTTGGAGTTTTTTAATGGTCTGTTCTTTACAGCCTGCATACAGAGCGTTACAGTAGTCCAGGTGACTTATCACTAGTGATTGTATGATGTTTCTGGGAAAAAAGGTTTTATTCTTTGAGTTTCCACATCAAATAGAACATTTTTTTCTTTGTGTTCTTCACGTGGGTGTCAAGTGTGAGGTTTCGATCAATAGTGACTCCAAGAATTTTTAAAATTTCTGAGATAGGGAGTGTGCAGTAAGGTATGGTTATGGTAGGGTAATTGTTTGTGTTGTATTGGGAAGTGATCTGCTCACGGTTAATATCGCCAACAAGATCACTTTCAATGTTCAGTAACATAAAGTTGTCAGTCTTTCCTGACCCATTGTGGATCTCAGCCAGTTTCGTACACGTCTCATGACAGAAAAAGATCTCTCACAGGTAGCTGTGCCAACAGGAAGAGCCAGTTTCAAAAGCTTTGTAAAATTTGGATAAAAATGTGTTGAAGCAGCTGCTTTCAGAGCTTCCAGAGTGATTTCTGTGTTTGGTAAGTCATTTTTTATCAATTCTATCTCTGTGTGAGCAAGTTTCGTATTGATAGAAAGAGCACTTGCATATTTACTGAGTAGCCCATTGCTGCCCTCCAAATCGCATTTCAGAACTGCATCAACACTTTTTGCAATTTCCATTGACTGAGGTGAAAATCTGCGACTACATTCTCCTAATAGTGTATCTAGCACAGAAAAATTCAGTTGTCTTCCCCATTTTTCTTTTACATTCTCATTTTCACTTGACGACTCTGAGAGATATTCTCGTTGTCCAAGTGTGCTTGTAATAAACGAACATTCTAGCGAAGCTGTTCTGTTCACAGGTCTTGACTGTCGACGTTTGTAAGTGTGCTCTTCATCTGTGTCAGGAACATTATGCAGTTCACATAACTTTTGGATCTCCTCCCAAATATCAGCCCATTTAGCATCTGTTCGCATATTCTGCAATACATCGATGGTTTTCTGGAGTACACTAGAGGCCCGAGAAAATGTTATATCTTCTGCCTGCAGTGCTTTGTGTGTCACATGAATTGTACTAAGTACATAGTAAAAAATAATCAAGCACACACAAAATTCTAACTTGCGCACAGTTTTCAGCAACCCTGATGCTTCAATGAATCTACGGTATGGAGGCTGTGAAGTTATAGTGCTGAGAAGTGCTCCCAGTGAGTTTTTAACAGCAGATACATGTTTCCATCGACAGGCCCATCTCGTGTCACTTAAACTGGACAATTCCAATTTGACACCAACTGGGCCTCTAGGTATGCATGATGTGTACCAGGCTGTGAAAAAAATGTGAACAAGCTTTCCAGGGTGTAAAAAAAAACCTGTTGCTGCTCGGTTTACTTTGCAGGCCTCTACTAAAACCAAATTCAATTTATGGGCCATGCAGTGTATATATATAGCTGTGGGGTGATCTTGCAGTATTTTTTGCTGTACTCCATTGACATGATCTGCCATGACAGTGGCTCCATCATAGCACTGTGCTACAATTGGCAAATCTGCAATCCTTGTAAGAATTGTTTAATGTCCTGATAGATAGCATTAACATCTCCTCGCTCAGAACAATCGATCAATCCCAAAAAGCGTTCTTTTATTTCCAGATTTTCTGTATATCTCATACACACTGTCATTTCTTCTTGCTTGAAACTGCGTGCTTCATCAACAAGAAGAGTAAAGAACCCATTTTCTTGCACTTTCTGAATGATTTTAGCTTTTACAAAATCTACTGCAGTCTGTAGTAGCTCATTTTGCATTCTGTGGCCCAGTAGATTGAAAGAACCCTTCAATTTTCTTGCAAATGCTTCATCGTATTTTGAGAACAAATTGCACAATTCCAGGAAGTTTCCACAATTTGCTGATTTTTCTCTTTCATCATGTCATAGTAACATAGTAACATAATAGATGACGGCAGAAAAAGACCTGCACGGTCCATCCAGTCTGCCCAAGAAGATAAATTCATATGTGCTACATTTTTATTTGTACTGTCCTCTTCAGGGCACAGACCGTATAAGTCTGGCCAGCCCTATCCCCGCCTCCCAACCCCGCCTCCCACCACCAGCTCTAGCACAGACTGTATAAGTCTGCCCAGCACTATCCTCGCCTCCCAACTACCAGTCCCGCCTCCCACCACCAGCTCTGGCACAGACCGTATAAGTCTGCCCAGCAGTATCCCCGCCGCCCAACCACCAGCCCCGGCACAGACCGTATAAGTCTGCCCAGCACTAGCCCCGCCTCCCAACCACCAGCTCTGCCACCCATTCTAGGCTAAGCTCCTGAAGATCCCTTTCTTCTGCACAGGATTCCTTTATGTTTATCCCACGCATGTTTGAATTCCGTTACCGTTTTCATCTCCACCACCTCCCGCGGGAGGGCATTCCAAGCACCCACCACCCTCTCTGTGAAAAAATACTTCCTGACATTCTTCTTGAGTCTGCCCCCCTTCAATCTCAATTCATGCCCTCTCGTTCTATCGTCTTCCCATCTCCGGAAAAGGTTCGTTTGCGGATTAATACCTTTCAAATATTTGAACGTCTGTATCATATCACCCCTGTTCCTCCTTTCCTCTAGAGTATACATGTTCAGGTCTGCAAGTCTCTCCTCATACATCTTGTAACGCAAATCCCATACCATCCTCGTAGCTTTTCTTTGCACCGCTTCAATTCTTTTTACATCCTTAGCAAGATACGGCCTCCAAAACTGAACACAATACTCCAGGTGAGGCCTCACCAACGACTTGTACAGGGGCATCAACACCTCTTTTCTTCTGCTGGTCACACCTCTCTCTATACAGTCTAGTAACCTTCTAGCTACGGCCACCGCCTTGTCACACTGTTTCATAGCCTTCAGATCCTCAGATACTATCACCCCAAGATCCCTCTCCCCATCCGTACCTAGCAGACTCTCACCGCCTAACACATACGCCTCTCTTGGATTTCTACTCCCTAAGTGCATCACTTTGCATTTCTTCGCATTTTAATTGCCAAACCTTAGACCATTCTTCTAGCTTTTTCAGATCCTTTTTCATGTTTTCCACTCCCTCCGGGGTGTCCACTGTGTTACAAATCTTAGTATCATCCGCAAATAGGCAAACTTTACCTTCTAACCCTTCGGCAATGTTACTCACAAATATATTGAACAGAATCGGTCCAGCACCGATCCTTGAGGCACACCACTACTCACCTTTCCCTCTTCCGAGCGAATTCCATTCACCACCACCCTCTGGCTTCTGTCCGTCAACCAGTTCCTAATCCAGTTCACCACTTTGGGTCCTATCTTCAGCCCATCGAGTTTATTTAAGAGCCTCCTGTGGGGAACCGTGTCAAAAGCTTTGCTGAAATCTAAGTAGATTACATGTATAGCACGTCCACGGTTCAATTCTCCGGTCACCCTATCAAAGAATTCAATGAGATTCGTTTGGCACGATTTCCCTTTGGTAAAACCATGTTGTCTTGGATCTTGCAACTCATTTTCTTCCAGGAAATTCACTATCCTTTCCTTCAGCATCGCTTCCATTACTTTTCCAATAATCGCAGTGAGGCTTACTGGCCTGTAGTTTCCAGCTTCTTCCCTATCACCACTTTTGTGAAGAGGGACCACCTCCGCCGTTCTCCAATCCCTCGGAACCTCTCCCATTTCTAAGGATTTATTAAACAAATCTTTAAGAGGACCCGCCAGAACCTCTCTGAGCTCTCTCAATATCCTGGGGTGGATCCCATCCGGTCCCATGGCTTTGTCCATCTTTAGTTTTTCTAGTTGTTGATGCACACTCTCTTCCGTGAACGGTGCTATATCCACTCCATTCTCAAATGAACTTTTTCCAGTCCATCGTGGTCCTTCTCCCGGATTTTCTTCAGTAAAAACAGAACAAAAGTATCTATTTAGCAAATTTGCCTTTTCTTCATCATTATCTACATAGCGGTTTGCAGTATCTTTTAGTCTCACAATTCCCTTTTTAGTCATTCTCCTTTCACTAATATACCTGAAGAAATTTTTGTCACCCCTCCTTACCTTTCTAGCCATTTGTTCTTCCGCTTGCGTTTTCGCCAGATGTACCTCTCTCTTGGCTTCTTTCAGTTTCCTCCGGTATTCCTCCCCGTGTTCCTCGTCTTGAGTTTTTCTGTATTTCTGGAACGCCAACCCTTTAGCCTTTATTTTCTCAGCCACTTGCTTGGAGAACCATAGTGGTTTCCTTTTTCTCTTGCTTTTATTTACTTTCCTTACATAAAGGTTTGTGGCCCTATTTATAACTTCTTTCAGTCTGGACCACTGTCCTTCCACTTCTCGAACGTCCTCCCAGCCCATCAGCTCCTTCCTTAGGTATTCCCCCATTTTACTAAAGTCAGCATGCTTGAAATCCAGAACTTTGAGTTTTGAGTGGCCACCCTCCTCTTCAGCCGTCATATCAAACCAAACCGTTTGATGGTCACTGCCGCCCAGGTGGGCACCCACTCGGACATTTGACACACTATCCGCATTTGTGAGTACCAGATCCAGCGTCGCTCCTTCCCTCGTGGGTTCCATGACTATTTGTCTGAGCAGAGCACTTTGGAAAGCATCCACAATCTCTCTACTTCTTTCCGATTCCGCAGACGGAACCTTCCAATCTACATCCGGCAGATTGAAATCTCCCAGCAACAGCACCTCTCTCTTCTTTCCCAACTTCTGAATATCTGCGATCAGGTCTTTATCTAATTCTTCCAATTGTGTTGGAGGTCTGTAGACAACACCTACGTGGACAGAGGTTCTATCATCTCTTTTTAAGGTGATCCATATCGCTTCTTCCTTACCCCAGGTCCCTGTCATTTCGGTTGCTGTGATATCATTTCTCACATATAGAGCTACTCCTCCACCTTTACGACCCTCTCTATCCTTCCTAAATAGATTATAGCCTGGTATGTTTGCATCCCATTCAAGGGAACCATTAGGCCATGTCTCTGTGATTGCAACAACGTCTAAGTCTGCCTCCAACATCAGGGCTTGAAGGTCATGAACTTTGTTGCCAAGACTGCGAGCATTTGTGGTCATCACTTTCCATTTACATTTCCTGGTATGTGTTTCAACATTTGATATTTTGGTGTGTTTTTTGTCTTTGGGTCCCTCCATATCTTTTTGTTCCACCTTAATTTCTTTTGCTTTTGCTGTTGCTTTTGCTGTTCCCTGCAGTACAATTCCTTGTTTGGCCAAGTAAAGCAGTAAATTAGTTATTTTTAGAGCATAGTCTCTATTTTCTTCTACTGTTTTCTTGTGAGAAGATGAGAGCTGTGTTGCGATAGAGCCCACTTGTCTGGATTTTTTGAGGGAATGCCATCTTTCAGAAGACTGCTTATGTATACCAGAATCTACATGTTCCTGAAGCTTTTTCTTTAAATTTTTCCAGTTTCTGACTCCTTTTTCAGTAAAAGCAGAATCTTTCAAAACACTAGAACTTGAAAAGTGTCTGCAAGGAAAGCAGAAAACTGCATCTAACTGCTGACTATACTCTAAAAATGAAAATGTCTTGTAATATTCTGATGTGAAGGAACGGTTTTGCTTTCCAAACACAGATTTCGGAAATTCAGGTAAATGAGGCTGTGATGGTCCCATTGTAGTTGACCCAAGATCTAATACAGGAGTAAGGACAAGATTTTTTTCAGTTGAAATTGCAAGGTTTTGAGGCTGATTTTGATTTGATGAGAATTCTTCCTGTGGATTAGGAAACTAGATGTGCTAGAGCAGCCAGCCAATGACATATTTGAATCTGCTCAGAATCACTTGGTATCTCATTCTCTCCAGAACTTGTTTTCTCTGGACGTGCAAAATATTTTCTAATATCAATGATGTTTTGAGTAACTGCCTGGGTTTGTTTGTGATGATTCTGAACTCAAATTCTGAGTCAGAAGGGTCGCCAAGCAGAGGATCTTCAGTCTCAAGTCCCAGGGCCTTTAGAAGAGAAAAGAGGGCGGCAGCAGGGGCATAATAATAGGGCTTTCAAAGAGACTCATAGCACAGAAGTCAATGTTTAGTATATTCTGGTTGAAGACTATAGATCTGAAAGTTTAAAATACCCTATTTACTTGTGCATCACCATAAATCTACTCTAGGGGAGCGAAGGGTGTCCCATCCCAAATTTGAAAAGTTACAAGTACCACTCTAATTAGTGAGATTGCAGGTTAGCAACTGAAAGTTTTCTTGCAGTGTATTCGGTATATAAATTTCTCATGGTGGAGAAGAGACTGAATCCCAAGGAAGGGCTGCTGTTGCTGATTATTGACAAGTAATGCTTCTATGTGCGTGTAAAATTGGATTTATATATCACAAATGACATCTATAAAACAAGTACTTCCATATCATCATGCTGATCAATCCATAGACTGGTGGGTTGTGTCCATCTACCAGCAGGTGGAGATAGAGAGCAATCCTTTTGCCTCCCTATATGTGCTGCCGGAAACTCCTCAGTATGTTCTCTATCTCAGCAGGTGGTGGTCACACACAGCAGCAGCTCTGGCTAGGCCTCCAAGCCTTTTTTAGGTTTTGTTGAGTGCCTGGGGTTGAGGGCTCTTCTTGAGCAAGTGCAAACCTGGTGGCGCCAGGTCCCTCCTTTTCTCCCCCCTCCGCTGGCTCCCGTTAAAAAAAAAAAAAATTTTGGACGTCCTTAAGGGCGTTTATTTCGACGTTTATTAAACGTTATTGCAGCTACTCACTGGACACCAGGTCGTTACAGCTCGGAGCGAGAAGCAGGTAATTTTTACCTTTTTATAGCGGGCAGGGGGTTCCCCGATTGATCTCCGCGTGGCCTATGGCGTCGGAGGGCGAGGGTGCGAAGAATCGCTCCCCGGACCGCGTGTGCGCTTCTAGCGGGGATGCGGGGTTTTTAAAGTCTGATTCGCCCTTGTTGGGTGTCAGTTCGGAGGCCGGTCAGTGTCCCGGGTCTTCCTCCGGTGCGGTGGTTTTTCCCGCCATAAACGCCCATCCCCCGCTGCTCGCCTCCGCCATCTTGGCCGGCCACTCTGCTCGGACGGCATCTTCTTGGGCCGCCCTTGAGCTGGGAGACGTTCATGCCACGGCCGCCCTTGATTTGGGCGACGGCAAAAAAAGCGGCTAAAGTTAAGCGCCGTTCTTCCCGCGCGGCTCCTTCACGGAGTGTCGCGCCGGACGCCATCTTGGATGCGCAGCATGTTTCTCCCCCGCTCTTACGAGCGCCGGTTGAGGGTGCGTCTAGGGCTGTGGCCCAGGCTGCTGAAGTGCACAGTCTGGGGGGTTTCTCCCCCGAGTTTATTTTGCTGCTGCATCAGGCCTTCCTTATGCAGAACGCTGCCCCTTCTCCCTTATCCGATAAAGGGGTTGAGGCCCCCGGAAGTAAACGCCCTCGGGTGGATTCCCAGGCCTTAGAGGACGCTGTTTCCTCTGATGTAGATGAGGGCAGCGTATCTGAGTTCTCCCAACGGTCCTTGGGGATTCCTTGGAGGAGACGGATTCCCGCTCGGATGGAGCGGATGACCCCTCTGCAGCACGGATCTTTCGCTCAGAGGATTTGCCCAACCTGTTAATGCAGGCCATGAGCATTTTAAAGATTTCCTCTCCGGAGGACGTCTCTCCCTCAGCCCCTGTTGGCTCCGCCATTATGCTGGGGACGAAGCGCCCGCCTAGAACCTTCCACATGCATGATGCCATGCACACCTTAATTTCGGCTCAATGGGATGTCCCGGAAGCGAGCCTCAAAGTGCCTAGGGCTATGTCCCGCCTCTATCCTTTGCCTGAAGGTGAACGTGAGGCCTTTCTTTGGCCTACCGTGGATTCTTTAATCACTGCGGTGACTAAGAAAACGGCGTTGCCGGTGGAAGGTGGCACGGCCCTAAAGGACGCCCAAGACAGAAGATTGGAGGCGGCCTTAAGGTCGTCCTTTGAGGCGGCTGCCTTAAGTTTGCAGGCCTCAGTTTGTGGCTCCTACGTGGCCAGGGCGTGCCTGACGATTGTGCAGCGGGCTTCCCCCTCGGATCCTTCCTTGAGGGCTGACTGGCCGGCCCTGGAATCGGGCTTGGCTTATTTGGCAGACTTACTGTATGATGTATTGAGAGCCTCGGCTAAAGGCATGGCTCAGACAGTCTCCTGCGCGGCGCTGGCTTTGGCTGAAACATTGATCTGCGGACCACGCCTCTAAGTCCCGCCTGGCTAAGTTGCCTTTTAAAGGCAAGCTGCTCTTTGGGGTCGAGCTGGACAAAATCGTGACCGATCTCGGCACGTCTAAGGGCAAGAGGTTACCAGAGGTCAGGGCTCGGGCCAGTGCTCGCCCCGGTATCTCCAGAGGATGGTTTCAGGAAGCCCGTCGGTACCGCCCGGGCAAGTCGGGCTCCTCTGCCCCCTCTTCCTTCAAAAGGAACTTCTCCCCCAAGCAGCATTCCTTTCGCAGGAGACCGCCGTCCCGGAGGTACGCCCTCGGTCCTCCCCCGGGGTCTCGTACCCAATGACGGGGTCCTGGTCCATGGCCCAGTGCAGTGCCTGTCCTCGTTTCTGGGCGAGTGGACCAGAGTAACTTCAGACGCTTGGGTGCTGGAAGTCATCAGAGACGAGTTCTGCCGACCCTTAAGAGACGGGTTTGTACTCTCTCCCTGCAAGTCTCCGGTCAAAGCTGTGGCAGTGCAGCAGACCTTGGACAACCTGATACGCCTGGGTGCGGTCGTTCCGGTGCCAGAAAATCAGATTGGCAAGGGACGTTACTCCATTTACTTTGTGGTACCAAAGAAAGGAGGTTCTGTCCGGCCTATCCTCGACCTCAAAGGGGTCAATCGGGCCTTGAAAGTGCGGCACTTTCGCATGGAGACTCTCCGCTCTGTTACAGCGGCAGTGAAGGCAGGAGAGTTCTTGGCTTCCTTGGACATCAAGGAAGCGTACCTGCATATTCCCATCTGGCCTCCTCATCAACGCTTTCTGCATTTTGCAGTCCTGGGCCGACACTTCCAGTTCAGAGCCCTCCCTTTCGGGTTGGCTACTGCTCCGCGGACCTTCTCCAAAGTAGTGGTGGTCATCGCGGCTTTCCTGCAAAAGGAAGGAGTACAAGTCCATCCTTATCTGGACGACTGGTTGATCCGAGCCCCCTCTTATGCAGAGTGCGGCAAAGCTGTGGACCGGGTGGTTGCTCTTTTGAGCTCCCTGGGAGAAGAGCCAGCTGCGCCCGACTCAGTCCCTGGAGTATCTGGGAGTTCGATTCAACACCCAAGTGGGCAGAGTGATCCTGCCAGACACTCGGATTGTCAAGCTTCAGGCTCAGGTGGACCAGTTCCTAGTAGCCTCTCCTCTTCGGGCTTGGGACTATGTGCAGCTGTTGGGCTCTATGACGGCCACGATGGAAGTAGTGCCCTGGGCCAGGGCTCATATGAAACCACTACAACACTCTCTGCTGCAGCGCTGGACTCCGATGTCGGAGGATTATGCTGTGCGCCTTCCCTTGGACCCAGCAGTGTGCAAGGCGCTAAGCTGGTGGATGCAGACAGACAAGTGTCTGCAGGAATGCCTCTGGTGACCACGGAGTGGATGTCGTCACGACGGACGCCTCTTGTCGGGCTGGGGAGCCCACTGCTTGGGAAGGACAGCGCAGGGGCTCTGGTCTCCTGCAGAGGCAAAGTGGTCTATCAACCTCCTGGAACTCAGAGCCATTCGGTTGGCGCTTTTGGAGTTCATCCCGGTACTGGCGTTGAAGCCAGTCCGGGTCCTGTCGGGACAATGCCACGGCTGTGGCCTATGTCAACCGCCAGGGAGGTACCAAGAGCGCCCCTCTAGCCAAGGAGGCCATGAATCTATGCCAGTGGGCGGAAGCGAACCTGGAACAGCTGTCAGCGGCCCACATTGCCGGAGTCATGAATGTCAAGGCAGACTTTCTCAGTCGCCATACCTTGGAGCCCGGAGAGTGGCAGCTATCTGCTCAGGCGTTCTTGGACATCACGAAGCGCTGGGGCCAGCCGAGCCTAGATCTGATGGCGTCATCGGCCAATTGCCAAGTGCCGCGCTTTTTCAGCAGAGGACGGGACCCTCGATCCCTGGGAGTAGATGCTCTTCTCCAACAGTGGCCGACACAAGAGCTTCTCTATGTGTTCCCGCCCTGGTCCATGTTGGGCAGGGTGCTAGACCGGGTGGCAAAGCATCCGGGCCGGATAATCCTGGTGGGTCCGGACTGGCCCAGACGTCCCCTGTTATGCGGACTTGATCAGGCTCCTCAGTCGACGATCCTCTGCGGCTGCCAGTGGAGCAGGGACTGTTACATCAGGGTCCCGTGGTGATGGAGGACTCTCCCCCTTTGGTCTTACGGCCTGGCTATGAGCGGCAGCGTCTGAGAAAGAAGGGCTTCTCAGACAAGGTCATCGCCACCATGCTGAGAGCGAGGAAGCGCTCTACTTCTACTGCTTACGCCAGGGTGTTGGCGTACCTTTGCAGCGTGGTTGTGAAGCAGGCTCACTTTCTCCCTTCACTGCTCCAATTTCTTCAGTGTTGGCGTTCCTGCAAGAAGGTCTGGAGAAAGGCCTGTCGCCTCAGTTCCCTTAAAGTCCAGGTAGCGGCTCTGGCTTGCTTCAGGGCCGCCTGAAGGGTGCTTCCCTGGCTTCGCAGCCAGATGTGGTGCGCTTTCTCACGGGAGTAATCACCTGCGCCCTCCTCTGCACTCAGTGGTGCCTGCGTGGAATCCAACCTGGTGCTAAGAGCATTGCAGAAGCCGCCTTTTGAACCCTTGTCGAGGGCATCTCTGAAAGACCTGACGTTGAAAGCAGTCTTTTTGGTGGCTATCACTTCAGCCAGAAGAGTTTCCGAGCTCCAGGCGCTCTCATGTCGAGAGCCCTTTCTGCAGTTCTCTGAGGCAGGAGTGACTATTCGCACAGTGCCTTCCTTCCTGCCCAAGATTGTTTCTCGCTTCCATGTGAATCAGCAGCTCTGTCTCCCTTCCTTTCGTAGGGAGGACTACCCAAAGGAATACTCTGCTCTCAAATATCTGGATGTGAGACGAGTCATCATCAGATACTTGGAAGTGACCAATGATTTCCAGAAATCGGATCATCTGTTCGTCCTGTTTGCAGGTCCTCGTAAGGGTCTGCAGGCTACTAAGCCTACAGTGGCAAGATGGGTCAAGGAAGCCATTGCAGCGGCTTATGTGGCCGCGGGGAAGGTGCCGCCTATCCAGCTGAAGGCTCACTCCACTAGAGCTCAGGCGGCCTCGATGGCAGAGGCCGGGTCCGTCTCCTTGGAAGAGATTTGCAAGGCGGCAACTTGGGCATCGGCCAATACCTTCTCCAGGCATTACCGCTTGGCTGTGGCTGCTCGGGCAGAGGCCCGGTTTGGAGCTTCAGTGTTGCGGTCAGGGATTTCAATGTCCCGCCCTGGGTGAGTACTGCTTCGGTACATCCCACCAGTCTATGGATTGATCAGCATGATGATATGGAAGGTAAATTATGTTCATACCTGATAATTTTCTTTCCATTAATCATAGCTGATCAATCCATAGTCCCTCCCAGATATCTGTATTGTTTATATTCTGGTTGCATTTCAGGTTCAAGTTTAGTCTTCAGTTCCTGTCAGGAGGACTTCGTGTTCAAGTTTTTCAATGAATTCTTCAAGAGTTGAGACGAATTTTTGTTACAGTGAGCTGCTGCATTCCTCTCCCCTCCATTTCGTGCGGGCAGTAGGGCAGCTTTGTACCCCTCCCGCTTCTGCGGTGTTAGGGTCAGTCAGCTCCTCCCGCGGTTGCTGGTTTGCAGGATAAGCCAGATCCCCCGCATCGGCGGGTGTGGTGTCCCTCCCCCGTTCCGCGGGGATGAGCTGGACGGATTCCCCTCCCCCACTTGTGTGGGGATGAGCTGGGTTAATTCCCCTCCCCGTTTCGGCGGTGGTGAGCTGGGCAGAGTGTCCCTTTGTGGGTGTAATTCTCTAAGTGCTGAGTCCTGCGGATGGAGCTTGGATATCGACATACTGAGGAGTTTCCGGCAGCACATGACCACATATAGGGAGGCAAAAGGATTGCTCTCTATCTCCACCTGCTGGTAGATGGACACAACCCACCAGTCTATGGATTGATCAGCTATGATTAATGGAAAGAAAATTATCAGGTATGATACATAATTTTACCTTAACCAACACTAAACCACATACACATCTGGAACAATTTAACACCAGATCCTCCAAAATATTCTAAAATCAAACTATGTCTGGTGTTATGACAAACTAAAATTAAGTGTTGATGTTTGTCACCTCAATAAGGCCAACAATCCCAACTGTAAAACACTATGCACAAACTTGTGCAAAAACTTACTCAGAAGCTTACTGTACCATAAATATTAAACTGGGCAGACCCTAATACACCAATATACCACCCAAACGGACAACATCACAGACCATCAACAATATGAAACAAGGGATCATATCACAATTCTCAGGTACAGCCACAAAACATCCTTTTAGGGTGGATAGTATTCACAATGAGCTCCTTTTATTAACAACCAGATAGAGATAAGTGTTTTCAAATTTCAATTTTGGCACAGTATAAGTCATCTTTATGACTACTGATGGACTCAAGCTTGCAAGTAATTAATTTGAAACTCCAAAGCCACAGTCTCACACTACCTGTGTATAAAACAGGATACAGGAACAAGTTATCATCATCACCCACAGTTAAATGTAAATCTTCTTTCAGCATATAGAGTGGAGAAAAAAGGGGGGGTTCAGTAACACCACCCAGCCAGCCCAAGATGATCGGACTATATAAAGCATAGTAGGCCCGGTGCAACATCATCTAGCCCCCCCCCCCAAAACTCCACACTATAAATGGCCAAATTTTAATATAAAAAATGGATAAAATGTCCTGAGGGTTAATAATGGACAAATTCCTGTATTCAAAATTTGAGATCACAGCAGTGGCATAGGACGCCGCTGGGGGGGGTGTCGGCTCCGCTGGTTCCCTGCTTCCTCTGCCCCGGAACAGGTTACTTACTCTCTATTACCTTCTCTGTATTTCTGGCAAATAGTTTTATCGCTTGTAAAAATTTAAATTTAAAACAGACCGATATTTTTTAACAAATTTTGAAGAAAATTTTATGATAATCAATAAAGCAGTGTTTGCCAACCTGGAATCACTAATTTTTAGCCATAAATGCTGCTTAATACACTCAGAAATGCAAAACATATCTTTAAAGTCTTTATGTATTCCAGGTGGCTATATTGTATGCATTCCAATGACGCAAATGACATCATCAAAACTAGAAATCACTGCAAATAACACATACAAAACTCATAAAAATCATAAATTAAGGTAAACAGCCTTATAATAAGCTATACTATAAACCTGTATAAAAGATCTGAACATAGTTTTTCAGTTATTTAGAAGGCCCCAGAGTAAAGGGAATTAAAATTAAATTCAATTATATTCATGCAACAGAATAGGTAAATACTTTTCTGCCAGTCCTTTTTCTAATCCATTTATTTGTGTGATCATAAGGGGACAATTTTATGACATTGCCTATGTCCCAATAATGTGCAAATGCCAGTGCACCGATTTAAACTTGCTTCAATGCATGTGTAAATATGTGTGTATTTAAGTACATAAGTATTGCCATACTGGGACAGACCAAACGTCCATCAAGCCTAGCAAACTGTTTCCAACAGTAGCCAATCCAGGTCACAAGTACCTGACAAGATCCCAAAACAGTACAATAGATTTTATGCTGCTTAAATAAGCAGTGGATTTTCCCCGTCCATTTTAATAATGGCTTATGGACTTTTATTTTAGGAAGGTATCCAAACCTTTTTTAAACCCCGCTAAACTAACTGTTTTTACTACATTTCCTGGCAACTAATTCCAGAGTTTAATTACACGTTGAGTGAATAAATATTTTCTCCGATTTGTTTTAAACTTACTACTTTGTAGCTTTATTGCTTGCCCCCTAGTCCTAGTATTTTTGGAAAGAGTAAACAATCGATTCATTATTTTATAGACCTCTATATCTCTCCTCAGCCGTCTCTTCTCCAAGCTGAAGAGCCCTAGCCACTTTAGCCTTTCCACATAGGGAAGTCATCCCATCCCCTCTATCATTTTCGTCACCCTTCTCTATACATTTTCTAATTCCACCATATCTTTTTTGAGATGTGGTGACCAGAACTGCACACAATATTTGAGATGTGGTCTCACCATAAAGGCATTAAAATATCGTCATTTTTGTTTTCCATTCCTTTCCTAATAATATCTAATATTCTATTTGCTTTCTTAGCCACCGCCGCCGCACACTGAACTGAGGATTTCAAAATATCACCAACGATGACACCTAGATATCACTCTTAATGTGGATCCTTGCATTACATAGCTGTAGTTTGGGTTCCTCTTTGCCACATGCATCACTTTCCACTTGCTCACATTAAACGTCATCTGCCATTTGGATGCTCAATCTAGTTGTCTCGTAAGGTCCTCTTGTAATTGTTCACAATCCTCTTGCGATTTAACAACTTTTAATAACTTTTGTGTCGTCAGCAAATTTAATTACCTCCTTAGTTACTCTCATCTCTAGATCATTTATAAATATGTTAAAAAGCAGCAGTCCCAGCACAGACCCCTGGGAACCCCACTTTCTCCATTGAGAATACTGACCATTTAACCCTAATCTCTGTTTTCTATCTTTTAACCAGTTTTTAATCCACAGTAGAACACTACCCCATGACTCTCCAATTTCCTCTGGAGTCTTTCATAAGGTACTTTGTCAAATGCCTTTTGTAAATCCAGATACATAATATCGACTGGCTCACCTTCATCCACGTTTGTTCACCCCTTCAAAGAACATAGTAACATAGTAGATGACGGCAGAAAAAGACCTGCACGGTCCATCCAGTCTGCCCAACAAGACAAACTCATATGTGTATACCTTACCTTGATTTGTACCTGCCTTATTCAGGGCACAGACCATACAAGTCTGCCCAGCAGTATTTCCCGCCTAGCAACCACCAGTCCCGCCTCCTATCACCGGCTCTGGCACAGACCGTATAAGTCTGCCCTCCACTATCCTCGCCTCCCAACCGCCACCCAATTTTGGCTAAGCTTCTGAGGATCCATTCCTTCTGCACAGGATTCCTTTATGGATATCCCACGCATGTTTGAATTCCGTTACCGTTTTCATCTCCACCACCTCCCGCGGGAGGGCATTCCAAGCATCCACCACCCTCTCTGTGAAAAAATACTTCCTGACATCTTTCCTGAGTCTGCCCCCCTTCAATCTCATTTCATGTCCTCTCGTTCTACCGCCTTCCCATCTCCGGAAAAGATTTGTTTGCGGATTAATACCTTTCAAATATTTGAACGTCTGTATCATATCACCCCTGTTCCTCCTTTCCTCCAGGGTATACATGTTCAGGTCAGCAAGTCTCTCTTCATACGTCTTGGAACGCAAATCCCGTACCATTCTCGTAGCTTTTCTTTGCACCGCTTCCATTCTTTTAACATCCTTCGCAAGGTACGGCCTCCAAAACTGAACACAATACTCCAGGTGGGGCCTCACCAACGACTTGTACAGGGGCATCAACACTTCCTTTCTTCTGCTGATCACACCTCTCTTTATACAGCCTAGCAACCTTCTCGCTACGGCCACCGCCTTGTCACACTGTTTCGTCGCCTTCAGATCCTCGGATACTATCACACCAAATCCCTCTCCCCCTCAGTACCTATCAGACTCTCACCGCCTAACACATACATCTCTCGTCGGTTTCTACTCCCTAAGTGCATCACTTTGTATTTCTTCGCATTGAATTTTAATTGCCAAACCTTAGACAATTCTTCTAGCTTCCTCAGATCCTTTTTCATGCTTTCCACTTCCTCCCGGGTGTCCACTCTGTTGCAAATCTTAGTATCATCCGCAAATAGGCAAACTTTACCTTCTAACCCTTCGGCAATGTCACTCACAAATATATTGAACAGAATCGGCCCCAGCACCAATCCTGAGGCACTCCACTACTCACCTTTCCCTCCGAGCAAACTCCATTTACCACCACTCTCTGTCGTCTGTCCGTCAACCAGTTCCTAATCCAGTTCACCACTTCGGGACCTATCTTCAGCCCATCGAGTTTATTTAAGAGCCTCCTGTGGGGAACCGTGTCAAAAGCTTTGCTAAAATCTAAGTAGATTATCCAGCTTATAATCGAAAGAGAAAAATGCCTACATTTTGACCCAAATCGGGAGATGGGCGTTTTTCTCGCAAAGGCGCCCAAATCAGTATAATCGAAAGCCGATTTTGGGCGTTTCCAACTGCACTCAGTTGCGGAAACGAATAAAGTTGACGGGGGCGTGTCGGAGGCGTGTCGGAGGCGGGACTTGGGCATGGTTATCAGCCGAGGAGAGATGGCCATCTGTAGCTGATAATCGGAAAAAAAAGGCGTTTTTACTGCGATTTGGGGTCACTTTTTTTGGACCCTTTTTTTTTCACGAACAAGTCCCAAAAAAGTGCCCCAACTGTCCAGATGACCACTGGAGGGAATCGGGGATGACGTCCCCAGACTCCCCCAGTGGTCACTAACCCCCTCCCACCAAAAAAAACCCCACTTTAAAAACTTTTTCCCAGCTTGTATGCCAGCCTCAAATGCCGTACCCACCTCCATGACAGCAGAATGTGTTCGATCCTCTCACAGCCTTTCCCTGGGTCAGATGTGGCTCTTGGGTGCACTACAGGGTCACATCAGCATTGCATTGTGGTGGGTGTAGGGTATTGGGCTCCGTGATTTCATTAGCTTGTGTTACAGTCTCACGATGTTGGTAGGCTCTTCTCCCATGGTGCTTTTCCCCCTGCCTACTGGGTCAGAGTGTGCCCTGTTGTATTTCCTGTTGTAGTCCATGTGGTAGTGGCCATTTTTGTAAGCCAGTTTTAGTTCCCTTTCCTGTGTTAGCCACGTTAGACAGCTTAGTTCTTCCCTTGAATGTGGCTGAAAGTGGACATTGTACAGCATTCTGCCAGCTCTGACCTACTGCTAATCTCAGTACCAGGGAGACTCGTTGCCAGTGGGGCACAACCTATGCAGTTAACTGTGAGTAAACGTGCTTATTCCAATAAAGGACGTTTTCGGAGAGATTAGTCTTCAGGTGTCAACTGGTGTGCCAATGTTATACAGCAGCAACAAGTCCTAGAGGCCTGCGTGTATGCAGGTCCCTGGAGCACTTTTAGTGGGTACTGCAGTGCACTTCAGGCAGGTGGACCCAGACCCATCCCCCCCCACACCTGCAACACTTGTGCTGGTAAATGGGAGGCCTCCAAAACCCACTGTACCCACATGTAGGTGCCCCCTTCACCCCTAAGAGCTATGGTAGTGTTGTACATTTGTGGGTAGTAGGTTTGGGGGGAGGGGGGTTGGGTGCTCAGCACCCGTGGTAAGGGTGCTATGCATGTGGGAACGTTGTCTGAAGTCCACTGCACTGACCTCTAAGGTGCCCAGTTGGTGTCCTGGCATGTCAGGGGGTGAGTGTACTACGAATCGTGGGCCCCCCCCCCCCCCCCCTACGACCAAATGGCTCGGATTAGGACGTTTTTGAGCTGGGCGTTTTTAGTTTCCATTATCGCTAAAAAAAACAAACGCCCAGCTCAAAAACGTCCATTTTTTCGAAAAAACGGTTCAGCCCGCCCCTTCACGGACCCGTTCTCGGAGATAAACGCCCATGGAGAGAGGCGTTTGCGTTCGATTATGCCCCTCCACGTCTATAGCATGTCGCTGATTCAATTCTCCAGTTACCCAATCAAAGAATTCAATGAGATTCGTTTGGCACGATTTCCCTCTGGTAAAACCATGTTGTCTCGGATCTTGCAACTTATTGGCTTCCAGGAAATTCACTATCCTTTCCTTCAGCATTGCTTCCATTACTTTTCCAATAACCGAAGTGAGGCTTACTGGCCTGTAGTTTCCAGCTTCTTCCCTATCACCACTTTTGTGAAGAGGGACCACATCCGCCGTTCTCCAATCCCTCGGAACCTCTCCCGTCTCCAAGGATTTATTAAACAAATCTTTAAGAGGACCCGCCAGAACCTCTCTGAGCTCCCTCAATATCCCGTCCGGTCCCATGGCTTTGTCCACCTTTAGCTTTCCAAGTTGTTGATACACACTCTCTTCTGTGAACGGTGCTCTATCCACTCCATTTTCAGGTGTACTTTTGCCAGTTCCTCGTGGTCCTTCTCCAGGATTTTCTTCAGTGAAAACAGAACAAAAGTATCTATTTAGCAAATTGGCTTTTTCTTCATCATTATCTACATAGCATTTTGCTGTATCTTTTAGTCTCACAATTCCCTTTTTAGTCATTCTCCTTTCACTAATATACCTGAAGAAATTTTTGTCTCCCCTCCTTACATTTCTAGCCATTTGTTCTTCCGCTTGCGCCTTCGCCAGACGTACCTCTCTCTTGGCTTCTTTCAGTTTCATCCGGTATTCCTCCCCGTGTTCCTCTTCTTGAGATTTTCTATATTTCTGGAACGCTAACTCTTTAGCCTTTATTTTCTCAGCCACTTGCTTGGAGAACCATATCGGTTTCCTCTTTCTCTTGCTTTTATTTACTCTCCTTACATAAAGGTCTGTGGCCCTATTTATTACTTCTTTCAGCCTGGACCACTGTCCTTCCACTTCTCGTACGTCCTCCCAGCCCATCAGCTCCTGCCTCAGGTATTCCCCCATTTTACTAAAGTCAGCACGCTTGAAATCCAGGACTTTGAGTTTAGAGTGGCCGCCCTCCACTTCAGCCGTCATATCAAACCAAACTGTTTGATGGTCACTGCTTCCCAGGTGTGCACCCACTCGGACATTTGACACACTATCCCCATTAGTGAGCACCAGATCCAGCTTCGCTCCTTCCCTCATGAGTTCCGTCACAATTTGTCTGAGCAGAGCACTTTGGAAAGCATCCACGATCTCTCTACTTCTTTCCGATTTTGCAGATGGAACCTTCCAATCTACATCTGGCAGATTGAAATCTCCCATCAACAGAACCTCTTTTTTCTTTCTTAATTTTTGAATATCTGCGATCAGATCTTTATCTAGTTCCTCTAATTGTGTCGGGGGTCTGTAGACAACACCCACGTGGACAGAGGTTCTATCATCTCTTTTTAAGGTGATCCATATCACTTCTTCCTTTCCCCAGGTCCTGCCATTTCAGTCGCCATTCTTTACATACAGAGCTACTCCTCCACCTTTTCGACCCTCTCTATCCTTCCTAAATAGATTATAGCCTGGTATGTTTGCATCCCATTCATGGGAACCATTGAGCCACGTCTCCGTGATTGCAACAACATCTTAGTCTGCCTCCAACATCAGGGCTTGAAGGTCATGAACTTTATTGACTACGAGCATCTGTGGCCATCGTTTTACATCTATATTTCCTGGTATGTGTTTCAACATTAGTGATTTGGTGAGGCAAGATTTCCCTTTACTAAATCCATGTTTGCTTTGTCTCATTAATCCATGCTTTTGAATATGCTGTGTAATTTTGTTCTTTATAATAGTCTCTACCATTTGCCTGGCACCGATGTCAGGCTCACGAGTCTATAATTTCCCAGATCACCTCTGGAACCTTTTTTAAAAATCGGTGTTACATTGGCCACCCTTCAATCTTCTGGTACCATGCTTGATTTTAAAGATAAATTACATATTACTAACAATAGTACTGCAAGTTCATTTTTCAATTCTATCAGTACTCTTGGATGAATACCATCCGGGCCAGAAGATTTGCTACTCTTCAATTTGTCAAATTGCGCCATTACATTTTCCACATTTATAGAGATTTAATTCTGTTTCTTTTACTTGTCGGCTTTGACTATATTTTCTGGCACCAGTATCTCTCCCAAATCTTCCAAAGCAAATAATTAATTTAATCTCTCCGCTATGGCTTTGTCTTCTCTGAGTGCCCCTTGGTCCAACTGATACTTTTCTCCAACGCAATATTTTTTCATAGTCCCTCTTTGTCTTCCTTATCAGCGCTTTGCATTTGACTTGCCATTCCTTATGCTGTTTTTTATTATTTTCAGTTGGATCCTTCTTCTGTTTTCTGAAGGATTTTCTTTTAGCTCTAATAGTTTCCTTCACCTCATTTTTTTTAACCATGCTGGCTTTCATTTGGTCTTCCTTCCCCTTTTTCATACACGAAATATATTTGGCCTGGACTTCCAGGATGGTATTTTTGAACAGCATCCATGCCTGATGTAATTTTTGAAGTTCGCAGTTGCTCTTCTAATTTTTTTTCACCGTTCTTCTTATTTATCATAGTCTCCTTTTTGAAAATTAAATGCTAATGTATTGGATTTCCTGTGTATATTTACTCCAATACTCATGTATTTTACCCCAATATTCATATATTTTATAAAATATATGGATGGATCACAACTCTACTCAAATCATGACCCTGGGAATACTACTACTACTACTACTTAACATTTCTAGAGCACTACTAGGGTTACGCAGCGCTGTACAATTTAACAGTCCCTGCTCAAAGAGCTTACAATCTAATAGACAAGTGAACGGTCGGTCCGATAGGAGCAGTCAAATTGGGGCAGTCTGGAATACCTACATACTATGCACATATAATTATGCACGTTCAGCAACTGCCTCACCATTTTATAAAAGGGCTTTCTTTATGTAAAACAGACTTTACACGTGGAAAACCTCTTTATAAAATTACCCCAAAATTGTTCTGGGTTTGATGTTCATTGTGAAGGGCTTTGGTTTAGGATACCATATAAATGTCTAAGTAAATATATAAATGTGAATTGTCCTTCAACAGAACAGTCAACAAATCTGTTACCTCAGTTTAATAGCATTATAGATTTACTTACTACTTAATTTTTTTCTTTTCAGATTCAACCAGTTGAAGTTCAGCAATAGACAAAAATGGCTTCCTTGGATACAGTTGATACAGGAAATGGATCATATGTACTTGCATTTCCAGAATGTGTTCATTTTAACATAACTTGCATTTCCAGAATGTGTTCATTTTAACCATTTTCTATAAATATTGCAGCAAAATAATTAGACCCCTTAAAATGTATTATAGTGAAAGCATTAGAGTTAATGTACTACTCAACATTAGATGTGGAATTAACAGTTTGATTCCCAATAAAACAACTTGACCAAAACTCAGCATTTTGTGTTATTTTTTCATATCCTAAAGCTAAATAGAATCAAAACAGATAACAAATTTGAGCCATGTAAAATTAATGCAATTAAATGTGCACATTAGTGGAAAGGATGTAGACTTTTTTTTTTTAATAGTGCTTTAAAGCAAAGTTTGAAGATTTCCTAGGGTACAAAAATTTGAGACCAGACACCACCCTGAATGTAAATGGTGCTGATATATCCAGCAGCATCAGACTCGGTGATTTCCACCACAGCCCAGAGCTAAGCTTAAAGAAGACAGGTGAAAGAGACTATAGGAGGGAAACAGCAAAGTCCCCATCCCCACTAATTAAAATATAGAAAAATGACATACATAGCTTGAATAAAAAATCTGTTTAACAAGAAAAATGCTGATTATATAGCTCAATATTTCCTAAAGTCCTTATAAAAATAAGAGTCCACCAACCATTTCGGGCTTCAGCTCTGTTCTTGGGTCTTCTATGGTGAGTGCACTGACATTTTGGAAGTATTACTGCTTTAATGCCTTGTTTTTTTGTTTATAGATACATTAGTTGTTCATTGTAGGTCCCTTTTACTGCAGCATCAGCCTTCTTCATATTGGCCCAGCTCTTCCAAATCCACTACTCGCGTATCCAGCATACCTTCTATTCTCCGAGGACAAGCAGGCTGCTTGTTCTCACATGTGGGTCGGCATCTACGGTGGCCCAGGAACGGAGATTTTTCCAGTAAAAATCTACAAAGCTGTGCGACAGCCTCCAGAGCGTGGGACGGACGCACTGCGCACGCGTGGCCATCTTCCCACCCACGCGCATCCGTTCCCATCTCAGTTTTTCTTTTTCCGCGGTGGAGAGTGGCTGCATGTCAGTCTCTCTCCCTCAGACCCAAGGAAAGACTTGGGCGTCCTTCACGTTGTTCTTTAGCGCTTTCTTTTTGTTTTACGTTGTTTTACGTTGCCTTTTTTTGTCGTTTTCTTTTTTCCAGTTACAAAAAAAAAAACCCTGTTAAGTTTCCTTTCGCTTCCGTTGCGGCCTTCTTGGACCGCACGCACACAATACTCCTTTTTGTGCCCTCGGTCGGCACAATCGAACCTTTTGATTTTTCCGCTGATGTCATCGAAGCCTCCCAGCGGCTTCAAGAAGTGCGCTCAGTGCCAGCGGTCGATCTCGGGCACTGACCCGCACTCCTGGTGCATCCAGTGCCTTGGGCCCGACCATCGCCCAGACGCTTGCAAGTTGTGTCTAAGTTTGAAAAAATGGGCACAGGCTTCAAGAAGAGCTCTTCGGGACTGTGTTTTCGGAGCTCCGACTGATTCCTCGGCGTCAACATCGGTACCGCGGTCGGTGGCGTCGATATTGGCACCGGGGATGGCATCGACATCGGGAGCGCAGGTAATGGCTGTCTGGACATCACCACTAGCTGGGAGTAGCGAGCCATCGAGTGGGTCGCCACCTGTCTCAAAGGCTCCTGCTGTGCAGGCCCACCAGGACCGACCGCTGTCGGATCCGACCCCGAGGAGGCGTGTCGATTCCACATCCTCCTCGTCGGTACCGAGAAGTACCAGTGACGTGGTTTGAATGAAGGCGAAGAAGCATTGGCACCGGTCTCCTTCGAGGCACGGTACCGGGAGGAGTGATCACCCTCCATACAAGAGGTGTCGGTGCAGCGATCTTCGGACAGCCCAGTACCGCCTCCCAGGCCTCCACAGATTCTAACACCGACTTCTGTACCAGCCCCGCAGCCTTCCTCGACAGCGACTCTGGAGGAGAGCATCTGAGCCATTCTTCCAGGTCTTCTAGAAGGGCTGCTGCGTCAGTCTGCCTTAGTACCGTCGATGGAAGCAGCAGCTGGTTCTGTGCCTGTGGTGAGGTCCCCGATGCAGGTACCACTTGTGGCATCGGCCTCGGCTGCCACCCCATCGACATCGTTGGAGGGAGCTTCATCGCCGCTGGCATGGGAGTCGACTTCTCGTCATCGCCATTGAGGACATGGTTCCTCAGCATCGAAACGGGCCCAGTTTCTATACAGATCTACAAAATAGTCATGTTGTTTATGCCCACTACCTGAATTCCAACTGTTGCAAATTTAGTTCACTAGTACGGTCACCACTGTTTGTGTTTCACCTGCTCTCTCCTCGACTGTGCAAAGCCTCTCTTCATATGTCCTATAACGGTTTAAAAAATTCATCTTAGAGAGTTTCTTCAACCTTACTATTTAACGCTTTCGCTATTTCAGTAACTTCTTGTAGGGCTCACCGAATCCGATTCCTCAAAACAAACATATCTATCTGAGCATTGCACGGAAGGAATTACTTTACGTTCTTTGCATTACTTTGTTAGCATTAGAGGAAATTTACCTGATGGAATGGTACTTTTTGTTTCAGTCCTAACAAAGCGATATAGAACAGTATCGGGCTACATGATTGTCATGTTTTTGGTCACCTCTGTAGTTGTTACTGGCATATAAATAGATGCAGCATCCCAGTGTGAAGCACTCACAAGCGTGCTGAATAGTGGAGAACAAAACTAATTGAATTTTCAATAAGCACCGTGAGAAAGATCAAAGATCTGTATTAGTTCACATCTTGCCATCCTCCTTACTTGTTGAGCTCTGTAGTGAGCCAGGACTCAGGAAACAGGGAAGACCGAAAAGCAAATTATTTTTTTGTAATTTCCCATCACACTTGATTATGGCTGCTTTAAGTATGGTCACCACTGTTTGTCTTTCACCTGCTCTCTCCTTGACTGTGCAAAGCCTCTCTTCATAAGACCTATAACTGTAAAAAAAAAAAAAAAGTCATCTCCAGTTTTGGAGTGTTTCCTCAACCTTAATCTTTATCGCTTTCACTATATTTTGTAGGGCTTACCGAAACTGATTCCTCAAAGCAAACCACTGCACAGAAGGAATTGCTTTGCATGTCCAGACCTGATGCAATGGTACATAACTCAGTCCTAATAAAGAGATATACAACAGTATCGGGCTACATGGAAAACAGTGAAAGCGTAGCCTAAGGATATATAAGATCTAAAGAATAGCCATGTTGTTTATGCTCACTACCTTAATTCCAGCTGTTACCAGATTAGTTCACAGGTACCTGGCAGAATCCTAAATAACGTAAAAAATGGCCTGATTAAAAGCGAAGGTTGGAGATACAGTGAACTTGGTAATTCTGTTTGTATGAGATAAAGGTCGGCATTGTGGGAGATGGAGTTCGCAGAATCGGTGAAAACACTAATCGAGTTTTCACGGGTGGTTTGCTTTTTTTCCCCCGTGCTACGAGATTCACTAATACGCACCTGAAAAAAGCGTCATCCTTTAGTTCACCTCTTTAGTTGTTTCTGGCATATGAATTGATACAGCATCCCTTTTTATAGGTACATGCATTGTGTCCACAGCTGTCATCCCTTCCTTGCAAGCACATTTAATATTTTGACAGCTGTTATCCCCTTTTATTTTTAACATTATTTGGATTCACATGTTTTGTGTTGACAGCTTTTTTTACATATACATGCAAAAGAATGACAGCTGTCATCTTATCTCTGATCCACTTTGAGGGCATATGTACTGTGTTGACAGCTGTCATCCCTTCTTGCAGGCATATTTAATTAGTTGACAGCTGTCATCTCATTTTTTATCTACTTTGCAGGCACATGCAGTGTGTTGACAGCTGTCATCCCTTTTTTTTTTTTTTTTTGCAGGTACATGCAATGGGTTGACAGCTGTCATCCTTTTTTTCAGATACATGCAATGTGTTGATAGCTGTCATCCCTTTTTCTTTACTCAGCGTGTAGTTAGACTCTGGAACTCGTTGATGGAGAATGTACTGACAGCAGCTGGCCTTATGGGATTTCCCCTAAAAGTGAAGGTTGAAGAGAAACTGAACTTGGTAATTCTGTTTGTATGAGACAAGGGTCGGCATTGTTGGAGATGGGTGAGCTCTACAAGAAGTTACTGAAATAGCGAGAGCGTTAAATAGTAAGGTTGCGGAAACACTCTAACATTATTTTTTGTAACCGTTATAAGGACATATGAAGAGAGGCTTTGCACAGTCGAGGAGAGAGCAGGTGAAACATAAACAGTACTTGTGAACTAAACTGGCAACAGTTGGAATTCAGGTAGTGGGCATAAACAACATGGCTATTCTGTAGATCTTCTGTATACTTAGACTACACTTTCATGAAGCCGTATGCCATTTGAAATATTGCTGCTTTCCATGTCTGAAAGGAAATGTACCATTGCATCAGGGGTGGAAATGCAAAGAAGTGCTCAGATAGATACGTTTGCTTTCAGGAATGAGATTTGGTGAGCCCTACCAGAAGTTACTGATATAGCAGGGGCGTAGCCAGACTTCGGCGGGAGGGGGGTCCATATCGCGAGGTGAGGGGGCACATTTTAGCCACCACCCCCCCCCCGGCGCCACCGACCCCCCCCCCCCCCCGCCATTGCTGACCCCACCACCACCAATTTTGCCCCCCCCCCCCCGAAGACCCTCTCGACCCCCCCCCCCTCCTGCTGCCAACTCGCCGTCGCCTACCTTTGCTGGCGGGGGACCCCAACCCCCGCCAGCCGAGATCCTCTTCTTTCCGCAAAAGGACGTCAGAAACAGAAGGAAGCCTTTTGCGGAAAGAAGAGGATCTCGGCTGGCGGGGGTTGGGGTCCCCCGCCAGCAAAGGCAGGCGACGGCGGGAGGGGGGTCAAGAGGGTCGTCGGCAGGGCGGTCCAGGGCCAAATCTATGGAGGCCTAGGCCTCCCAGGCCCCATGTAGCTACACCACTGTGATATAGTGAGAGCGTTAATGAGTAAGGTTGAGGAAACACTTTTTTTAAAACTGTTTTAGGATTTATGAAGAGCAGCTCTGCACAGTCAAGGAGAGATCAGCTGAAATAGAAACAATGGTGAACATACTTAAAGTAGCCCTATCCAAGCATGCTGGAAGGATTAAAAAATAATTTTCGCTTTTCAGTTTTCCTATTCCCTGAGTCCTGGCTTACTAAGGAGCTGAACAAGTAGGGAGGATGGCAAGATGTGAACTAATACAGATCTTTGATCTTTCTCATGGCGCTAACTAAAAATGCCATTAGTTTTGTGCTCCACTATTCAACACACTTGCGAGTGCTTCACACTGGGATGCTGCATCTATTTATATACCAGTAACAACTATAGAGGTGACCAAAAACATGACAATCATGTAGCCCGATACTGTTCTATATCGCTTTGTTAGGACTGAAACAAAAAGTACCATTGCATCAGGTAAATTTCCTCTAATCCTAACAAAGTAATGCAAAGAATGTAAAGTAATTCCTTCCGTGCATTGCTCACATAGATACATTTGCTTCCAGGAATCAGATTCGGTGAGCCCTAAAAGAAGATACTGAGGAAGATAGCAAGATGCGAACTAATACAGATCTTTGATCTTTCTCATGGCGCTAACTGAAAATGCCATTAGTTTTGTGCTCCACTATTCAACACGCTTGCGAGTGCTTCACACTAGGATGCTGCATCTATTTATATGCCAGTAACAACTATAGACGTGACCAAAAACATGACAATCATGTAGCCCGATACTGTTCTATATCGCTTTGTTAGGACTGAAACAAAAAGTACCATTGCATCAGGTAAATTTCCTCTAATCCTAACAAAGTAATGCAAAGAATGTAAGGTAATAACTTCTGTGCAATGCTCAGATAGATACGTTTGCTTTCAGGAATCAGATGTGGTGAGCCCTAAAAGAAGATAATGAAATAGCGAGAGCGTTAAATAGTAAGGTTGAGGAAACTGTCTAAGATGAATTTTTTTAACCGTTATAGGACATATGAAGAGAGGCTTTGCACAGTCGAGGAGAGAGCAGGTGAAACATAAGCAGTACTTGTGAACTAAACTGGCAACAGTTGGAATTCAGGTAGTGGGCAAAAACAACATGGCCATTCTGTAGATCTTCTGTATACTTAGACTACGCTTTCATGATGCCGTATGGCATTTGAGATATTGCTGCTTTCCATGTCTGAAAGGAAATGTGTCATTGCATCAATTGTGGACATGCAAAGTAGTTCTCAGATAGATACGTTTGCTTTTAGGAATCAGATTCGGTGAGCTCTACAAGAAGTTACTGAAATAGCAAGAGCGTTAAATAGTAAGGTTGAGGAAACACTCTAAGATTAATGTTTGTAACCGTTATAGGACATATGAAGAGAGGCTTTGCACAGTCGAGGAGAGAGCAGGTGAAACACAAACAGTGGTGACCGTACTTGTGAACTAAATTTGCAACAGTTGGAATTCAGGTAGCGGGCATAAACAACATAGCTATTCTGTAGATCTTATGTATACTTAGACTACACTTTCATGATGCCGTATGGCATTTGAGATATTGCTGCTTTCCATGTCTGAAAGTGTAGCATGATATAAGTTTAATTGTCAGAGTTATTAATTGTGCTGCATCAGATAAAAATATATACCAATATAAAAATACAGTTTTTAAAAGACTAATTGAAACTGCAACAGGGAAACTGATCTGAACTTCAAGCCCCTCTTTCCCCTCCCTTTTCCTGGGAATGTCTGATAGCAGGGCTAGTCAATTACAAACACTTAACAGAGAACCATAATGCCTTGAAAATTATCCAGTGCAAACCAGGAAGCAAGTGCTGAGGTTCATGTGATCATATCCTCCTGCAACTTGCAATGTATAAAAGACAGAAGCTGTTCCACACACAGAGCTCTTCTATCCTGCTGCCACTGCTACAGAGACTCTCCTTCCTCCTGCAATCACATGCTTATCTCATGCTGCTCATGCTTTGTAACAAGGACTTGTAAGTAACTTATAATAATTCATATGTAAACCTGCTACCTTACTTTAAGCACAGATTCTCTGTAAGAAAAGAACTACCTCTTGCAATATTATTTACATTAAATAAACCTTTTCTGAAGCTAAATATACATAGTAACATAGTAGATGACGGCAGAAAAAGACCTGCACGGTCCATCCAGTCTGCCCAACAAGACAACTCATGTGTGCTACTTTTTGTGTATACCCTACTTTGATTTGTACCTATGCTCTTCAGAGCACAGACTGTATAAGTCTGCCCACTATCCCCGCCTCCCAACCACCGGCTCTGGCACAGACCGTATAAGTCTGCCCAGCACTATCCCTGCCTCCCAACCTCCAGTCCCGCCTTCCACCACTGGCTCTGGCACAGACCATATACATCTGCCCCGCACTATCCCCGCCTCCCAACCTCCAGCCCCGCCTCCCACTACCGGCTCTGCTATCCAATCTCGGTTAAGCTCCTGGGTCTTTTGTGTCCTGGGTACATGCCTTTAAATCTTGCAGCGCAGGATACTGCATTTTAACAGAGATAATATTTCATTCATTGCAATTGCGGATCGTGTTGCCTTAAAGGGCAACTGGTGGATAATTATTCAATATATATCTTAAAAATTATAAATATTAGCTAGTGCTCTGGAGCAATATCCCCAAGTGTAAATTACTTCTTGTTACATTTTAAATGGTGGAAAACGTGGGCAGAGATACTGTGCAAGTAAGGTAACTGTGTTCTTACATTATATTTTTGTATTTTGCTGTTTTATAATAGAGAACTGAGTATCAGGTTTCATTAATTAAATTTCTAATTGATAAATTGATAAAGTTTTCAGGGTATTCAGTATTCAGGATGTTAGGCTGGATGGACGTGATGGACGTTTGGTCGTCCCTGCCAGTGTGGCAATATCTAGGTACTTACTCACTTATTGCATTTATGTACTTTATAACAAAAATTTTAGCCATACTCTGGCATAAAATAAAAACTAATTTTGCAGCTAATTTTGAGGAGGCCATACACATAGAGAAATACACTATTCTAGGTGTACATAACCCCACTTTGCGTAAGCGATGCATAGAATCCTCGGGCCCCAATCCATGGACTTGCAGCGTAGTGGAGGACATTAGTAGCATCTCTGATATGGAGAGGAAATTTGAAAAATATTGTGATTTATATTCAGTTAAGTCAGGGAGCAAGAGAATTTCTGCGTGCGCTTGGTTAATGTGGACCATGTGTAAGAAAGCCTCCACTAGTCCGTTCCCCTCTCTCTCCTTCCCCTCATTCCCTTTCCTCCTTTCCTGAAGTTACTATTGAGGAAACTACACTTCTCCTTTCTTCCTCAAAATGTACCACCTGTTCCTCTGATCCCATTCCCACCCACCTTCTTAATGCCATCTCTCCTACTCTTATTCCTTTTATCTGTCACATTCTCAACCTCTCACTTTCCACTGCGACTGTCCCTGCTGCCTTTAAACATGCTGTGGTCACACCTCTCCTTAAGAAGCCTTCACCTGACCCTACTTGTCCCTCTAATTACCGACCCATCTCCCTCCTTCCTTTTCTCTCCAAATTACTTGAGCGTGCTGTTCACCGCCGCTGCCTTGATTTTCTCTCCTCACATGCAATTCTTGAGCCATTACAATCTGGTTTTCGCCCTCTCCACTCAACTGAAACTGCGCTTACTAAAGTCTCCAATGACCTATTACTGGCTAAATCCAGAGGTCAATATTCCATCCTCATTCTTCTTGATCTTTCCGCTGCTTTTGACACTGTCGATCACAGCATACTTCTCGATACCCTGTCCTCACTTGGATTCCAGGGCTCTGTCCTTTCCTGGTTCTCTTCCTACCTCTCCCTCCGCACCTTTAGTGTTCACTCTGGTGGATCCTCTTCTACTTCTATCCCTCTGCCTGTCGGCGTACCTCAGGGTTCTGTTCTTGGTCCCCTCCTCTTTTCTATCTACACTTCTTCCCTTGGTTCATTAATCTCATCCCATGGCTTTTCCTACCACCTCTATGCTGATGACTCCCAAATCTACCTTTCTACCCCTGATATCTCACCTTGCATCCAAACCAAAGTTTCAGCGTGCTTGTCTGACATTGCTGCCTGGATGTCTCAACGCCACCTGAAATTAAATATGACCAAAACCGAGCTTCTCATTTTTCCCCCCAAACCCACCTCCCCGCTCCCCCTGTTTTCTATTTCTGTTGATGGCTCTCTCATTCTCCCTGTCTCCTCAGCTCGAAACCTTGGGATCATCTTTGACTCTTCTCTCTCCTTCTCTGCTCATATCCAGCAGACCGCCAAGACCTGTCGTTTCTTTCTTTACAACATCTGTAAAATCCGCCCCTTTCTTTCCACCAAAACCCTCATCCACACCCTTGTCACCTCTCGTTTAGACTACTGCAATCTGCTTCTTGCTGGCCTCCCACTTAGTCACCTCTCCCCTCTCCAGTCGGTTCAAAACTCTGCTGCCCGTCTCATCTTCCGCCAGGGTCGCTTTACTCATACTACCCCTCTCCTCAAGACCCTTCACTGGCTCCCTATCCGTTTTCGCATCCTGTTCAAACTTCTTCTACTAACCTATAAATGTATTCACTCTGCTGCTCCCCAGTATCTCTCCACACTCGTCCTTCCCTACACCCCTTCCCGTGCACTCCGCTCCATGGATAAATCCTTCTTATCTGTTCCCTTCTCCACTACTGCCAACTCCAGACTTCGTGCCTTCTGTCTCGCTGCACCCTACGCCTGGAATAAACTTCCTGAGCCCCTACTTCTTGCCCCATCCTTGGCCACCTTTAAACCTAGACTGAAAGCCCACCTCTTTAACATTGCTTTTGACTCGTAACCACTTGTAACCACTCGCCTCCACCTACCCTCCTCTCTTCCTTCCCGTTCACATTAATTGATTGATTTGCTTACTTTATTTATTTTTTGTCTATTAGATTGTAAGCTCTTTGAGCAGGGACTGTCTTTCTTCTATGTTTGTGCAGCGCTGCGTATGCCTTGTAGCGCTATAGAAATGCTAAATAGTAGTAGTAGTAGTAACATGCAGAATTGAATGAGAAATTAGTTGCGAAAGAGAAAGAATGCATGCAGATAGGCACAGAAAAGGATTTCTTGATCACAATGACTAGGTGCTTAAATTATCAATTAGATTATTCTAAGCAGCAGATAGAGCACCAGACAGCCCAGGAAAATAAAACGAGGGCCCAAATTTCAGCTTTAGAAGTGCAAGCAAATCAGGTCCCAGGCCTAAAACAACTAATCAGAGAGCTTACACTGCAGACGCCCCCTATAGGTGAGAATAACACTGACCATGTACACTGTCAAAAGAAGATAGAAATTTTAAGAAAAAAAAAAAAACAGGTATCAGCTATCTCAGGCCTTCCATTTGCCCCCCCCCCCCCAAATAGAGATACAACCGTGCCTGTTTCAGCCGTGGTAAAAGTATCTGAGTGTAGACCGCTAACGGGAGGACTCAACCAAACGATCAGTTCCCAGCCCCTCTCATAGACAGATATAGAGGTGATAGCCAGACAGATAGGCAAGATAGACCCTGGTAAGCTGCCCCATGCTTGTGTGGTGCTATGGAAATTAGAGCAGGAAGGGAGGCTTGATTCCCTCAGCGCCCCCTGTAGAGGAGGCTAAGACTTTGTCCCAAAAGGAGGACCCATCTATAAACCAAATGTTTCTAGGTAGTACTAAAGGTATACGATATACTCAGTACGCAGCCCTCAGCATAGACCAGGAAGGCCTAAAAGGTAAATCTGATAGTCATTCCTCAGCTCAGAACACAGAAGTATTGGCTGTCCAGGCTGTATTAATTCACACATGTCCACACTAATATATCTCATGAGTGCCTCATAACGCATCCTTTAATGATATACAGCAACAGTGATTATGTAGTACAAGCCTGTTTAGGGTAGCTGAGTCAGTGGTCTCGCAATGGTTTCTGCACTGCTGATGGCAAGCCCTTGCAGCAAGGGTAATTGTGGAAACGGATTGGGAATTGGTTACAGTGTCATCCAGGTAAATTAATGATGCATCATGTTAAAGCATACCAGGACCCCCACCATTCCCTGGAATCCTATTTTAACCATCAGGTAGATGTGTTAGCTTCTCAGATTTCTGCAGTTACTAGATCTGGTAAAGATACTTCTGAGCATATACCAGATCAAATATTTAGACAAGAGCTGATTTGTTTAGCCCACTCATATCTGCATGAGGGAGTAGAAGGAACCCTCAGTCGCCTTAAAGCCATGGCATCATGGCCAGGAATGAGAAAGGGAGGATTGGGTAGGCGGCTGCCTACAATATGCACAAGTTAAAGCAGGACAGACCAAACCAACACCACTTTTACATCAGAGAAGGGTAGGACCCTGGCACCGGTTACAAATTGATTTCATAGACAATTTACCAGTGACCAGAGAGGGATACAAATACCTTCTAGTTATTGTTGATTCTTTTAGTGGCTGGGTGGAAGCATTTCCTTGTAAAAATCATACTGCACAGACCACTGCTAATAAACTGTTCTCTGAGGTAATTTGCGGGTTTGGCACTCCTCAAATCATCGACTCAGATCGTGGACCAGCATTTGTGGGTGAGATTTTCACAGTCCTATTACAAGCCCTAAATATAAAACACAAGCTTCATGTTCCATATCACCCACAGAGTTCTGGACAGGCCCTCAGAAAAGTTGTAAATTCAACAGGCAAAGATTGGGCTCAGAAATTGCCTTTGATACTAGCATCCATACGCAGTACATCTCACCTGAATTCACAGGTAACCCCTTATCAGATACTATTTGGACACACTATGCCACTCCTAATTTCTAGTGACTATATCAATCAGGATCCAAATGATGATGACACAGACCCTACTTCTGTACACTATATCAAACAACTAGTAGAGGATAAAACCACTCTACAAGCCAGAGTCACTCAAGCTCTTGAGAAAGCAGCTCAATCTAAAAGTCTACATTCTGCTATCAGCCCCCTCTTTGAAGTAGGTTCTCAGGTAATGTATCGTAAGCTCTTTAAGGGAAAACGGGACCATGCCCTCTCTGCAGGTTGGAATGGCCCTTATACAGTATCCAACCGTATATCCCCAGTGGTATATCAGATCAGCTTTCCACAGGGAAAGAGAAAATGGGTACTCATATCTCAGCTAAAGAAGTACACCTGATTAATTTTCCAAATAACCTCTAGGTGTCCCCAGCGCCCATGTGGGCTTCTATTGTGACTGAAATTGTAAAATGTTTCCACATTAAAGAACCTTTTGTAAATAGTTTCTAAGGATTTACAATGTAGCTTCTATTCTTTTGAATGTGTAAGATTTAATTTGTCTCTCCCACTTGAGCTAAAGATTTAAAAGGTGTATGTTTTAAAAATGTCTCTTCTTAATAAGTAACTCCCACTGGAGCTGAAACTGAACACTGTGAAGTTTTAAAATTGTCTCTTCCTAACAAGTGACTCCCGCTGGAGCTGAAACTGAATACTGTGCTTTAATTTGAACTAATAAGAGATGCTTATTTTTGTAGAAGAAACTAAAGCCTAAGAAAATAAAGCCTAGCTATATCCAAGCTTGCATGCCATGATCTAAGATCCTGAGAAGGAACTGTGAAGCAAGAGAGCAGAACCGTGGAGAGCCATGTGACCTTTTAAAGTGTCTTTTTCTTTCTTTTTCAGAGTTCGAGTTTCTACTTATGAGATAGTGATATTTTTATGGTGCTAGGAATTGATATATACATGGCTATCTCAGATACCATTTTAAAATAAACAGACCGGTGCCTTTGCTACTTGTGAGATAGTAATACCATGTATAATTTTTGCTTATTTTGCGCATAAGAAGTACTTCTAAATGAATGAAACTGCTTTGGGAAGCCAGGTTGGATTCCGCGTACGCTGCTTTTGTGTTCTTGTGTTTACTTACAGGTTAAGCTCAATCCTGGATCTGGAATGGATGATCGGAGACCTAAAGAGCTCTTTGTTTGTTTGTCATGTGGCCTCCATGTTTATACGTTTGTTTTATGTTATGGGGTACCCAAGAAACTATAAACAGACCTTCATAGACCCTCCCTACTAACAGCCCTTCCATTAGTTCAATTTGTGCCATGTCCCTTTCCAAACCATTCTCACTGGCAGGCAAGCTATAGAAAAGAAAAACATGTTCACCATTATCCAAGCTATGGCTCACATATAATAAGTTCTACTAATTGCTATCTAAGGTTATGTATTCATATGTGTATATTTAAAATTATGAACAAAGATTTCTCTTTATATGACCTATCAGATACAATCAGTACAGGGAATGTTCCTGACCTTTTTAGTTTATTCTATATCACAGCCAGTACATACACAATGTCTCTCTCTGGAGTGAAATATTTGTTGTGTGCAAAGCACAATTAGCATATCTTTTCTAAATTCTTTATAACACTAAACACATGAGTGCTGTCTATTAATTTACCACATTGAACACTAATAAAGCAGATACATACTGTAACCTTTTACCACACTCATTACCCATAAATAGTTTCTCTCTGAAAAAAAGTTTATCTGAGAAGTATTTCATGGTACTATACCATGACTCTGTTTTTGCTTATTTGGTCAATGATTAAGTAGATATAGAGGGGCATAATCGAAAGGTCGTCCAAGTACGCATTAGGACATCCTTACGAAAACCTCCAAAATCAGGCATGTATAATCGAAAAATAGTATGGGCGTTTTTCGATAATCGATTATCCCTCTAGCAAATCGACCAAATGAGGAGCGCATAAGCGTGACTAAATTGGGCGCCCTAACACGTTCGATTATCGCAGGTGCAAGCGACCAAATCAGAAAGTGTGTAAAAGAATGTACATAGGTGTACCGCAAGTACAGTACATGCTGTTCTGGACATCCAGGTACGGGAAAATATGAGGAACGTTTATACGCGTCAACTACAGAAAGATCATGCTGCTCCACCGATATATTCCTCATATGTGCCCTATCTGGATGTCCGGAACTGCATGTACTGTACACCTACTGAACATGCAGCTGTATCAATATTGTGTATATGTGAAAAGGGTCGGGTGCTTCATACTCATCTATATAAGGCAAGTTCCGCACGCATAACAACCAGGCATGCACGTCAAAGACGTCTATGCTTACGACGGCGTCCACTTGCTGATAGGGCCATATATGGGATGGTCATCCATATAAGGAGCTGTGCACGAAACGACGTCCATCACGCAAGGACGTCTATATAAGGCACTTATTTTCCAACACCTGAAAAAATGGCGCACCGACGTGAGCCAAACTTCGGGCATGAGGAGAGCCTGCTGCTGGTGCGGCTGTGCCTAAGGCACCGCCATCGGCTGTTCATTCAGCACCACCACCTGCCCCTCCAGGCTCCAGGCCATGAAAGCCTGGTCCCGCATTAGGGACAGGCTTGAAAGTTGTTTGGCCCACACACACCCCCCTCCTGTACCTACACATATAACAGCTCCGTCATCAATGTAACCAGTAACTGGAGTGTGCATGCAAGGATAATAAGTAATATGGGTACATGCACAATCACTAATAAAATGTATGTTCTTGAAAGGACAACCATTCCCACATACCTACAATAATGTATTTCGTTATTTAATTATTTCTTGCCTGTGAACCCCACATTTTCCCACCCCTCTTTGCAGGCTCCTTCCCCAGCGGTTCTGAGCACTGAAAAAAACAGAGCTGGTATAGAGCTGCGTGCTGCAACAGTCACTCACAGGTTCATAGCCAAGCTCTGTGACACACTTCCTGCTGCCGTTCCAGCAGAGCTTGTCTGTGACTGTTAGCCTGTGAGTGAGTGTTGCAGCACGTGGCTCTATACCAGGAGCTCTTTTTTTTTTTTTCTTTTTCAGTGCTCAGAACCACTGGGGAAGATGTTGTGGTTTTGAACCGGAGCTGGGCCACGGGAGGTGGGGGAGCCCAATGTGGTTTGATTGAGAACAGGAGACCTGTGAAGATGTGATTTCATGTGCCCTAATGAAAGGTGAGTTTAATGTTACTTCCATTTGATTTCAATATAGTCTTATCTTACCTTATAACAGTTTCCTAAGGCACATTACAACAGCTGTTAAGATGAACCCACCAGGAGAAAGGATATTCTCACTGAATTTGGACATCTCTATTGTATAGAACAGTGTAGAAAAATGAGCACAAAATGCAGCTACAATATATTTTTTAATTATTTTAGTGATATTCAATTGTTATTGCATGATATTTATATCTATATATGGGAAGCTTTCAAATAAATTAAAAACTGTCAAATGAGTACAGAAAAAATGCATGGCAGGTGGAGAAGGACAGGAGATCCTTTAATATAGGGGGGTTGAAGGGAAAGAAAAAAGAGATCCTGGTAAGTAGTTTTATAAGTCAAAATAAAAATAAATATTTTGTTTCATGCGGATCTCTTTTATTTAAACATAACTAAATGGGCTATAAGCCCCTAATGCAGTCCATTGGTTTTCTTATATTTTGTTCTTGTGATGACTTATACTGTGCCAAAATTGAAAAGTCTTATCTCTATCTGGTCATCAATAAAAGGAGCTCATTGTGTACACTATCCAGCCTAAAAGGTTGTTTTGTGTCAGGAATTGTGATATTATGATCCCTTGTTTCATATTGTTGATGGTCTGTGTTTTCTGTATGGGTGGTATTTTGGTGTATTAGGGTCTGTCCAGTGTAAAATTCACAGTTCTGCCTTTTCATGCATACTGTTGTTGTTCATTGAGTACTCAGAGTTAGTGCTGCTATGTTACAGTAAGGCTCTGAGTGTGTTTTTGTACAAGTCTGTACGTGTTGTGTTTTGTAGTTGAGGGGTTGAGTTGACATCAACACTTTAATTTAATTTTAGTTTGTCATAACATCAGATATGGTTTTAGAATATTTTGGAGGATCAGATGTTGAATTGTTCCATAGATGTGTATGTAGTTTAGTGTTGGTAAGTGCTTGAAACTGTCAAATAAGAACAACAAATTATATATTTTGACCTCCATCTTTTAAGGCAGTTGCTTCAACACCTTTTTATCCAAATTTTACAAAGGTTTTGAAACTGGCACTTACATCCTGTGAAAGATCCTTTTCTGTCATGCAACATGTACGAAACTGGCTGAGATCCACAATGGGTCAGGAAAGACTGACAGCTTTATGTTTACTGAACATTGAAAATGATCTCTTTGGAGATATTATCCCTGAGCAGATCATTGACACCTGTGATGCGAAGTCTAGTCGCCGAATGTCACTTTACTAATGTGACCATTTTATTTTGGGATTTTCCATGGAAAGAAATAGCAGTGTTTAATAACTGATAACATTTTTGAATAGTATACATTGGTTAATATATGCTTATCTTTTTTGCTGATAACTATGAATATGTTCTTTTGTTTGTTCATAATATAAATGCTAGAATACATAGGTCCCTCAATTCAAGGTTTGACAAATCTTGAGTGACAGGTTGCTCTGGTGCCTGGAAATTGGACCTTGGCACTGGTGCTTTTGTGTCATCTAAAAGTTCTGACTACCTATTCTGTAGAAATGTACTTTCCTTCCAACTTTACTGTTCAGCCACCAAGCTCTCAGACAGTTTGAGCAACCACTTTATTCTTTGACATATGATACATATCTAACTTTACTAAAAAGTATAACTTGTGACTATTTTTTTTTTTTTGTTATACTTGTTCCCTGTGCTTTCCCACTCATGGCAGGCTCAATGCAGCTTACATGGGCCAATGGAGGGTTAAGTGACTTGCCCAGAGTCACAAGGAGCTGCCTGTGCCTGAAGTGGGAATTAAACTCAGTTCCTCAGGACCAAAGTCCACCACCCTAACCACTAGGCCACTCCTCCACTCCACTTTTACTTATTTTTTTTCTGTGTGCTGTCAGACAATTATGGATGTAAACCCCACCTCTGTCACCAACCCTAACCCCGCCCCCTTTAGCCTCCCCAAACAGTTGGGCCAGCGACCGCCTATGGTCTCTGTGGTCACGTTTATTGCAGATACTCTGCACATACCTGTGGCACTTTTGAAGGGGTCCTTAGGCCGTGTCCAAACCATTAGGCCAAACCTCCACTTACAAACTGAGGTGGCAGGAAATGGCTGCTGCACTACAGTGGCCAGCAATATCATCAGGAGTCTGTGTCACCATCAGAACACCTGACAAAGGTGTGAGGTATGTGAGATTTGCTATCAGGCTCCATAGTGTGGGTGGGTTTACATCACTGCAGTCTCCCCTCTTCCTAGTTCCCTCTCCCAGGCTTACTTCATACTCAGCATTAGGCTTCTGCTAGCCCTACGCGCTTCTTGGGGCACCCCAACCATTCAGGTGTTCAGGAGCTGCACAAAGAATATTGCTCTAGTCCATGCATAGCTTTCATGATGGTTCTATGTGCATATTCTGACTGAGGATTGTGGAATCATTGTAGCCAGGGGCAGTGGCGTACCTAGGGTAGTTGTCACCCGGGGTTGATCATTTTTTAACACCCCCCCCCCCCCTCTAAAACCCAGTACTAGGCATACCGAGAATACAAAACACTCAGGACCTATAGAGCAATTCTACCATACCATAAGCAGTCATTTCTATGAGTCACACAAGGAAAAGGAAAGCATCTTAAACACTGCAGTGAGCACTAGAACATCAATTCACCTATTGTGAAACGAAACCAGACAGAATAGTACAGATCATCGATCCTGCACAGTCAATGCCAACTGAAAGCCATGTCTTTTTCACAAGCACCCTAATTCACTATAGAATAAGTAATCATAAACTTTCTATTTAGACAAAAATTAAACTGAACCCCCAAGATGCCAGACTCTGCATACAATGCAACACCACAGAAACAGAAAATGTCCCCTAGTACTGTGCAAAATATAAAGACAGCAGATGTACATTTGAAAAAATTAACAGATACCAATCACCACTTTACAAATTAATAAATAGAAATAAAACAAATATAGGAAATAAAATAATACCATTTTATTGGACTAATACATTTAGCTTATAGAGGCCAAAACCTCCTTCCTCAGGTCAATACAGTATAATGCTGTTACAGTATCCTATCCTGACCTGAGGAACAGTGGCGTAGCCAGACCAGACTTTTTGGGTGGGCCCAGAGCTAATATGGGTGGGCACGATGTATATAGGTATGAGTAGTGCAAAATAATGCCTTAGAATGCTGCCCTGTATCAATATAAACCACATACATACTTAAAAAAACGATATTTGTAAATATAACTACATTATGCCATATCAAACTTGACCAGACATAAGTCTACTATAATGGCAAACATCTCAACACACATGACAGGATCCTGCATTATAATTACAGCAATGACATATAACCATGTATTCAAATTCTGGTAGCAGAACTGCCCCATTATATCCTCCAGGTTTACATTAATTAAGTTTCTCCGACTCATCAGCTTCAGAAACCATTTCCGGCACCGGTATCCCACCCATTTGATGAAGACTGAAGCAAAGAATTAATTTAAACTCTCCACTACGGCTTTGTCTTCCCTGATCGCCCCTTTCATCTAGCAATCCAACCAATTCTTTTGCCAGCTTCCTGCTTTTAATATACCTAAAAAAAATTTTGCTATGTGTTTTTCCCTCCAACGCAATCTTTTTTTCGAAGTCCCTCTTAGCCTTATCAGCACTTTGCATTTGACTTGACATTCCTTATGCTGTTTCTTATTATTTTCAGTCGGTTCCTTCTTCCATTTTCAAAAAGATTTTTTTTTTAGCGCTAATAGCTTCCTTCACCTCACTTTTTAACCATGCCGGTTGTCTTCCGTCCTCCTTTTTTAATACGCTTGGCTTGGCTTGGGCTTCCAGGATAGTGTTTTTGAACAGCATCCACACATGATGTAAATTTTTGACCCTCGCAGCCGCTCCTTTAAGATTTTTTTTTCACCGTTCTTCTCATTTTATCATAGTCTCCTTCATACTTCATACTTCAAAGCTAATATCAAATCCGATCATATTATGATCACAGTTATCAAGCGGCCCCAGCACCATTACCTCTTGCACCAGATCATGTGATCCACTAAGGATTAGGTTTAGAATTTTTCCGTCTCTCGTCGGCTCCTGTACCAGCTGCTCCATAAAGCTGTCTTTGATTTCATCAAGGAATTTTACCTCCCTAGCATACCCCGATGTTACATTTACCCAGTCAATATTGGGGTAATTGAAATTACCCATATTTATTGTGTTGCCCAGTTTGTTTGCGTCCCTAATTTCCTTTAACATTTCTGCATCCGTCTGTTCATCCTGGCCAGGCGGACAGTAGTACACTCCTATCACTATCATTTTCCCCTTTACACCTGGGATTTCAATCCACAGTGATTCCAAGTAGTGTTTTGTTTCCTGCAGAATTTTCAATCTATTTGATTCAAGGCTCTCGTTAATATACAATGCTACCCCCTCCACCAATTCGATCCACCCTATCACTACGATATAATTTGTACCCCGGTATGACAGTGTCCCACTGGTTAGCCTCCTTCCACCAGGTCTCAGAGATGACCATTATATCTAATTTTTCAATTAGTCAATATATTCTAACTTTCCCATCTTATTACTTAGGCTCCTGGCTTTCACATATAGACATTTCAAAGTATGTTTGTTGTTCCTAGTTACATGATGCTTAGTACTTGACAGTATTAATTTGCAATATTTGTCTGATTTTTATTTTTATTTAAGGACACCTGATCTACTATGGTCTCTTTTGCAACCTCACTATCAGGCATAGGCATAGTTTGACTGTTTCATTTGGGGGGGGGGGGGGGGCAAAGGACGGGGCGGAGCATATTAGCATTTCATTTGCATATATACATATGCAAATGAATATGCAAATATGGAGGAAGGAATTGAAATTTACAGGCAAAATATCACAAATGCACAAAAGCTGACATATTTCAATTAATAAATTCTGAATAAAATACTTTTTTCTACCTTTGTTGTCTGATCATTTAGTTTTTCTATTCACTTTGGTCCCAGTGTCTTCTGTTTTATGCAGTGTCTTCTTTCCAGTAGGCTTCCCTCTGCTCCCCACCCTCCCATTCCCATCCATCTCCTGCTCCTTCCCTCCCAGTCCCATCCATCTCTGGCTCCTTCCCTCTGCTCCCCACCTCTCCCAGTCCCATCCATCTCCTGCTCCTTCCCTCTGCTCCCCACCCCTCCCAGTCCCATCCATCTCCTGCTCCTTCCCTCTGCTCCCCACCCCTCCCAGTCCCATCCATCTTCCCTCTGCTGCCCCCCCATGAGGTCCAGGATCCAGGGCCGCCGAGAGGGGGGGGGACAGGGGGGACCCGGCGCCGCTGCAGTCCGGCCCGCCCTCTGTAGCTCCCAGAACTAACCTGAAGCGCCTTCAAGTTCGCATCGCAGCAGCAGCAGGGCAGGCCATTCCTTCCTTCCATGTCCCGCCCTCGCCTGACATAACATCCGCGAGGGCGGGGCACGGAAGGAAGGAGAGGTCTGCCCTGCTGCTGCTTGCTGCGATACGAACGTGAAGGCGCTTCAGGTTAGTTCGGAGGGCCCGGCAGCGGGTGGAGGGGGGCCTGGCAACTTCGGGTGGGGAGGGGTGCAACGTGACCTCAGGTGGAGGGGGGGTCCGGCGACTTTGGGTGGGGGGCAGGGCATGACGCGACCTTGGGTGGGGGGGGCCCGGGGGCGGTCTTGACCCGGCCCCGGCTCTCAGTGGCCCTGCCAGGATCGTGACTCCGTTTACCCCCTCTCTTCCTCCCTCCCTCCGGCGCAGGCAGCAGTTTTCTTCAACTTTTCTGTGCTCCTGGCAGTGGTAGCGATGTATACACGCTGCCTTTGGTCTGCCCCAAAGCCTTCTCTTCAAGTTCCTGTTCCCGCTCAAAGGAGCTTACAATCTAAAGGACAAAAAGTGCAGTCAATCAAGATTGAGGCAGTCTAGATTTCCTGGATAGAGGTACAATGGTTAGGTGCCGAAAGCAACATTGAAGAGGTGGGCTTTGAGCAAGGATTTGAAGATGGGTAGGGAGGGAGCTTGGCGTATGGGCTCAGGGAGTTTATTCCAAGCATAGGGTGAGGCGAGGCAGAAAGGGCGGCATCTGGAGTTGGCGGTGGTGGAGAAGGGTACTGAATAACGTGGCTAACACATGAAAGGGATCTAAAACTGGCTGACAAAAATGGCCACTACCTCATGGACTACCGAAAACAAAACAGGGCACACTCTGACCCAGTAAACAGGGGGAAAAGCACCATGGGAGTAGAGCCTACCAACTACCAACATCGTGAGCATTTAACACAAGCTACTGGAATCACGGAGCCCACCACAATGCATTGCTGATGTGACTCTGCAGTGCGCATAACAGAAAAGGTGTCACACTCACCCGAGACCCACATCAGAACCAGGGAAAGGCTGTCAGAGGATAGAACACATTCTGCTGTCATGGAGGTGGGTACAGCATTTGAGGCTGGCATAGAGGCTGGAAAAAAAGTTTTTAAAGTGGGTTTTTTTTTTTTGGTGGGAGGGGGTTACTGACCACTGGGGGAGTCAGGAGAGGTGATCCCCGATTCCCTCCAGTGGTCATCTGGTCAGTTGGGGCATTTTTTTGGGACTTGGACCTGAAAAAAAGGGTCCAAATAAAGCGGACCAAATTCTCGTCCAAAACGCCCTTCTTGTTTCGATTATCAGCTAAAGACGCCCATCTCTCCTCAGCCGATAACCACGTCCCAGTCCCACCTTCGCCATGCCTCCGACACACCCCCCCCCCCCCCATCAACTTTGTTCGTTCCTGCGACAGTGCAGTTGAAGACGACCAAAATCGGCTTTCGATTATACCGATTTGGTCACACATGGGAGAAAGATGCCCATCTCCCGATTTGGGTAGAAATATGGGTGTCTTTCTCTTTCGAAAATAAGCTGGATAGTATATTGTATGAGTTATTTAGTGTTTCCTTCTTAGATGGTAATGAAATGTATTTAAAACTCTGTAAGAGCACTCCTTGCTTGTTACCCTAATTACAATAACTGACTTAGGGGTGGATGGGAAGACTAAACTAGATACTGCAGTGCCTGCTAGTTCTATCTGTTAATGCTGTGGTACAAAGTTTTTTTAAACTAAGTGGAAAAGACTATGGAGACTAGTTGATAAAATTGCTTTTTATATTTTTATTTTGCCTAACACTAACCTACAATTCCTCCTTTAAATCCCAATCTTTAAGTTCCCAAAGCACAATGCAAAATAGCCACTTGCCAGAGAAATGTCCTCTTCTCTCGGAACTTCTCAGAAAGAAAGTTCAGTGGGACCTTTCCTCTTTATATAGTTTTGAATCTAAGGGGCCTTTTTTAAATAGGCTCTTTGAAGCTGACTCAGCAACCTATGCAAGTATACCTTAATTAACACTTAATTGAGGTCACTGGATGAGCTACCTCTCCAGCAGCCAAGGAACAGAAAATGCCTTTTACTACTACTACAACTACTTTGCCCATCCAGTTCCTGACCAGGGTTGCACCTGCTTAGCTTCCTGCTTTTGCCATGTGACATACACCTTCACCATGTGGGTGGCCCCACATAGGGAGGGCATAACTTGCCATTTATCTAATCTGAGATAGATACCTCCACCAGGCATTTGCCTCCAGAGAGGGGGGAGAGAGAGAAAGAGACTGACCCCATTCATATATTATATATTATCCAGTTGGGTTGGGGTCTTTCTCTCTATTGTGCTGTTGAGATAGTTTCATGCCCTCCAATCACTTTCAGATGGACAATACAGCAAAAGGTTACACCTCTGATTTTGCTTCCCTAGGTTGCCATCCAGTGGCTGACCAGGGTTGCACCTGCTTAGCTTTGTGCTTCTGCCCTGTCACATACACCTTCACCACTTGGGTGGCCCCACCTAGGAAGAGCTTAACTTGCCATTTATCTAATCTGTGGTACACACCACCAGGCATTTGCCTCCAGAAAGGGGGGGGGGGGTAGAGAGAGAAAGAGACTGACCCCCATTCATATCACAGGGCACGAGGGAGAAAGAAGCCCACTGAACGCGTGGAAAGCGATTCTCCTTTAAAGTAATTTTCTTTCTGAAAACTGGAGTCCCTAGAATATGTTGTTTTCCAGATGGAGTCTTTTTACAGATTTATAGTGGAGTCATTGTTGCTGCTGAAAGTAGGGTTTAGTACTTGTATTTAATTGTGCAGTTCACATACATAAGCTACAGAAAACAAACACCCCCCACCTCCGTCGTGGACAGACAACCTGCAGTCATGCTTTAAGCAAAAATCATTTATAATTCTTGATAACGAGTCCCCCACGTGAACAAAGTCCAAACACACAAAGCATCTTTTATCAGACAACAAACAAAAAAAAACAAACCATCCTTGTTTGTACTGAGATGTAGACTACTCCACTCTGCCACCGTCTACTCTATTCAGACATAAATTAAACCTAACCACCTTAGTCATTTGACTCTTTGTTAACGGACGAACAGAAAAGCTTTAAGATTGTGTACTTAGGCAAATACAGACCCTAACCTCCCCCCCCCCCCCACCTGTGCGAGACGAATCACAAGAGAAAAAAAAACTCAACAGTATTACTTGAACGGCCTGTACGTGAAATACAGAATAAAGCTGAGCCTAACAATAAAAGTAACAATACAAAATATTTCCCCTAGATCAAATCCAGAAAGAAAATACTTGCTTGTAGAACGTTTGAATTCTAATTTGGTAACCAGTCTCTGTATCGTAAGAGTCTCAGGTGACTTGTTCCAATTAGTAGTTGTCTAATTAAATTAGTGCCGCTTAAATCAGCCAATGGGGCACAGAGGGGTGGGAGGGGTTTTTGGTATCTTTGTCTGTCTTGTCACCAAAGAATTGTATAGCCCCTCCCCTGAACCCATTAGCTTCTCAGGAGGTGTGAAAAAGCCGGCGACTACATATAAGTTTGCTGAAGCAAAGAACTCGGGATACATTTTTATTTATTTATTTTTTTCTGAAGCTACTAGGCAGTAGATGAGTCTGGAACTTTACAAGTTTTCTAGGTGTTATAGTAAGAAGTATGTGCCTTTGAGGTTTGATCAATATGACCTTATTTCAGTATTAGAAGCATCCTTTATTTTGATGGCAGACTTTTATTTTTTCCTCACGGCAACGTCTTTTTTTTTTCTAACTTAAGATGCAATTGGCCTCGTTGGTAACTGGGGGTGCCAGGCTTCTGAATCAAGTAACTTTTTGTTTTCCATGGACAGGATCTTCTAGCCACACCCCTTGAATATACGCCACGATGACGTGCGTGACCCGGCCATCCAATAGCAACGCTTTAAAAAGAAAGCAAAAACATTAGCGGATTCCCGCCCATAAGTACTGTATAAATACACTTGACAGCCCAGACCAGTCAGTTTTATTTTTTCCGCGATTGACAGCGACCCGGTTTTTACTATTCAAGTCAATTGTAAATTATTTACGTTATGTCTCAGAAAAAAACGGGGTTTAAGGCTTGCGCTACATGCCCCCGTAAATTGTCTCTCACAGATACACATTTTAGATGTTGCTATTCTCCCTGCTCTCCCCCTTGCCTTAGTGCCCGAGGATCAGGTGGCGTCCATTCCTGCTCTCCCCCTTGCCTCAGTGCCCGGGGATCAGGTTCTTTCTTTACAAAATGGACAGCAAGCGTCGCTGAGAGAAGTCACTGACATCGAGGTCAGTTCTCGAGATCGACGTCGGCATCATAGATCTTCGAGATCAGCTGATGCTCGACGTCGTCATGACAACCCTCGACATCGTAAGAGGTCATCGAGCTCGACTTCGAGCAATGGATCCGATGTCGGTACCAGGCAGGGCAGTGCACGGCACCATCGACGTTCTTCAAAATATTAGTATTTTCCTCGAGGAAGAAGCACTGTTCGATCCAGTTCTTCATCTTCTTCTTCATCTGCTGCTCCTCAGAAGAAGCGATGCAGAAGGCAGGCTCAATCACCCTCCCACTCTGCTAGATGTAGGGGATCGACTCGGTCAATTTCTCATGCCTCCTCTAGAGGGCGTTCTTCCACTTCTTCCACTACACAATTGAAAATAGTGGATTTGCTAATGAAGTTGTTAGAAAATCAGCAAAAAATGCATCAGCCTGCAGTTCAATCAACTCAATTAGTCACCTCTGAATCAATATCTCTGCCTCATTCACCTCAGAGGCAGCAGTTATGTGCCTTTTCTCCTTCACCTTCGGTGCAGGAAGTGGTGTCAGTAAAATCACCAGTAAATTCACCAGCGCCTTCAGTGGCTTCTTCACATCATACACACATGACTACAATAGGACAAGATTTACCTGCACTTCCAGCTCTTCCTTCTACTTCTCAGGAGGAGACTCTTCCTGTCCAGGATGAGTCTTATACAAAATTTTTGCACAAATTAGTGACTACTTTGCATATACCCCTTACATCTCAAGGGGACATTTCTGAAGGGAAAAGATCTGTCACTAAATATTTAAATTTAGTCAAGCAATCAATAGCCTTGCCTATACCGCAGGTGCTTCAAGATCATCAAAAATTAGTTTGGTACACACCTTATTCAATTAGACCTTCACAAAGGTCGTTAGACAATAAATATAAGGTCCAGGATTTTTTGGGTCATGGAAAGATGCAACTTCCTCATGCATCTTTGGTAGTCAAATCAGCCATGAGACGAAGTAAGTTGCAGAAAGATATAACCAACCATCCACCACCGAAAGATTTGAAATTTATGGACATTCTAGCACGGAAAACTTTTCAGTCTTCCATGTTGTCAGCACGTATTGCAATTCACATGTTCCATCAGATTGAATACCTTTATACCATCATGGAAGATTTATCCAAATTGCAATCATTAATTCAGCAACAGAACATGCCACTTTTTCAGCAAATTCTGGTAAATTTAGAAGACAGTTCTAAACAAATGATCCGAACTATTCATGATCAGTTTGACACTTCGGTCAGAACTGCGGCTACTTCTATTGCATCCAGACGTTTGTCATGGTTAAGAGCGTCGGCATTGGGAGAAGATGTTCATGACAAGGTAGCTGATGCTCCTTGTGTTGGGGATTCTTTGTTTGGAGACAAAGTAAAACAGTTAATTGAGGGCCTTAAAGAGGACTGTACAACGTTAGATACGTTGGAGCAAGATAAACAACAGCCTTCAAAATCAAACTATAAACGCTTGCCTTATTTTAATACTAAGAATAGATTTTTTCAAAGGAAGTCTTTTCCTCCTCAATGGTCAGCTTCTCATTTTAAATCTCAGTATCACCGATACAATTTTCATGCTAGACCGGTTAGAGAAAGGCGTTCTCAGAAGCCTATTCAACCACATCAGCAGCAAAAGCTTACGCCATCTTTTTGACCCTTCCCAGGCCCAATGTCCGGTGGGGGGCAGGATTCAACATTTTTTCCCTGCTTGGAGATCAATAACAACAGACAAGTGGATTCTGGAGATTGTTCAACATGGTTATTCTCTGGTATTTTCACAAACCCCACCTTTTCGATCATCTACACATCTCCATGTCCCCAGTTCTCAAGTGTTTCAATTACGTCAGGAAGTGTGCAGACTTCTTCATCTCAATGCTATAGAGATTGTACCTGCTCACGACATAAACAAGGGCTTTTATTCCCGATTTTTTCTCATTCCCAAGAAAGATGGAGATCAAAGAGTGATACTAGATCTGCGGCATCTCAACAAGTTTCTCCCAAAACAAAGGTTTCGAATGACATCGTTACAAGTCATTCTCCCTCTATTGAATCAGGGAGCATGGTTTTCAGCCATAGACCTGCAGGATGCTTACCTACATATTCCTGTTCATCCCTCTTCAAGATGATTTCTTCGGTTTGTCTGTCAAGGGCAACATTACCAGTACAAAGTTCTGCCCTTTGGTCTAACATCAGCTCCCAGGGTGTTCTCGAAGTGTGTCATAGCACCAGTTGCTCAATTACATCGACAGGGAATCGTCCTTTTCCCATATCTCGATGATTGGCTGATCGTAGCCCAGTCTTCTCAGCAGAATCTTCAAGATTTACAGACTACCATTGTGCTTCTCGAAAAGTTAGGTTTAGTGATCAATTACAAAAAATCACATTTGATCCCAACACAGAGATTGACTTTCATCGGAGCGGATACGAGTCTCTAGCGAAGTTACCACTCCCTCGAGCTCATTTGCTTATCCAATTAGTTCACTATCTTCAATCACTGAAGGTCATAACGGCTCGGGTTCTCCTAATTCTGTTAGGTCATATGGCATCGACAGTTGCGGTACTTCCACTAGCACGTCTGCACATGAGACCTTTACAGTGGTATTTAAAGAACAGGTGGATTCAGTATCAAGATCCGCTTACTTCAAGGATTCTTCTATCCTCCCGTATCAAACTTCAGCTCTCTTGGTGGACACATCAACACAATCTCTTGGTAGGAGCACCTTTCCAGTCACCTCTTCCAACAAAAATTCTTACCACGGATGCATCCAAAGTGGGATGGGGAGCGCATATCGACCACTTCTCGACACAAGGTCGCTGGACCAATCAAGAGAAGTGTTATTCCATCAATCTTCTGGAATTGAGGGCGGTCAGATTGGCTATTCAAACTTTTCACCATCTTCTTCGATCCCAAGTGATTCAAGTTCGTATAGACAATCAAGTCGCAATGTTTTATATCAACAAGCAAGGAGGTATGGGTTCTCTTAATCTGTGTCAAGAAGCTGTCACACTCTGGAACCTAGTTCTCTCCCTCAATTTGGTGATTCAAGCAATTTATCTACCAGGTCGGGAGAATCAGATTGCAGATGTATTAAGCAGGAGTCTTCAACCTCACGAGTGGTCCCTGAAGACCATAATTATTCACGAACTGTTCCAGATGTGGGGCTGGCCTCTAGTAGATCTTTTTGCCTCCCCACAGAACAACAAATGTCAGAGATATTGTTCAAGGTGGCCTGCAAAGAACAGAATAGCAGAGGACGCATTTGCTATCCGTTGGACAGATTCTCTGTTTTATGCATTCCCTCCAATCCCTCTCATTTCAAGAGTGTTGCAGAAAGTTCTCCAAGACAAATCATCACTCATTCTAATAGCGCCGTATTGGCCGAGGCAAGTGTGGTTTCCTGTGCTAAACCAGTTAGCTGTCCGACCACCACAGTTTCTGCCTGTAATTCCAGACCTTCTTTCACAGAACAACGGTCAGCTTCTACACCCAAATCTCAGCCACCTCCAGCTCACTGCGTGGTATCTTCAAGTCAATCATTATTTTCTCAAGTTTTTTCTCAACCAGTTCTTGCAGTCTTGTTGGCTTCCAGGAAGCACTCGACTCGAATGGTTTATGCCTCAAAATGGAAAAGATTTTGTCATTGGTGTACAGCGCATCAACTTGACCCAGTGTCGTGTTCAATTTCTTCCTTATTGGAATATTTCCTTTCTTTATCTAATTCACAACTAGCTGCATCTTCAGTAAAGGTACATGTTGCGGCGATTTCTGTTTTTCATGATTCAATTGATGGTTGCACTGTCATGGCACATCCCATCACTAAAAGATTTTTGAAGGGGTTATTTAACCTTAAACCTCCGGTTCAATTACCTCCAGTAGTTTGGGATTTGAATTTGGTTTTAGACAAACTTATGGAACCTCCATTTGAACCTCTTCAAGAGACAACCCTTCAATATCTTACTTGGAAAACCTTGTTTCTTATAGCTATTACTTCAGCTCGAAGAATTGGGGAATTACATGCACTCGTATATTACAGTCCTTATACTCAATTATTACATGATAAAGCGATACTACGTCCTCATCCGAAGTTTCTGCCAAAGGTAGTTTCTTCTTTTCATATAAATCAATCAATTATTTTACCAGTGTTTTTTCCTCCTCCACATCAATCTGTTCAACACAGTAGGTTGCACACATTGGATTGTACCAGAGCATTATCGATTTATTTGCACCGTACGTCAGGTACTCATAGACCTTCACAGCTTTTTTTGTCATACAATGGAAATGCTCAACAACCAATATCAAAACGAACTTTATCATCATATGTGACTCAGTGTATAAATTTTTGTTATCACCAGCATGCATCACATCCTCATGTTACTGCTCATAAATTACGTTCAATGGCAGCCTCTACTGCATTTCTACATAGAGCACCTCTTATTGATATCTGTAAGGCAGCTACCTGGTCCTCTCTGCATACTTTTTCAAAGCATTACTGTTTGGATGCAGCTTCACGGGCAGATTCATTGTTTGGACTGTCAATCCTGCGGGAGGCAATGTAACCGACAACTTTCCTCCTCCTCCTATCACAGGTAACAGATCTCCGACATTGGGTTTACTGTATATTTCATGTTAATGATTACATGTTTTTGTTACCTGTGTTGGCTTGGGAGTCTTCAAGGGGTGTGGCTAGAAGATCCTGTCCATGGAAAAATCTTAGTTTCTTACCTGTAACGGTAGTTTTCCGTGGACAAAGGATCTTCTAGCCACACCATCCCTCCCTACCCTCCCTAGTTGTCGTAGCTATATTATTAAACTGACTGGTCTGGGCTGTCAAGTGTATTTATACAGTACTTATGGGCGGGAATCCGCTAATGTTTTTGCTTTCTTTTTAAAGCGTCATCGTGGCGTATATTCAAGGGGTGTGGCTAGAAGATCCTTTGTCTACGGAAAACTACCGTTACAGGTAAGAAACTAAGATTTTCTTCTGTCTTCAGTGATTTTTTTTTTCATTGTTTTTGGCTCTTTTTCTTGGAGAATGCAGATTCTTGCACTCCGGCGTCAGACAGCAAGGAAGAGGAAGTGGAATGAACGCAGGCGCAAGGGGAGGAGTCGGACCCTCAGTGCTGCCCAAGGAAATTTATTGACAGAGAACACTTTGAACAACTCGACGGCAGCGCCACGGCCGGCGCAGTGCCCTTGAAGATAGGTGCCCCCCCCTGCGGTGCTTACCCCGCTTACCGGGTTAGCACGGCCCTGCAGGATATGATGGTTTTGTATTATCATTAGGAGGGGGGAAATCGCACACAAAACATTAATTTTGATTCATTCCAGAAAGCAAGATGGCGCCGTGAAGAGAGCACGGAAAACGGCTCCTCTCCTGACTTCCTTAAATCTTAAATTCTTTACCTGTTTATTTGCCGAAACAAAGGGGTAGGCAGCGTGTGAGCCCCGCCACACCTGCCAGATCATCGGGTCCGATGGACCATTTCATGCCACCAGGAACTTCTTCGGGGCTAGGTGCCTCGCTGTTGGAGGGAGCGGTGGGAGTTGTCCTGCTCCCCCAGCTGGAGACCTCCGATAATGCCAGTATTGCAGCTGCAGCAGGGGCAGGAAATCCCTAGTGGCTTAGACCCAGGAGTGTTCCCTGCAGCGGGGTCGATTAGCAGCCTGGACTTGGAGGGAGCCAGCGTTTGGCCCGGCTCGGGAGCAGAAGGTGAAAGGCAACCAACTGAAACTATTAAGAGCTAACTTTACCTAGTAACTTTTTTCTGCCCACAAAACAGAAGTAATAACCTTAATTTGGGAGGCTCTTATGGGCCTAGAGAAATCTTTCTCCCAGAAATTGATAATGGTGACTCAAGTTTCAAAGTTTCCTTTAGAGAAGATAATGAACCTGGAAACAAGAACTGATAACATTGAAAAATCTATACAGCTGAACAGTGATAATGTGAAATCCCTTCAACAAGTACAGTCCAATTTAATTAAGGAAAAAGCACAATTACATCTTAAAATTGAAAATATGGAAAATCAGCTAAGGGCTAAAAGTCTTAGGCTGATTCATTTTCCAAAGATTTAAGAAATATCTATCTGAAATTGGCTCTTATGGGCCTAGAGAAATCTTTCTCCCAGAAATTGATAATGGTGACTCAAGTTTCAAAGTTTCCTTTAGAGAAGATAATGAACCTGGAAACAAGAACTGATAACATTGAAAAATCTATACAGCTGAACAGTGATAATGTGAAATCCCTTCAACAAGTACAGTCCAATTTAATTAAGGAAAAAGCACAATTACATCTTAAAATTGAAAATATGGAAAATCAGCTAAGGGCTAAAAGTCTTAGGCTGATTCATTTTCCAAAGATTTAAGAAATATCTATCTGAAATTTTTTGATTTTGATTTAATAGTAACTATATTTCATGGAATTTTACCTTGCTTTCCCCCTTGTTTGTGGACTAGAAATGGAGATAGAAATAATATAGACAAAAGTATATTTGTTTTCAATTTTTCCTGTAATGTAACTACTACTACTACTACTTAACATTTCTAGAGCGCTACTAGGGTTACGCAGCGCTGTACAAATTAACAAATAAGGACAGTCCCTGCTCAGAAGAGCTTACAATCTAAAGGACGAAATGTCAAGTTGGGGTAGTTAAGATTTCCTGAGAAGAGGTGTAGTGATTAGGTGCCGAAGGCGACATTGAAGAGGTGGGCTTTGAGCAATGATTTGAAGATGGGTAGGGAGGGGGCCCGGCGTATGGGCTCAGGGAGTTTGTTCCAAGCATGGGGTGAAGTGAGGCAGAAAGGGCGAAGCCTAGAGTTGGCGGTGGTGGAGAAGGGTACTGAAAGGAGGGATTTGTCTAGAGAGCAGAGGTTACGGGTGGGGACATAAGGGGAGATGAGAGTAGAGAGGTAAGGAGGGGCTGCAGATCGAGTGCATTTGTAGGTGAGTAGGAGAAGCTTGAACTGTATGCGGTATCTGATCGGAAGCCAGTGAAGTGACTTGAGGAGAGGGGTGATATGAGTATATCGGTTGAGGCGGAAGATAAGACGTGCGGCCGAGTTCTGGATGGACTGAAGGGGGGATAGATGGCTAAGTGGGAGGCCGGTGAGGAGTAGGTTGCAGTAGTCAAAGCGAGAGGTAATGAGAGAGTGGATGAGAGTTTGAGTGGTGTGCTCGGAGAGGAGGGGGCGAATTTTGCTAATGTTATAGAGGAAGAAGCGACAGGTCTTGGCTATCTGCTGGATATGCGCAAAGAAGGAGAGGGAGGAGTCGAAGATGACACCAAGGTTGTGGGCAGATGAGACGGGGACGATGAGGGTGTTATCAATTGAGATAGAGAGTAAAGGGAGAGGAGAAGTGGGTTTGGGTGGGAACACAATAAGTTCCGTCTTGGCCATGTTTAGGCCTGAAAGGTGACGGTTGGACATCCAGGCAGCAATGTCGGATAAGCAGGCCAGTACTTTGGCCTGGGTTTCCGCAGTGATTTCTGGTGTGGAGAGATAAAGCTGGGTGTCGTCAGCATAAAGATGATAGTGGAAACCATGAGAAGAGATTAGGGAGCCTAAGGAAGAGGTGTAGATTGAAAAAAGAAGGGGCCCAAGGACAGATCCCTGGGGAACTCCAACAGAGAGCGGGATAGGGGAAGAGGATGAACCATGAGAGTGTACTCTGAAGGTACGATGGGAGAGATAAGAGGAGAACCAGGAGAGGACAGAGCCCTGGAACCCAAAGGAGGACAGTGTGTCAAGAAGTAGGTTGTGATTGACAGTGTCAAATGCGGCGGATAGGTCAAGGAGGATGAGGATTGAATAGTGACCTTTTGTCATGCCTATACCACGATCTGTGAGCCCCTGTGCCAAACAACGTCTGGCAGCCAGACAGTTCTAATCTTACCTGGAGAATCAGGACAGGAACTTCCTAAGGAGGTGTATGTCACATGGCAAAAGCAGGAAGCTAAGCAGGTGCAACCCTGGTCAGGAACTGGATGGGCAAAGTAGGGGACCAAAATCAGTGGTGTAACCTTTTGCTGTATTGTCCATCTGAAAGTGATTGGAGGGCATGAAACTATCTCAACAGCCCAATAGAGAGAAAGACCCCAACCCAATTTGATAATATATAATATATGAATGGGGTCAGTCTCTTTCTCTCTCTCCCCCCTCTCTGGAGGCAAATGCCTGGTGGAGGTATCTATCTCAGATTAGATAAATGGCAAGTTATGCCCTCCCTATGTGGGGCCACCCACATGGTGAAGGTGTATGTCACATGGCAAAAGCCGGAAGCTAAGCAGGTGCAACCCTGGTCAGGAACTGGATGGGCAAAGTAGGGGACCAAAATCAGTGGTGTAACCTTTTGCTGTATTGTCCATGTGAAAGTGATTGGAGGGCATGAAAAGAAACTATCTCAAGAGCCCATTTCAAACTTGTAACATTTCTCTGCTTCTCTCACATATGCTGCTCCATTGAAATCTACAGAGCACAGAATGTTTGTTACACAGGCAGCTTCATAGGAAGAAACAGACGTGGATGCAAACCTTGTTTAGCTACTCCTTGGCTGTTCTTACACTGAAATAAAGTTTGAAATCATGAATTCTTCAAAAAGATCTCCACTTTAGTGGTGGAGTGGACTAGTGGTTAGGGAGTTGGACTTTGGTCTTGGGGAACTGAGAAACTGAGTTCAATTCCCACTTTAGACACAGACAGTTCTTTTTGCCTCTGGGCAAGTAACACTACTTTCATGCTGGTTTGCTTCCAATTGTTATGATTGTACTTTAGGTATGTTTTGTTCAGTACTTGAAAATGAGGATTCTGCTCATTACTGAGGTAAATTCTAAGCATTCCAACATTGTAACATTTCCCTGCTTATCTCACCTATGGTGCTCCATTGAAATCTACAGAGCACTGAATGTTTGTCAGACTGGCAGTTTCATAGCAAGAAACAAAGGTGGATGTAAAGATCTCCACGTCAGAAAATGCCAGTTATTTTGCCTACCCTTATTTACAGCTACTGTTGTAATTTCAAAATCTGCTTTCATATTCGTTTCCTTCGCATTGTTATAATTCTACTTTAGATATATTTTGTTCAATACTTAAAAATTAGGATTCTGCTCTTTACTTGGGTAAATTCTAGGCATTCCAACATTGTAACATTTCTCTGCTTTTCTCACCTATGCTGCTCCATTGAAATCTACACAGCACTGAATGTTTGTTAAAAAGGCAGTTTCATAGGAAGAAACAAAGGTGGATGTCAAACGTTGTTTAGCTACTCCTTGGCTGTTCTGTAGACTGAAATGAAGTTTCAAATCATGAGTTCTTCAAAAAGATCTCCACTTCAGAAAATGCAAGTTACTTAGTTTCAGCTCCTGCAACATTTCTCTGCTTCTCTCACCTAAAGTACTCCATTGAAATCTACAGAGCACTGAATGTTTGTTAGACAGGCAGTTTCATAGGAAGAAACAAAGGTGGATGTAAAGATCTCCACTTCAGAAAATGCCAGTTATTTTGCCTACCCTTAGTTACAGCTACTGTTGTAATTTCAAAATTTGCTTTCATATTCGTTTGTTTCGCATTGTTATAATTCTACATTAGGTATATTTTGTTCAATATTTAAAAATGAGGATTCTGCTCTTTACTTCGGTAAATTCTAGGTATTCCAACATTGTAACATTTCCCTGCTTATCTCACCTATGGTGCTCCTTTGAAATCTACAGATCACTGAATGTCTGTTAGACAGGCAGTTTCATAGGAAGAAACAAAGGTGGATGCAAACATTGTTTAGCTACTTCTTGGCTGTTCTATGGTGCTCCATTGAAATCTACAGAGCACTGAATGTTTGTTAGACTGTCAGTTGAAACATGTTCAAGGAAGAAACAAAGGTGGATGTAAAGATCTCCAGAAAATGCCAGTTACTTTGCCTACCCTTAGTTACAGCTACTGTTGTAATTTCAAAATCTGCTTTCATATTCGTTTGCTTCCAATTGTTATAATTCTGCTTTAGGTATATTTTCTTCACTACTGGAAAATGAGGACTCTGCTCTTTACTGAGCTAAATTCTAGGCATTCCAACCTTTTAACATTTCTCTGCTTCTCTCACCTATGGTGCTTCATTGAAATCTACAGAGCACTGAACGTTTGTTAGTCAGTTTCATAGGAAGAAACAAAGGTGGATGCAAACCAAAGGTAGATGCAAACCTTGTTTAGCTACTCCTTGGCTGTTCTTACACTGAAATAAAGTTTGAAATCATGAATTCTTCAAAAAGATCTCCACTTTAGTGGTGGAGTGGACTAGTGGTTAGGGAGTTGGACTTTGGTCTTGGGGAACTGAGAAACTGATTTCAATTCCCACTTCAGACACTGACAGTTCTTTTTAACTCTGGGCAAGTAACACTACTTTCATGCTGGTTTGCTTCCTATTGTTATAATTCTACTTTAGGTATATTTTGTTCAGTACTTGAAAATGAGGATTCTGCTCTTTACTGAGGTAAATTCTAGGCATTCTAACATTTCTCTGCTTCTCTCACCTATGGTGCTCCATTGAAATCTACAGAGCACTGAACGTTTGTTAGTCAGTTTCATAGGAAGAAACAAAGGTGGATGCAAACCAAAGGTAGATGCAAACCTTGTTTAGCTACTCCTTGGCTGTTCTTACACTGAAATGAAGTTTCAAATCATGAGTTCTTCAAAAAGATCTCTACTTTAGTGGAGCAGTAGACTAGTGGGTAGGGTGTTGGGGAACTGAGAAACTGAGTTCAATTCCCACTTCAGACACTGACAGTTCTTTTTAACTCTGGGCAAGTAACACTACTTTCATGCTGGTTTCCTTCCAGTTGTTATGATTGTACTTTAGGTATGTTTTGTTCAGTACTTGAAAATGAGGATTCTGCTCTTTACTGAGGTAAATTCTAGGCATTCCAACATTGTAACATTTCCCTGCTTTTCTCACCTATGGTGCTCCATTGAAATCTACAGAGCACTGAATGTCTGTTAGACAGGCAGTTTCATAGGAAGAAACTAAGGTGGATGTAAAGATCTCCACTTCAGAAAATGCCAGTTAATTTGCCTACCCTTAGTTACAGCTACTGTTGTAATTTCAAAATCTGCTTTCATACTCGTTTGCTTCGCATTGTTATAATTCTACTTTAGATATATTTTGTTCAGTACTTGAAAATGAAGATTCTGCTCTTTACTGAGGTAAATTCTAGGCATTCTAACATTGTAACATTTCTCTGCTTCTCTCACCTATGGTGCTACATTGAAATCTACAGAACACTGAATGTTTGTTAGACAGGCAGTTTCATAGGAAGAAACAAAGGTGGATGTCAAACGTTGTTTAGCTACTCCTTGGCTGTTCTGTAGACTGAAATGAAGTTTCAAATCATGAGTTCTTCAAAAAGATCTCCACTTTATTGAAGGAGTGTACTTGTGGTTAGGGTGTTATACTTTGGTCCTGGGGAACTGAGAAACTGAGTTCAATTCAAACTTTAGACACAGGCAGTTCCTTTTGACTCTGGGGAAGTAACACTTCTTTCATGCTGTTTTGCTTCCAATTGATAAAATTCTACTTTAGGTATATTTTGTTCAGTACTTGAAAATGAGGATTCTGCACTTTACTGAGGTAAGTTCTAGGCATTCCAACCTTGTAACATTTCTCTGCTTCTCTCACCTATGGTGCTTCATTGAAATCTACAGAGCACTGAATGTCTGTTAGACAGGCAGTTTCATAGGAAGAAACTAAGGTGGATGTAAAGATCTCCACTTCAGAAAATGCCAGTTAATTTGCCTACCCTTATTTATAGCTACTATTGTAATTTAAAAATCTGCTTTCATGCTGGTTTGCTTCCAATTGTTATAATTCTACTTTAGGTATATTTTGTTCAGTACTTGAAAATGAGGATTCTGCTCTTTACTGAGGTAAATTCTAGGCATTCTAACATTGTAACATTTCTCTGCTTCTCCCACCTATGGTGCTCCATTGAAATCTACAGAGCACAGAATGTTTGTTACACAGGCAGCTTCATAGGAAGAAACAGAGGTGGATGCAAACCTTGTTTAGCTACTCCTTGGCTGTTCTTACACTGAAATAAAGTTTGAAATCATGAATTTTTCAAAAAGATCTCCACTTTAGTGGTGGAGTGGACTAGTGGTTAGGGAGTTGGACTTTGGTCTCGGGGAACTGAGAAACTGATTTCAATTTCCACTTTAGACACAGACAGTTCTTTTTGCCTCTGGGCAAGTAACACTTCTTTCATGCTGTTTTGCTGCCAATTGATAAAATTCTACTTTAGGTATATTTTGTTCAGTACTTGAAAATGAGGATTCTGCACTTTACTGAGGTAAGTTCTAGGCATTCCAACCTTGTAACATTTCTCTGCTTCTCTCACCTATGGTGCTTCATTGAAATCTACAGAGCACTGAATGTCTGTTAGACAGGCAGTTTCATAGGAAGAAACTAAGGTGGATGTAAAGATCTCCACTTCAGAAAATGCCAGTTAATTTGCCTACCCTTATTTATAGCTACTATTGTAATTTAAAAATCTGCTTTCATGCTGGTTTGCTTCCAATTGTTATAATTCTACTTTAGGTATATTTTGTTCAGTACTTGAAAATGAGGATTCTGCTCTTTACTGGGGTTAATTCTAGGCATTCCAACCTTGTAACATTTCTCTGTTTATCTCACCTATGGTGCTCCATTGAAATCTACAGAGCACTGAACGTTTGTTAGTCAGTTTCATAGGAAGAAACAAAGGTGGATGCAAACCTTGTTTAGCTACTCCTTGGCTGTTCGTACACTGAAATAAAGTTTGAAATCATGAATTCTTCAAAAAGATCTCCACTTTAGTGGTGGAGTGGACTAGTGGTTAGGGAGTTGGACTTTGGTCTCGGGGAACTGAGAAACTGATTTCAATTTCCACTTTAGACACAGACAGTTCTTTTTGACTCTGGGCAAGTAACACTTCTTTCATGCTGTTTTGCTGCCAATTGATAAAATTCTACTTTAGGTATATTTTGTTCAGTACTTGAAAATGAGGATTCTGCTCTTTACTGAGGTAAATTCTAGGCATTCTAACATTGTAACATTTCTCTGCTTTTCTCACCTATGCCGCTCCATTGAAATCTACAGAGCACTGAACGTTTGTTAGTCAGTTTCATAGGAAGAAACAAAGGTGGATGCAAACCAAAGGTAGATGCAAACCTTGTTTAGCTACTCCTTGGCTGTTCTTACACTGAAATGAAGTTTCAAATCATGAGTTCTTCAAAAAGATCTCTACTTTAGTGGAGCAGTAGACTAGTGGGTAGGTTGTTGGGGAACTGAGAAACTGAGTTCAATTCCCACTTTAGACACAGGCAGCTCTTTTTGACTCTGGGCAAGTAACATTACTTTCATGCTGGTTTGCTTCCTATTGTTATAATTCTACTTTAGGTATATTTTGTTCAGTACTTGAAAATGAGGATTCTGCTCTTTACTGAGGTAAATTCTAAGCATTCCAACATTGTAACTTTTCCCTGCTTATCTCACCTATGGTGCTCCATTGAAATCAACAGAGCACTGAATGTTTGTTAGAGTGGCAGTTTCACAAAGGTGGATGAAAACCTTGATTAGCTACTCCTTGGCTGTTCTTACATTGAAATGAAGTTTCAAATCATGAGTTCTTCAAAAAGATCAGGAGTTCAGTGGAGCAGTAGGCTAGTGGTTAGGGTGTTGGACCTTGATCTTGGGGAACTGAGAAACTGAGTTAAATTCCCACTTTAGACACAGGCAGCACTTTTTGACTCTAGGCAAGTAAAACTACTTTCATGCTGGTTTGCTTCTAATTGTTATAATTCTACTTTAGGTATATTTTGTTCAGTACTTGAAAATGAGGGTTCTGCTCTTTACTGAGGTAAATTCTAGGCATTCTAACATTTCTCTGCTTCTCTCACCTATGGTGCTCCATTGAAATCTACAGAGCACTGAATGTTTGTCAGACTGGCAGTTTCATAGCAAGAAAACAAAGGTGGATGCAAACTTTGTTTAGCTACTCCTTGGCTGCTTACACTGAAATGAAAGTTTCAAATCATGAGTTCTTCAAAAAGATCTCTACTTTAGTGGTGGAGTGGACTAGTGGTTAGGGTGTTGGACTTTGGTTTTTGGGAACTGAGAAAGTGAGTTCAATTCCCACTTTAGACACAGGCAGTTCCTTTTGACTCTGAGGAAGTAACACTTCTTTCATGCTGTTTTGCTTCCAATTCTTATGATTCTACTTTAGGTATATTTTGTTCAGTACTTGAAAATGAGGATTCTGGTCTTTACTGAGGTAAATTCTAAGCATTCCAACATTGTAACATTTCTCTGCTTCTCTCACCTATGGTGCTCCATTGAAATCTACAGAGCACAGAATGTTTGTTACATAGGCAATTTCATAGGAAGAAACAGGTGGATGCAAAAACCTTGTTTAGCTACTCCTTGGCTGTTCTTACACTGAAATAAAGTTTCAAATCATGAGTTCTTCAAAAATATCTTCACTTTAGTGGTGGAGTGGACTAGTGGTTAGGATGTTGGACTTTGGTCTTGAAAAACTGAGTTCAATTCCCACTTCAGACACAGACAGTTCTTTTTGCCTCTGGGGAAGTAACACTTCTTTCATGCTGTTTTGCTTCCAATTGATAGAATTCTACTTTAGGTATATTTTGTTCAGTACTTGAAAATGAGGATTCTGCACTTTACTGAGGTAAATTCTAGGCATTCCAACCTTGTAACATTTCCCTGCTTCTCTCACCTATGGTGCTTCATTGAAATCTACAGAGCACTGAATGTCTGTTAGACAGGCAGTTTCATAGGAAGAAACAAAGGTGGATGCAAACATTGTTTAGCTACTCCTTGGCTGCTTACACTGAAATGAAGTTTCAAATCATGAGTTCTTCAAAAAGATCTTCACTTTAGTGGTGGAGTGGACTAGTGGTTAGGGTGTTGGACTTTGGTTTTGGGGAACTGAGAAAGTGAGTTCAATTCCCACTTTAGACACAGGCAGTTCCTTTTGACTCTGAGGAAGTAACACTTCTTTCATGCTGGTTTCCTTCCAATTGTTATAATTTTACTTTAGGTATATTTTGTTCAGTACTTGAAAATGAGGGTTCTGCTCTTTACTGAGGTAAATTCTAGGCATTCCAACATTGTAACATTTCTCTGCTTTTCTCACCTATGCCGCTCCATTGAAATCTACAGAGCACTGAATGTTTCTTACACAGGCAGTTTCATAGGAAGAAACAAAAGTGGATGTAAAGATCTCCACTTCAGAAAATGCCAGTTACTTTGCCTACCCTTAGTTACAGCTACTGTTGTAATTTCAAAATCTGCTTTCATACTCGTTTGCTTCGCATTGTTATAATTCTACTTTAGATATATTTTGTTCAGTACTTGAAAATGAAGATTCTGCTCTTTACTGAGGTAAATTCTAGGCATTCTAACATTGTAACATTTCTCTGCTTCTCTCACCTATGGTGCTACATTGAAATCTACAGAGCACTGAATGTTTGTTAGACAGGCAGTTTCATAGGAAGAAACAAAGGTGGATGTCAAACGTTGTTTAGCTACTCCTTGGCTGTTCTGTAGACTGAAATAAAGTTTGAAATCATGAGTTCTTCAAAACGATCTCCACTTTAGTGGTGGAGTGGACTAGTGGTTAGGGAGTTGGACTTTGGTCTCGGGGAACTGAGAAACTGATTTCAATTTCCACTTTAGACACAGACAGTTCTTTTTGACTCTGGGCAAGTAACACTTCTTTCATGCTGTTTTGCTGCCAATTGATAAAATTCTACTTTAGGTATATTTTGTTCAGTACTTGAAAATGAGGATTCTGCTCTTAGGTAAATTCTAGGCATTCTAACATTTCTCTGCTTCTCTCACCTATGGTGCTCCATTGAAATCTACAGAGCACTGAACGTTTGTTAGTCAGTTTCATAGGAAGAAACAAAGGTGGATGCAAACCAAAGGTAGATGCAAACCTTGTTTAGCTACTCCTTGGCTGTTCTTACACTGAAATGAAGTTTCAAATCATGAGTTCTTCAAAAAGATCTCTACTTTAGTGGAGCAGTAGACTAGTGGGTAGGGTGTTGGGGAACTGAGAAACTGAGTTCAATTCCCACTTTAGACACAGGCAGCTCTTTTTGACTCTGGGCAAGTAACATTACTTTCATGCTGGTTTGCTTCCTATTGTTATAATTCTACTTTAGGTATATTTTGTTCAGTACTTGAAAATGAGGATTCTGCTCTTTACTGAGGTAAATTCTAAGCATTCCAACATTGTAACTTTTCCCTGCTTATCTCACCTATGGTGCTCCATTGAAATCAACAGAGCACTGAATGTTTGTTAGAGTGGCAGTTTCACAAAGGTGGATGAAAACCTTGATTAGCTACTCCTTGGCTGTTCTTACATTGAAATGAAGTTTCAAATCATGAGTTCTTCAAAAAGATCAGGACTTCAGTGGAGCAGTAGGCTAGTGGTTAGGGTGTTGGACCTTGATCTTGGGGAACTGAGAAACTGAGTTAAATTCCCACTTTAGACACAGGCAGCACTTTTTGACTCTAGGCAAGTAAAACTACTTTCATGCTGGTTTGCTTCTAATTGTTATAATTCTACTTTAGGTATATTTTGTTCAGTACTTGAAAATGAGGGTTCATAAAGAGGCCGGCCCGTTTTAGGGAGAGGCCGATCACAACTGAGCTGATGGCTAGCGAGGGTTAAGTTAGAAGAGAAGGGGTTTTGAGGCTGGAGAGCAAGGAAAGGGTTAAGGTAAGGAAGGGTGGGAGGGGAAGCAGGGGGATATAAACTAGGGTTGCTGACGTAGGGATTCGTCAGCAGCTTGAAGGAGAGGTGGTGAAAGGAGCTGAAGTGAGACTGGCTGTTTTTTCTTGTGGCAGGCTCTGGGTTTTACTCCTTGCAGCGTTTGTTTAGCAGCACTCCATTACTTGGCTTCTGCAGGTAATGGGAGGGTTTTGCTGGTTTAAAAAAATAAATAAATAAATAAATAAAATAAAATAAAATAATAAAAATAAAAGAGAACCGAAGCACAAGTAAATCAGAACACAAGGATGTAAGAAGATAGGGAGGGGGAGGGGGTTGAGAGATCGTGGGGATTTCCTGCGGGGCTATGGAGGGCTGCACAGTAGCTCCGTTTGTTACTTACCTCCTGCAGGGGGGTAAAGAAGGGAGGGGGAGCGGTCCTCCTGGCTGTTTTTTCCTTTTTTTCGGCAGGTACGGCTGCCATGAGTGGAAGCCCTCTTGGAATAGTGAACTAAGTGGTGTATTTTATTGCAATTGGCGGTGCTTGATCGATAGGGATGAGGCAGGTTGCATTGACCCTGCACTGGTGTTGCAACCTTCGTCTCAGTTTTCTTGTGCAGTGGAGTTTTTTTTGTTTGGCCCAGATTAGAACAACCTGTCCAATGATTTCATTAATCCTAGCACATGGCTCGGCAGTGGGCCGTTGGTTTTGGCGCCATATTGGGCATCGAGCGGGAATTCCTGCGCGCCTTTTTTCGTGGCGTCGCCGTGCACTGGGGGGGGGGCGGGGTGATCACGTGTGCTAGGGGAAGCGATGACGTCTGCTCCCGAGGCAATTTATTTGCTGTTTATGGTAGGCTGCAATTTCGCCGGCTGCCTGCAGATGGCAGACGTGCATAGAGAATGGCTCCTATATGAGGTATAGTGAGAATGTTTTCATTCTGGCTGGGTTTTTGCTGGATTTCAGCTGCTGACGTTTTCAGTTTTCTGGGGCTCCTATTGCTATTATTATCATCTTTAGGACACTACCAGGTGTATGCAGTATATATGGGAGATGTAAGGGGTGATTGTACAGTCGTTTTAGTGGGGCAAATGTCAGGGGCATTTTGATAAGGGGAATGTTTGTCTGCAATTTTTTCATGCTATGCTTGCTGGTACTCATTGCTCTCTATTTTACAGGTATGCCTTCGAAGCGTACAGCGAAATCAAGAGCCCGGGTTAAATCGGTGGCAGTCCCGGTGACTTCGAGGTCCACTCGCAGCTCTAGGCAGACGCGGACGGACAGGATGACAGCAGAGTCGGTGATGGGGCAATCATCGTCTGAGATGGATGCTCTTATGACGGAGCTCCGCAAGCAAATTGAGCAGCATGGGTTGGCCTCTGTGACTCAGCAACTGCAGACTATGGGAGCGGGGGCATCGACGGCTCCTGTATCAGTGGACTTGCCGGGTCAAACTGACAGTACAGCTCCATCAGCAGTTCCAGAGGTGTTTCCAATGGGGCCAGTGGCGCTGTCGGTGGCTCAGCAAGGTCACCCTGGAGGACCTGTGCCATCTGCGGTGCCAGCAGTGGTGCCGATCGGGCCAGAGGCTCTGTCTGGTGCGGGTAAGTCCTACGGGGCTGCACCATCACAAGCCATGTCAGGCCCGTCCATGGAAGAGGTCATTAGGAGGGTCTTAACTGAGTTTGAGGCTCGGCCTGGGGCAGGTGGGGCCCCGGTTGTCCGGGAGACCTCTTCTGATGGACGGGTTGCCTCGACCTCGGGGGATTCCTCGTTGTTGGTGGTTCCTCAGAGGTCGACGACAGTAGCGGGGACAAGTACTGGGGCTGGGGTTGTTAACCCGCGAAGTGATGTGGTATGTGAGGTGTTCACTTTGTCTAGATGTGTATCTAGGACCATGAAAGAGAAGATTTGGAAGAGGGAATACATTGATATCTTTTCCCTCCTTTTACGGGAGACGGAAGAGGACAGTAGTACTGTGCAAGACAAAATTACACTGCTGTTTGGTGGAGATAGGAAACCTCGGATATTCCGGTCCCTTACGAATTGGATATCCGCGTTTCATATCTTTATGTCAGTTGTGGTGGAGCGTGATCCCTCCCTGAGCCCATATTTGATTAGATATATGGACTCAATCATGAAAGCCCATAGGCGTTATGGAGGATGGGCTTGGCTAAATTATGACATTAGGTTCCGCAAGAGCATGGCCGATGACCCTTCCATTTCTTGGCAGCATAGGGTCGTGGACTTATGGCTGGAGGAGATGGTAGTTAATAGGCCGTTGTCCCAAGATAAGGGGTATAGTTTTTGGGACACAACGGGACATAGATCTGGGCAGTCCTTTCTCCAGTCAGGCCAGTCTTTTAGCCAGGCAGGGCAATCTTTTCTCCAAACAGGGGGAGGGCGGAAGTCGTCTAATTGGCAAGGGGGAAAAGGGGTTTGTCGACTGTTTAATGGGGGACAATGTACCTGGCACCCATGTAAATTTCGTCACTCCTGTGCCAACTGCGGCGGTGGACATTCGGCCCTGCAGTGTAGAGTTGCAAAGGATAAACGAGGCCAGTCTTTCCAGTCAGCTCAGTTTGCTGACGGAGCTGGCCCCATCTCCCATTAAGCTTGATGCGATGTCACCTTGGCTGGCGCGTTACCCGGATAGGGTGAGCGCGGCTGCGATCGTGCGGGGTTTTCAGTGTGGGTACTCTATTCCGTATAGAGGGCCTTTGCTTCAATCTATTGTTTGCCCTAGGAACTCCAAATCCATTGCAAATTGTCCTCAGGTGGTTTCAGAAAAAATAGGTAAGGAACTGCGCCTAGGAAGGGTGGTGGGCCCTTTCACGTCATCTCCTTATCCTGTGATGATTATTTCCCCCATTGGGATCATTCCCAAGAAGGATCCGGGCAAATATCGGTTAATTCACAACCTTTCTTACCCTTTGGGGCGGTCCCTGAATGACTTTATTGACCCGGAGGACTGTTCAGTGCAGTATACTTCTTTGGATCACGCCATACGGATCATTAGGGACCATGGACCAGAGGCGCATTTAGCTAAGGCGGACATTGAGTCGGCTTTTCGCTTGCTGCCCATATGTCCGGATTCTTTTCATTTATTGGGTTTCAGTTTTGAGGGCAATCTATATTTTGATCGGTGCATGCCAATGGGATGCTCCATTTCCTGTGCTTACTTTGAGCAGTTCAGTACGTTTGTGCACTGGGTGGTGGAGCAGGTAGCCCCTGGGGGGGCTCTGGTCCATTACCTGGATGATTTTTTGTGCATTGGCAGAGATGCTCAGCATTGTGCACAGATGTTGCGAACTTTTTCAGAAGTGGCGGGGCAATTTGGCATTCCATTGGCGGCTGATAAAACCGTGGGCCCTTCCCGGGTGTTGACTTTTTTGGGAATTGAGCTGGATGTGTGTGGTCAACATTCGCGGCTTCCTGAGGAGAAGATCCTGAAGTTGTTGGCGGCGGTGCGACAGTTGCGGCAGCTTCGCAAGGCCACGCTGAAACAATTTCAGGAACTACTGGGGCTCCTATGTTATGCTACTCGGGTTATTCCCTTGGGCCGTGTTTTTGCACGGAAACTGGCAATGGCGACTAAAGGGGTGCTGAGAGCACATTATCATATACGGGTCACTAGGGACATTAAGGATGATCTGGGGGTTTGGGAGAATTTTCTGACGCGGTTTAATGGGATATCGTTTTGGCATGATGCCCCTACGACTGCGTCCGCCCTTCACCTCTTTACGGATGCAGCGGGCGGGGAGGGTTTTGGTATTTACTTTCGGGGAGCGTGGTGTGCGGCTCGCTGGCCTCAGTCATGGGTTGAGTTGGGTACTACGAGGGATATTACCTTTTTAGAGCTATTCCCTATCATGGCGACCTTTCACATCTGGGGTCAGGCCTTAGCGAACAGGACTGTAGTATTCCATTCTGACAATATGGCTGTAGTGGAGGCTATCAACAGACTCTCTGCTCATACTGTACGCACTGTTAACTTGCTTAGGGAAATTGTTTTGCAGTGTTTATGTTTGAATGTTGTGATTCGAGCTCAACATGTGCCAGGCAGAGAAAATGTTTTAGCCGATGCTTTGTCACGTTTTCAGTTCTCAGATTTCAGAGCTCACGCGCCTCTGGCCGACCCCAGAGCGACTGCAGTACCGGACAGCGTATGGCGATTTGGCCCGTAGAGGTGTGGAATCTGCTGCTCCAGTCTCTGTCTGAGTCCACGCGGAGAAGATATCTGGCTGCCATCACTTCTTTCCTCAACATCATGCGGGACCTCGGCATTGAGGACGTATTTAGTGTGGATGCCATGGTCCAGTTTATACTTTTCTCCCGAGCCCAAGGATTTAGTAAGGCACGGGCAGTGGTTACTCTGGCTAGTATTAGCTTCTTCTCCAAGGCCCTGAGAGTGGAGAATTCGACCCGCCAGTTTGTGGTGACTAGGATGCTACGGGGCTGGAGTAGAGAGGAGAGCCAGAGGGGTGATTGGAGGCAACCCATTACACAGAGTGAGTTGCGGCATTTGTTCAGTGCAGCATTGCATGTATGTGCTAGCCCATATGAAGTGTGTCTTTTTCATTCTGCATTTTCCTTGGCTTTTTATGGTGCGCTTAGGGTGAGTGAGCTGGTAGCCAAGTCAACGTTGGCCCCCCCGGTGATGGGTTTGCTGCTAGGGGATGTCACCTTGTACGGGTCATCTCTGCAGTTGGTCATTAGAAAGTCCAAGACTGATCAGATGTCCCGGGGAGTACGTTTCCTTTGCAACAGCAGGGAGATGACAGCACCTGCCCGGTACGCACGTTGAGGGCCTATTTGGCACTCCGACCCCCGGGTGGGACCTGGTTGCTGGTTCATGAAAACGGAGCCCCCCTCACCCGTTTTCAGTTCACGCGGGTTTTATCTTTGTGTGTGCAGAGGGCGGGTATGCCGCCGCGGTGTTTCAGTTCACATTCCTTTAGAATCGGGGCGGCCACTGCGGCGGCTGCTCAAGGTTTGCCCGAGCAGCAAATCATGAATGTGGGTCGCTGGAAGTCCAAAGTGTACAAGACCTACATTCGGCCCCGGGGTGCTGGGTTGTCCGCCTGTTAAGTTTGTTTGCTTACAGCTACCCTCAAACATTATCCTGTTACTGCTTGTCTTGTGTTCTGTCATTATACACTGTTCATTAATATTTGCTTCGCCTATTACAGGTGGCCTGGCGGGCAGGCGAAGGATTTGGATTTGCGGCCACTCCTTTGTCTATTGGGCTCGTAGGAGGGCTGCAGTACGTCCAGCAGGGGATAATTTGGGGTTTTATTCTGGGCAGGTATCTATTACGTGGTTGGGTTTGAGAGGCATGCGATGGGCGCAGCTACTGCCCACCCTGTTATGGCGGTTCCAGTCACAGGCTGCTCCGCACATTTTGATCTTGCATTTGGGAGGGAATGATTTGGCTCAAGTTAATGGGATCCTCCTGTTGAAGACCATGCAGCGGGATCTGTTGCAGTTGGCAGGTATATGTCCCCAGTTACGCCTGGTGTGGTCGGCTATTCTCCCCCGCAGGGTATGGAGGGGTGAGCGGCGTCATGCGGCTGTGGAGCTGACCAGGAAAAAACTTAATAAGTGGATGGCCAAGTTTATGCCCACTTTGAAGGGTCATGTTATCACCCATAACCTTATTAAGGAAGCATGTGAGGGTTTATACAGGCCTGATGGGGTTCATTTATCGGATATCGGGCTTGACATCCTGAATTCCGAGTGGCAGGGTTATATTGAAGCCATGACTGGGTTCCAGACTTTAATTGGGTTTAGGCCGCAGCCAGGGGGTGGTGGGGAACTCACGGCAAACGAGGTTTCGTTACCGTGAGCAGTGGCGGTGATTATCCGGGGACTCTGGTGGTACACAGCAAGTGAGCGCAGAACACTGTTATGTTATTGGTGAATAATTGCCCAAATGTTAAGTGCAATACGAAGTACAATGTTATGCCTGAAGGTGGGGCAGGTTTACAGTTAATCCTGTGGGGATATGGCTTGTCTCCTGGCTTGGACGGCCAGGAGGCCAAGAACTTATCCGGGGCGTATCCTTAAACGGGATACACCATAGTCATCGGGTGCTATAAGAAAGCACAGGTCGGCGGTGGGTGTGCTCAGACGGCACCACCGGCAGCGGATTGGAGCGCATCATGAAGTAAAGCTGTGTACCCCAGGGCTTGAATTTGCCAAGTTATAAGAAGTTATGTATTACGGTAACATGTTAAGTTGCATTATGTGTAATAGAGTTTTTAAGTGCCTGGCTGCGGCCTTAATAAATTCCAAATTTAGTCGAAAAGTGGCTTCTGAGTATTATTGGGGATTATTGGGGTGATGAGAGTATATGCCGAATGCTTCAGTTGATAAAGAGGCCGGCCCGTTTTAGGGAGAGGCCGATCACAACTGAGCTGATGGCTAGCGAGGGTTAAGTTAGAAGAGAAGGGGTTTTGAGGCTGGAGAGCAAGGAAAGGGTTAAGGTAAGGAAGGGTGGGAGGGGAAGCAGGGGGATATAAACTAGGGTTGCTGACGTAGGGATTCGTCAGCAGCTTGAAGGAGAGGTGGTGAAAGGAGCTGACCCGGCCCACCCTCCCACTAGAGGAGGTTGTCGCAGTGGCGCGGGGCGTGGCGGTGATTATCCGGGGACTCTGGTGGTACACAGCAAGTGAGCGCAGAACACTGTTATGTTATTGGTGAATAATTGCCCAAATGTTAAGTGCAATACGAAGTACAATGTTATGCAGGTTTACAGTTAATCCTGTGGGGATATGGCTTGTCTCCTGGCTTGGACGGCCAGGAGGCCAAGAACTTATCCGGGGCGTATCCTTAAACGGGATACACCATAGTCATCGGGTGCTATAAGAAAGCACAGGTCGGCGGTGGGTGTGCTCAGACGGCACCACCGGCAGCGGATTGGGGCGCATCATGAAGTAAAGCTGTGTACCCCAGGGCTTGAATTTGCCAAGTTATAAGAAGTTATGTATTACGGTAACATGTTAAGTTGCATTATGTGTAATAGAGTTTTTAAGTGCCTGGCTGCGGCCTTAATAAATTCCAAATTTAGTCGAAAAGTGGCTTCTGAGTATTATTGGGGATTATTGGGGTGATGAGAGTGTATGCCGAATGCTTCAGTTGATAAAGAGGCCGGCCCGTTTTAGGGAGAGGCCGATCACAACTGAGCTGATGGCTAGCGAGGGTTAAGTTAGAAGAGAAGGGGTTTTGAGGCTGGAGAGCAAGGAAAGGGTTAAGGTAAGGAAGGGTGGGAGGGGAAGCAGGGGGATATAAACTAGGGTTGCTGACGTAGGGATTCGTCAGCAGCTTGAAGGAGAGGTGGTGAAAGGAGCTGACCCGGCCCACCCTCCCACTAGAGGAGGTTGTCGCAGTGGCGCGGGGCGTGGCGGTGATTATCCGGGGACTCTGGTGGTACACAGCAAGTGAGCGCAGAACACTGTTATGTTATTGGTGAATAATTGCCCAAATGTTAAGTGCAATACGAAGTACAATGTTATGCCTGAAGGTGGGGCAGGTTTACAGTTAATCCTGTGGGGATATGGCTTGTCTCCTGGCTTGGACGGCCAGGAGGCCAAGAACTTATCCGGGGCGTATCCTTAAACGGGATACACCATAGTCATCGGGTGCTATAAGAAAGCACAGGTCGGCGGTGGGTGTGCTCAGACGGCACCACCGGCAGCGGATTGGGGCGCATCATGAAGTAAAGCTGTGTACCCCAGGGCTTGAATTTGCCAAGTTATAAGAAGTTATGTATTACGGTAACATGTTAAGTTGCATTATGTGTAATAGAGTTTTTAAGTGCCTGGCTGCGGCCTTAATAAATTCCAAATTTAGTCGAAAAGTGGCTTCTGAGTATTATTGGGGATTATTGGGGTGATGAGAGTGTATGCCGAATGCTTCAGTTGTGCTCTTTACTGAGGTAATTCTAGGCATTCCAACATTGTAACTTTTCTCTGCTTTTCTCACCTATGCCGCTCCATTGAAATCTACAGAGCACTGAATGTTTGTCAGACTGGCAGTTTCATAGCAAGAAAACAAAGGTGGATGCAAACTTTGTTTAGCTACTCCTTGGCTGCTTACACTGAAATGAAGTTTCAAATCATGAGTTCTTCAAAAGATCTCTACTTTAGTGGTGGAGTGGACTAGTGGTTAGGGTGTTGGACTTTGGTTTTTGGGAAGTGAGAAAGTGAGTTCAATTCCCACTTTAGACACAGGCAGTTCCTTTTGACTCTGAGGAAGTAACACTTCTTTCATGCTGGTTTCCTTCCAATTGTTATAATTTTACTTTAGGTATATTTTGTTCAGTACTTGAAAATGAGGGTTCTGCTCTTTACTGAGGTAAATTCTAGGCATTCCAACATTTCTCTGCTTTTCTCACCTATGCCGCTCCATTGAAATCTACAGAGCACTGAATGTTTGTTAGACAGGCAGTTTCATAGGAAGAAACAAAGGTGGATGCAAACCTTGTTTAGCTACTCCTTGGCTGTTCTTACACTGAAATAAAGTTTGAAATCATGAATTCTTCAAAACGATCTCCACTTTAGTGGTGGAGTGGACTAGTGGTTAGGGAGTTGGACTTTGGTCTCGGGGAACTGAGAAACTGATTTCAATTTCCACTTTAGACACAGACAGTTCTTTTTGACTCTGGGCAAGTAACACTTCTTTCATGCTGTTTTGCTGCCAATTGATAAAATTCTACTTTAGGTATATTTTGTTCAGTACTTGAAAATGAGGATTCTGCTCTTAGGTAAATTCTAGGCATTCTAACATTTCTCTGCTTCTCTCACCTATGGTGCTCCATTGAAATCTACAGAGCACTGAACGTTTGTTAGTCAGTTTCATAGGAAGAAACAAAGGTGGATGCAAACCAAAGGTAGATGCAAACCTTGTTTAGCTACTCCTTGGCTGTTCTTACACTGAAATGAAGTTTCAAATCATGAGTTCTTCAAAAAGATCTCTACTTTAGTGGAGCAGTAGACTAGTGGGTAGGGTGTTGGGGAACTGAGAAACTGAGTTCAATTCCCACTTTAGACACAGGCAGCTCTTTTTGACTCTGGGCAAGTAACATTACTTTCATGCTGGTTTGCTTCCTATTGTTATAATTCTACTTTAGGTATATTTTGTTCTGTACTTGAAAATGAGGATTCTGCTCTTTACTGAGGTAAATTCTAAGCATTCCAACATTGTAACTTTTCCCTGCTTATCTCACCTATGGTGCTCCATTGAAATCAACAGAGCACTGAATGTTTGTTAGAGTGGCAGTTTCACAAAGGTGGATGAAAACCTTGATTAGCTACTCCTTGGCTGTTCTTACATTGAAATGAAGTTTCAAATCATGAGTTCTTCAAAAAGATCAGGACTTCAGTGGAGCAGTAGGCTAGTGGTTAGGGTGTTGGACCTTGATCTTGGGGAACTGAGAAACTGAGTTAAATTCCCACTTTAGACACAGGCAGCACTTCTTGACTCTAGGCAAGTAAAACTACTTTCATGCTGGTTTGCTTCTAATTGTTATAATTCTACTTTAGGTATATTTTGTTCAGTACTTGAAAATGAGGGTTCTGCTCTTTACTGAGGTAAATTCTAGGCATTCCAACATTGTAACATTTCTCTGCTTTTCTCACCTATGCCGCTCCATTGAAATCTACAGAGCACTGAATGTTTGTCAGACTGGCAGTTTCATAGCAAGAAAACAAAGGTGGATGCAAACTTTGTTTAGCTACTCCTTGGCTGCTTACACTGAAATGAAGTTTCAAATCATGAGTTCTTCAAAAAGATCTCTACTTTAGTGGTGGAGTGGACTAGTGGTTAGGGTGTTGGACTTTGGTTTTTGGGAACTGAGAAAGTGAGTTCAATTCCCACTTTAGACACAGGCAGTTCCTTTTGACTCTGAGGAAGTAACACTTCTTTCATGCTGTTTTGCTTCCAATTGTTATAATTTTACTTTAGGTATATTTTGTTCAGTACTTGAAAATGAGTAAATTCTAGGCATTCCAACATACAGAGCACTGAATGTTTGTTAGACAGGCAGTTTCATAGGAAGAAACAAAGGTGGATGTCAAACGTTGTTTAGCTACTCCTTGGCTGTTCTGTAGACTGAAATGAAGTTTCAAATCATGAGTTCTTCAAAAAGATCTCCACTTTATTGAAGGAGTGTACTTGTGGTTAGGGTGTTATACTTTGGTCCTGGGGAACTGAGAAACTGAGTTCAATTCCCACTTCAGACACAGACAGTTCTTTTTAACTCTGGGCAAGTAACACTACTTTCATGCTGGTTTGCTTCCAATTGTTATGATTGTACTTTAGGTATGTTTTGTTCAGTACTTGAAAATGAGGATTCTGCACTTTACTGAGGTAAGTTCTAGGCATTCCAACCTTGTAACATTTCTCTGCTTCTCTCACCTATGGTGCTTCATTGAAATCTACAGAGCACTGAATGTCTGTTAGACAGGCAGTTTCATAGGAAGAAACTAAGGTGGATGTAAAGATCTCCACTTCAGAAAATGCCAGTTAATTTGCCTACCCTTATTTATAGCTACTATTGTAATTTAAAAATCTGCTTTCATGCTGGTTTGCTTCCAATTGTTATAATTCTACTTTAGGTATATTTGTTCAGTACTTGAAAATGAGGATTCTGCTCTTTACTGAGGTAAATTCTAGGCATTCTAACATTGTAACATTTCTCTGCTTCTCCCACCTATGGTGCTCCATTGAAATCTACAGAGCACAGAATGTTTGTTACACAGGCAGCTTCATAGGAAGAAACAGAGGTGGATGCAAACCTTGTTTAGCTACTCCTTGGCTGTTCTTACACTGAAATAAAGTTTGAAATCATGAGTTCTTCAAAAAGATCTCCACTTTAGTGGTGGAGTGGACTAGTGGTTAGGGAGTTGGACTTTGGTCTTGGGGAACTGAGAAACTGATTTCAATTTCCACTTTAGACACAGACAGTTCTTTTTGCCTCTGGGCAAGTAACACTTCTTTCATGCTGTTTTGCTTCCAATTGATAAAATTCTACTTTAGGTATATTTTGTTCAGTACTTGAAAATGAGGGTTCTGCTCTTTACTGAGGTAAATTCTAGGCATTCTAACATTTCTCTGCTTCTCTCACCTATGGTGCTCCTTTGAAATCTACAGAGGACAGAATGTTTGTTACACAGGCAATTTCATAGGAAGAAACAGGTGGATGCAAAAACCTTGTTTAGATACTCCTTGGCTGTTCTTACACTGAAATAAAGTTTCAAATCATGAGTTCTTCAAAAATATCTCCACTTTAGTGGTGGAGTGGACTAGTGGTTGGGATGTTGGACTTTGGTCTTGCGGAACTAAGAAACTGAGTTCAATTTCCACTTCAGACACAGACAGTTCTTTTTTAACTCTGGGCAAGTAACACTACTTCATGCTGGTTTGCTTCCAATTGTTACGATTGTACTTTAGGTATGTTTTGTTCAGTACTTGAAAATGAGGATTTTGCTCTTTACTGAGGTAAATTCTAGGCATTCCAACATTGTAACATTTCTCTGCTTTTCTCACCTATGCCGCTCCATTGAAATCTACAGAGCACTGAATGTTTCTTACACAGGCAGTTTCATAGGAAGAAACAAAAGTGGATGTAAAGATCTCCACTTCAGAAAATGCCAGTTACTTTGCCTACCCTTAGTTACAGCTACTGTTGTAATTTCAAAATCTGCTTTCATACTCGTTTGCTTCGCATTGTTATAATTCTACTTTAGATATATTTTGTTCAGTACTTGAAAATGAAGATTCTGCTCTTTACTGAGGTAAATTCTAGGCATTCTAACATTGTAACATTTCTCTGCTTCTCTCACCTATGGTGCTACATTGAAATCTACAGAGCACTGAATGTTTGTTAGACAGGCAGTTTCATAGGAAGAAACAAAGGTGGATGTCAAACGTTGTTTAGCTACTCCTTGGCTGTTCTGTAGACTGAAATAAAGTTTGAAATCATGAGTTCTTCAAAACGATCTCCACTTTAGTGGTGGAGTGGACTAGTGGTTAGGGAGTTGGACTTTGTTCTTGGGGAACTGAGAAACTGATTTCAATTTCCACTTTAGACACAGACAGTTCTTTTTGCCTCTGGGCAAGTAACACTTCTTTCATGCTGTTTTGCTGCCAATTGATAAAATTCTACTTTAGGTATATTTTGTTCAGTACTTGAAAATGAGGATTCTGCTCTTAGGTAAATTCTAGGCATTCTAACATTTCTCTGCTTCTCTCACCTATGGTGCTCCATTGAAATCTACAGAGCACTGAACGTTTGTTAGTCAGTTTCATAGGAAGAAACAAAGGTGGATGCAAACCAAAGGTAGATGCAAACCTTGTTTAGCTACTCCTTGGCTGTTCTTACACTGAAATGAAGTTTCAAATCATGAGTTCTTCAAAAAGATCTCTACTTTAGTGGAGCAGTAGACTAGTGGGTAGGGTGTTGGGGAGCTGAGAAACTGAGTTCAATTCCCACTTTAGACACAGGCAGCTCTTTTTGACTCTGGGCAAGTAACATTACTTTCATGCTGGTTTGCTTCTAATTGTTATAATTCTACTTTAGGTATATTTTGTTCAGTACTTGAAAATGAGGGTTCTGCTCTTTACTGAGGTAAATTCTAGGCATTCCAACATTGTAACATTTCTCTGCTTTTCTCACCTATGCCGCTCCATTGAAATCTACAGAGCACTGAATGTTTGTCAGACTGGTAGTTTCATAGCAAGAAAACAAAGGTGGATGCAAACTTTGTTTAGCTACTCCTTGGCTGCTTACACTGAAATGAAGTTTCAAATCATGAGTTCTTCAAAAAGATCTCTACTTTAGTGGTGGAGTGGACTAGTGGTTAGGGTGTTGGACTTTGGTTTTTGGGAAGTGAGAAAGTGAGTTCAATTCCCACTTTAGACACAGGCAGTTCCTTTTGACTCTGAGGAAGTAACACTTCTTTCATGCTGGTTTCCTTCCAATTGTTATAATTTTACTTTAGGTATATTTTGTTCAGTACTTGAAAATGAGTAAATTCTAGGCATTCCAACATACAGAGCACTGAATGTTTGTTAGACAGGCAGTTTCATAGGAAGAAACAAAGGTGGATGTCAAACGTTGTTTAGCTACTCCTTGGCTGTTCTGTAGACTGAAATGAAGTTTCAAATCATGAGTTCTTCAAAAAGATCTCCACTTTATTGAAGGAGTGTACTTGTGGTTAGGGTGTTATACTTTGGTCCTGGGGAACTGAGAAACTGAGTTCAATTCCCACTTCAGACACAGACAGTTCTTTTTAACTCTGGGCAAGTAACACTACTTTCATGCTGGTTTGCTTCCAATTGTTATGATTGTACTTTAGGTATGTTTTGTTCAGTACTTGAAAATGAGGATTCTGCACTTTACTGAGGTAAGTTCTAGGCATTCCAACCTTGTAACATTTCTCTGCTTCTCTCACCTATGGTGCTTCATTGAAATCTACAGAGCACTGAATGTCTGTTAGACAGGCAGTTTCATAGGAAGAAACTAAGGTGGATGTAAAGATCTCCACTTCAGAAAATGTCAGTTAATTTGCCTACCCTTATTTATAGCTACTATTGTAATTTAAAAATCTGCTTTCATGCTGGTTTGCTTCCAATTGTTATAATTCTACTTTAGGTATATTTTGTTCAGTACTTGAAAATGAGGATTCTGCTCTTTACTGAGGTAAATTCTAGGCATTCTAACATTGTAACATTTCTCTGCTTCTCTCACCTATGGTGCTCCTTTGAAATCTACAGAGCACAGAATGTTTGTTACACAGGCAATTTCATAGGAAGAAACAGAGGTGGATGCAAACCTTGTTTAGCTACTCCTTGGCTGTTCTTACACTGAAATAAAGTTGAAATCATGAATTCTTCAAAACGATCTCCACTTTAGTGGTGGAGTGGACTAGTGGTTAGGGAGTTGGACTTTGGTCTTGGGGAACTGAGAAACTGATTTCAATTTCCACTTTAGACACAGACAGTTCTTTTTGCCTCTGGGCAAGTAACACTTCTTTCATGCTGTTTTGCTGCCAATTGATAAAATTCTACTTTAGGTATATTTTGTTCAGTACTTGAAAATGAGGATTCTGCTCTTAGGTAAATTCTAGGCATTCTAACATTTCTCTGCTTCTCTCACCTATGGTGCTCCTTTGAAATCTACAGAGGACAGAATGTTTGTTACACAGGCAATTTCATAGGAAGAAACAGGTGGATGCAAAAACCTTGTTTAGATACTCCTTGGCTGTTCTTACACTGAAATAAAGTTTCAAATCATGAGTTCTTCAAAAATATCTCCACTTTAGTGGTGGAGTGGACTAGTGGTTGGGATGTTGGACTTTGGTCTTGCGGAACTAAGAAACTGAGTTCAATTCCCACTTCAGACACAGACAGTTCTTTTTAACTCTGGGCAAGTAACACTACTTTCATGCTGGTTTGCTTCCAATTGTTATGATTGTACTTTAGGTATGTTTTGTTCAGTACTTGAAAATGAGGATTTTGCTCTTTACTGAGGTAAATTCTAAGCATTCCAACATTGTAACATTTCTCTGCTTTTCCTCACCTATGCCGCTCCATTGAAATCTACAGAGCACTGAATGTTTGTTACACAGGCAGTTTCATAGGAAGAAACAAAAGTGGATGTAAAGATCTCCACTTCAGAAAATGCCAGTTACTTTGCCTACCCTTAGTTACAGCTACTGTTGTAATTTCAAAATCTGCTTTCATACTCGTTTGCTTCGCATTGTTATAATTCTACTTTAGATATATTTTGTTCAGTACTTGAAAATGAGGATTCTGCTCTTTACTGAGGTAAATTCTAGGCATTCTAACATTGTAACATTTCTCTGCTTCTCTCACCTATGGTGCTACATTGAAATCTACAGAGCACTGAATGTTTGTTAGACAGGCAGTTTCATAGGAAGAAACAAAGGTGGATGTCAAACGTTGTTTAGCTACTCCTTGGCTGTTCTGTAGACTGAAATAAAGTTTGAAATCATGAGTTCTTCAAAACGATCTCCACTTTAGTGGTGGAGTGGACTAGTGGTTAGTGAGTTGGACTTTGGTCTCGGGGAACTGAAAAACTGATTTCAATTTCCACTTTAGACACAGACAGTTCTTTTTGCCTCTGGGCAAGTAACACTTCTTTCATGCTGTTTTGCTGCCAATTGATAAAATTCTACTTTAGGTATATTTTGTTCAGTACTTGAAAATGAGGATTCTGCTCTTAGGTAAATTCTAGGCATTCTAACATTTCTCTGCTTCTCTCACCTATGGTGCTCCATTGAAATCTACAGAGCACTGAACGTTTGTTAGTCAGTTTCATAGGAAGAAACAAAGGTGGATGCAAACCAAAGGTAGATGCAAACCTTGTTTAGCTACTCCTTGGCTGTTCTTACACTGAAATGAAGTTTCAAATCATGAGTTCTTCAAAAAGATCTCTACTTTAGTGGAGCAGTAGACTAGTGGGTAGGGTGTTGGGGAACTGAGAAACTGAGTTCAATTCCCACTTTAGACACAGGCAGCTCTTTTTGACTCTGGGCAAGTAACATTACTTTCATGCTGGTTTGCTTCCTATTGTTATAATTCTACTTTAGGTATATTTTGTTCAGTACTTGAAAATGAGGATTCTGCTCTTTACTGAGGTAAATTCTAAGCATTCCAACATTGTAACTTTTCCCTGCTTATCTCACCTATGGTGCTCCATTGAAATCAACAGAGCACTGAATGTTTGTTAGAGTGGCAGTTTCACAAAGGTGGATGAAAACCTTGATTAGCTACTCCTTGGCTGTTCTTACATTGAAATGAAGTTTCAAATCATGAGTTCTTCAAAAAGATCAGGACTTCAGTGGAGCAGTAGGCTAGTGGTTAGGGTGTTGGACCTTGATCTTGGGGAACTGAGAAACTGAGTTAAATTCCCACTTTAGGCACAGGCAGCACTTTTTGACTCTAGGCAAGTAAAACTACTTTCATGCTGGTTTGCTTCTAATTGTTATAATTCTACTTTAGGTATATTTTGTTCAGTACTTGAAAATGAGGGTTCATAAAGAGGCCGGCCCGTTTTAGGGAGAGGCCGATCACAACTGAGCTGATGGCTAGCGAGGGTTAAGTTAGAAGAGAAGGGGTTTTGAGGCTGGAGAGCAAGGAAAGGGTTAAGGTAAGGAAGGGTGGGAGGGGAAGCAGGGGGATATAAACTAGGGTTGCTGACGTAGGGATTCGTCAGCAGCTTGAAGGAGAGGTGGTGAAAGGAGCTGAAGTGAGACTGGCTGTTTTTTCTTGTGGCAGGCTCTGGGTTTTACTCCTTGCAGCGTTTGTTTAGCAGCACTCCATTACTTGGCTTCTGCAGGTAATGGGAGGGTTTTGCTGGTTTAAAAAAAAAAAATAAATAAATAAATAAAATAAAAATAAAAATAATAAAAATAAAAGAGAACCGAAGCACAAGTAAATCAGAACACAAGGATGTAAGAAGATAGGGAGGGGGAGGGGGTTGAGAGATCGTGGGGATTTCCTGTGGGGCTATGGAGGGCTGCACAGTAGCTCCGTTTGTTACTTACCTCCTGCAGGGGGGTAAAGAAGGGAGGGGGAGCGGTCCTCCTGGCTGTTTTTTCCTTTTTTTCGGCAGGTACGGCTGCCATGAGTGGAAGCCCTCTTGGAATAGTGAACTAAGTGGTGTATTTTATTGCAATTGGCGGTGCTTGATCGATAGGGATGAGGCAGGTTGCATTGACCCTGCGCTGGTGTTGCAACCTTCGTCTCAGTTTTCTTGTGCAGTGGAGTTTTTTTTGTTTGGCCCAGATTAAAACAACCTGTCCAATGATTTCATTAATCCTAGCACATGGCTCGGCAGTGGGCCGTTGGTTTTGGCGCCATATTGGGCATCGAGCGGGAATTCCTGCGCGCCTTTTTTCGTGGCGTCGCCGTGCACTGGGGGGGGGCGGGGTGATCACGTGTGCTAGGGGAAGCGATGACGTCTGCTCCCGAGGCAATTTTATTTGCTGTTTATGGTAGGCTGCAATTTCGCCGGCTGCCTGCAGATGGCAGACGTGCATAGAGAATGGCTCCTATATGAGGTATAGTGAGAATGTTTTCATTCTGGCTGGGTTTTTGCTGGATTTCAGCTGCTGACGTTTTCAGTTTTCTGGGGCTCCTATTGCTATTATTATCATCTTTAGGACACTACCAGGTGTATGCAGTATATATGGGAGATGTAAGGGGTGATTGTACAGTCGTTTTAGTGGAGAAAATGTCAGGGGCATTTTGATAAGGGGAATGTTTGTCTGCAATTTTTTCATGCTATGCTTGCTGGTACTCATTGCTCTCTATTTTAGAGTTGTGTTTACAGGTATGCCTTCGAAGCGTACAGCGAAATCAAGAGCCCGGGTTAAATCGGTGGCAGTCCCGGTGACTTCGAGGTCCACTCGCAGCTCTAGGCAGACGCGGACGGACAGGATGACAGCAGAGTCGGTGATGGGGCAATCATCGTCTGAGATGGATGCTCTTATGACGGAGCTCCGCAAGCAAATTGAGCAGCATGGGTTGGCCTCTGTGACTCAGCAACTGCAGACTATGGGAGCGGGGGCATCGACGGCTCCTGTATCAGTGGACTTGCCGGGTCAAACTGACAGTACAGCTCCATCAGCAGTTCCAGAGGTGTTTCCAATGGGGCCAGTGGCGCTGTCGGTGGCTCAGCAAGGTCACCCTGGAGGACCTGTGCCATCTGCGGTGCCAGCAGTGGTGCCGATCGGGCCAGAGGCTCTGTCTGGTGCGGGTAAGTCCTACGGGGCTGCACCATCACAAGCCATGTCAGGCCCGTCCATGGAAGAGGTCATTAGGAGGGTCTTAACTGAGTTTGAGGCTCGGCCTGGGGCAGGTGGGGCCCCGGTTGTCCGGGAGACCTCTTCTGATGGACGGGTTGCCTCGACCTCGGGGGATTCCTCGTTGTTGGTGGTTCCTCAGAGGTCGACGACAGTAGCGGGGACAAGTACTGGGGCTGGGGTTGTTAACCCGCGAAGTGATGTGGTATGTGAGGTGTTCACTTTGTCTAGATGTGTATCTAGGACCATGAAAGAGAAGATTTGGAAGAGGGAATACATTGATATCTTTTCCCTCCTTTTACGGGAGACGGAAGAGGACAGTAGTACTGTGCAAGACAAAATTACACTGCTGTTTGGTGGAGATAGGAAACCTCGGATATTCCGGTCCCTTACGAATTGGATATCCGCGTTTCATATCTTTATGTCAGTTGTGGTGGAGCGTGATCCCTCCCTGAGCCCATATTTGATTAGATATATGGACTCAATCATGAAAGCCCATAGGCGTTATGGAGGATGGGCTTGGCTAAATTATGACATTAGGTTCCGCAAGAGCATGGCCGATGACCCTTCCATTTCTTGGCAGCATAGGGTCGTGGACTTATGGCTGGAGGAGATGGTAGTTAATAGGCCGTTGTCCCAAGATAAGGGGTATAGTTTTTGGGACACAACGGGACATAGATCTGGGCAGTCCTTTCTCCAGTCAGGCCAGTCTTTTAGCCAGGCAGGGCAATCTTTTCTCCAAACAGGGGGAGGGCGGAAGTCGTCTAATTGGCAAGGGGGAAAAGGGGTTTGTCGACTGTTTAATGGGGGACAATGTACCTGGCACCCATGTAAATTTCGTCACTCCTGTGCCAACTGCGGCGGTGGACATTCGGCCCTGCAGTGTAGAGTTGCAAAGGATAAACGAGGCCAGTCTTTCCAGTCAGCTCAGTTTGCTGACGGAGCTGGCCCCATCTCCCATTAAGCTTGATGCGATGTCACCTTGGCTGGCGCGTTACCCGGATAGGGTGAGCGCGGCTGCGATCGTGCGGGGTTTTCAGTGTGGGTACTCTATTCCGTATAGAGGGCCTTTGCTTCAATCTATTGTTTGCCCTAGGAACTCCAAATCCATTGCAAATTGTCCTCAGGTGGTTTCAGAAAAAATAGGTAAGGAACTGCGCCTAGGAAGGGTGGTGGGCCCTTTCACGTCATCTCCTTATCCTGTGATGATTATTTCCCCCATTGGGATCATTCCCAAGAAGGATCCGGGCAAATATCGGTTAATTCACAACCTTTCTTACCCTTTGGGGCGGTCCCTGAATGACTTTATTGACCCGGAGGACTGTTCAGTGCAGTATACTTCTTTGGATCACGCCATACGGATCATTAGGGACCATGGACCAGAGGCGCATTTAGCTAAGGCGGACATTGAGTCGGCTTTTCGCTTGCTGCCCATATGTCCGGATTCTTTTCATTTATTGGGTTTCAGTTTTGAGGGCAATCTATATTTTGATCGGTGCATGCCAATGGGATGCTCCATTTCCTGTGCTTACTTTGAGCAGTTCAGTACGTTTGTGCACTGGGTGGTGGAGCAGGTAGCCCCTGGGGGGGCTCTGGTCCATTACCTGGATGATTTTTTGTGCATTGGCAGAGATGCTCAGCATTGTGCACAGATGTTGCGAACTTTTTCAGAAGTGGCGGGGCAATTTGGCATTCCATTGGCGGCTGATAAAACCGTGGGCCCTTCCCGGGTGTTGACTTTTTTGGGAATTGAGCTGGATGTGTGTGGTCAACATTCGCGGCTTCCTGAGGAGAAGATCCTGAAGTTGTTGGCGGCGGTGCGACAGTTGCGGCAGCTTCGCAAGGCCACGCTGAAACAATTTCAGGAACTACTGGGGCTCCTATGTTATGCTACTCGGGTTATTCCCTTGGGCCGTGTTTTTGCACGGAAACTGGCAATGGCGACTAAAGGGGTGCTGAGAGCACATTATCATATACGGGTCACTAGGGACATTAAGGATGATCTGGGGGTTTGGGAGAATTTTCTGACGCGGTTTAATGGGATATCGTTTTGGCATGATGCCCCTACGACTGCGTCCGCCCTTCACCTCTTACGGATGCAGCGGGCGGGGAGGGTTTTGGTATTTACTTTCGGGGAGCGTGGTGTGCGGCTCGCTGGCCTCAGTCATGGGTTGAGTTGGGTACTACGAGGGATATTACCTTTTTAGAGCTATTCCCTATCATGGCGACCTTTCACATCTGGGGTCAGGCCTTAGCGAACAGGACTGTAGTATTCCATTCTGACAATATGGCTGTAGTGGAGGCTATCAACAGACTCTCTGCTCATACTGTACGCACTGTTAACTTGCTTAGGGAAATTGTTTTGCAGTGTTTATGTTTGAATGTTGTGATTCGAGCTCAACATGTGCCAGGCAGAGAAAATGTTTTAGCCGATGCTTTGTCACGTTTTCAGTTCTCAGATTTCAGAGCTCACGCGCCTCTGGCCGACCCCAGAGCGACTGCAGTACCGGACAGCGTATGGCGATTTGGCCCGTAGAGGTGTGGAATCTGCTGCTCCAGTCTCTGTCTGAGTCCACGCGGAGAAGATATCTGGCTGCCATCACTTCTTTCCTCAACATCATGCGGGACCTCGGCATTGAGGACGTATTTAGTGTGGATGCCATGGTCCAGTTTATACTTTTCTCCCGAGCCCAAGGATTTAGTAAGGCACGGGCAGTGGTTACTCTGGCTAGTATTAGCTTCTTCTCCAAGGCCCTGAGAGTGGAGAATTCGACCCACCAGTTTGTGGTGACTAGGATGCTACGGGGCTGGAGTAGAGAGGAGAGCCAGAGGGGTGATTGGAGGCAACCCATTACACAGAGTGAGTTGCGGCATTTGTTCAGTGCAGCATTGCATGTATGTGCTAGCCCATATGAAGTGTGTCTTTTTCATTCTGCATTTTCCTTGGCTTTTTATGGTGCGCTTAGGGTGAGTGAGCTGGTAGCCAAGTCAACGTTGGCCCCCCCGGTGATGGGTTTGCTGCTAGGGGATGTCACCTTGTACGGGTCATCTCTGCAGTTGGTCATTAGAAAGTCCAAGACTGATCAGATGTCCCGGGGAGTACGTTTTCCTTTGCAACAGCAGGGAGATGACAGCACCTGCCCGGTACGCACGTTGAGGGCCTATTTGGCACTCCGACCCCCGGGTGGGACCTGGTTGCTGGTTCATGAAAACGGAGCCCCCCTCACCCGTTTTCAGTTCACGCGGGTTTTATCTTTGTGTGTGCAGAGGGCGGGTATGCCGCCGCGGTGTTTCAGTTCACATTCCTTTAGAATCGGGGCGGCCACTGCGGCGGCTGCTCAAGGTTTGCCCGAGCAGCAAATCATGAATGTGGGTCGCTGGAAGTCCAAAGTGTACAAGACCTACATTCGGCCCCGGGGTGCTGGGTTGTCCGCCTGTTAAGTTTGTTTGCTTACAGCTACCCTCAAACATTATCCTGTTACTGCTTGTCTTGTGTTCTGTCATTATACACTGTTCATTAATATTTGCTTCGCCTATTACAGGTGGCCTGGCGGGCAGGCGAAGGATTTGGATTTGCGGCCACTCCTTTGTCTATTGGGCTCGTAGGAGGGCTGCAGTACGTCCAGCAGGGGATAATTTGGGGTTTTATTCTGGGCAGGTATCTATTACGTGGTTGGGTTTGAGAGGCATGCGATGGGCGCAGCTACTGCCCACCCTGTTATGGCGGTTCCAGTCACAGGCTGCTCCGCACATTTTGATCTTGCATTTGGGAGGGAATGATTTGGCTCAAGTTAATGGGATCCTCCTGTTGAAGACCATGCAGCGGGATCTGTTGCAGTTGGCAGGTATATGTCCCCAGTTACGCCTGGTGTGGTCGGCTATTCTCCCCCGCAGGGTATGGAGGGGTGAGCGGCGTCATGCGGCTGTGGAGCTGACCAGGAAAAAACTTAATAAGTGGATGGCCAAGTTTATGCCCACTTTGAAGGGTCATGTTATCACCCATAACCTTATTAAGGAAGCATGTGAGGGTTTATACAGGCCTGATGGGGTTCATTTATCGGATATCGGGCTTGACATCCTGAATTCCGAGTGGCAGGGTTATATTGAAGCCATGACTGGGTTCCAGACTTTAATTGGGTTTAGGCCGCAGCCAGGGGGTGGTGGGGAACTCACGGCAAACGAGGTTTCGTTACCGTGAGCAGTGGCGGTGATTATCCGGGGACTCTGGTGGTACACAGCAAGTGAGCGCAGAACACTGTTATGTTATTGGTGAATAATTGCCCAAATGTTAAGTGCAATACGAAGTACAATGTTATGCCTGAAGGTGGGGCAGGTTTACAGTTAATCCTGTGGGGATATGGCTTGTCTCCTGGCTTGGACGGCCAGGAGGCCAAGAACTTATCCGGGGCGTATCCTTAAACGGGATACACCATAGTCATCGGGTGCTATAAGAAAGCACAGGTCGGCGGTGGGTGTGCTCAGACGGCACCACCGGCAGCGGATTGGAGCGCATCATGAAGTAAAGCTGTGTACCCCAGGGCTTGAATTTGCCAAGTTATAAGAAGTTATGTATTACGGTAACATGTTAAGTTGCATTATGTGTAATAGAGTTTTTAAGTGCCTGGCTGCGGCCTTAATAAATTCCAAATTTAGTCGAAAAGTGGCTTCTGAGTATTATTGGGGATTATTGGGGTGATGAGAGTATATGCCGAATGCTTCAGTTGATAAAGAGGCCGGCCCGTTTTAGGGAGAGGCCGATCACAACTGAGCTGATGGCTAGCGAGGGTTAAGTTAGAAGAGAAGGGGTTTTGAGGCTGGAGAGCAAGGAAAGGGTTAAGGTAAGGAAGGGTGGGAGGGGAAGCAGGGGGATATAAACTAGGGTTGCTGACGTAGGGATTCGTCAGCAGCTTGAAGGAGAGGTGGTGAAAGGAGCTGACCCGGCCCACCCTCCCACTAGAGGAGGTTGTCGCAGTGGCGCGGGGCGTGGCGGTGATTATCCGGGGACTCTGGTGGTACACAGCAAGTGAGCGCAGAACACTGTTATGTTATTGGTGAATAATTGCCCAAATGTTAAGTGCAATACGAAGTACAATGTTATGCAGGTTTACAGTTAATCCTGTGGGGATATGGCTTGTCTCCTGGCTTGGACGGCCAGGAGGCCAAGAACTTATCCGGGGCGTATCCTTAAACGGGATACACCATAGTCATCGGGTGCTATAAGAAAGCACAGGTCGGCGGTGGGTGTGCTCAGACGGCACCACCGGCAGCGGATTGGGGCGCATCATGAAGTAAAGCTGTGTACCCCAGGGCTTGAATTTGCCAAGTTATAAGAAGTTATGTATTACGGTAACATGTTAAGTTGCATTATGTGTAATAGAGTTTTTAAGTGCCTGGCTGCGGCCTTAATAAATTCCAAATTTAGTCGAAAAGTGGCTTCTGAGTATTATTGGGGATTATTGGGGTGATGAGAGTGTATGCCGAATGCTTCAGTTGATAAAGAGGCCGGCCCGTTTTAGGGAGAGGCCGATCACAACTGAGCTGATGGCTAGCGAGGGTTAAGTTAGAAGAGAAGGGGTTTTGAGGCTGGAGAGCAAGGAAAGGGTTAAGGTAAGGAAGGGTGGGAGGGGAAGCAGGGGGATATAAACTAGGGTTGCTGACGTAGGGATTCGTCAGCAGCTTGAAGGAGAGGTGGTGAAAGGAGCTGACCCGGCCCACCCTCCCACTAGAGGAGGTTGTCGCAGTGGCGCGGGGCGTGGCGGTGATTATCCGGGGACTCTGGTGGTACACAGCAAGTGAGCGCAGAACACTGTTATGTTATTGGTGAATAATTGCCCAAATGTTAAGTGCAATACGAAGTACAATGTTATGCAGGTTTACAGTTAATCCTGTGGGGATATGGCTTGTCTCCTGGCTTGGACGGCCAGGAGGCCAAGAACTTATCCGGGGCGTATCCTTAAACGGGATACACCATAGTCATCGGGTGCTATAAGAAAGCACAGGTCGGCGGTGGGTGTGCTCAGACGGCACCACCGGCAGCGGATTGGGGCGCATCATGAAGTAAAGCTGTGTACCCCAGGGCTTGAATTTGCCAAGTTATAAGAAGTTATGTATTACGGTAACATGTTAAGTTGCATTATGTGTAATAGAGTTTTTAAGTGCCTGGCTGCGGCCTTAATAAATTCCAAATTTAGTCGAAAAGTGGCTTCTGAGTATTATTGGGGATTATTGGGGTGATGAGAGTGTATGCCGAATGCTTCAGTTGATAAAGAGGCCGGCCCGTTTTAGGGAGAGGCCGATCACAACTGAGCTGATGGCTAGCGAGGGTTAAGTTAGAAGAGAAGGGGTTTTGAGGCTGGAGAGCAAGGAAAGGGTTAAGGTAAGGAAGGGTGGGAGGGGAAGCAGGGGGATATAAACTAGGGTTGCTGACGTAGGGATTCGTCAGCAGCTTGAAGGAGAGGTGGTGAAAGGAGCTGACCCGGCCCACCCTCCCACTAGAGGAGGTTGTCGCAGTGGCGCGGGGCGTGGCGGTGATTATCCGGGGACTCTGGTGGTACACAGCAAGTGAGCGCAGAACACTGTTATGTTATTGGTGAATAATTGCCCAAATGTTAAGTGCAATACGAAGTACAATGTTATGCCTGAAGGTGGGGCAGGTTTACAGTTAATCCTGTGGGGATATGGCTTGTCTCCTGGCTTGGACGGCCAGGAGGCCAAGAACTTATCCGGGGCGTATCCTTAAACGGGATACACCATAGTCATCGGGTGCTATAAGAAAGCACAGGTCGGCGGTGGGTGTGCTCAGACGGCACCACCGGCAGCGGATTGGGGCGCATCATGAAGTAAAGCTGTGTACCCCAGGGCTTGAATTTGCCAAGTTATAAGAAGTTATGTATTACGGTAACATGTTAAGTTGCATTATGTGTAATAGAGTTTTTAAGTGCCTGGCTGCGGCCTTAATAAATTCCAAATTTAGTCGAAAAGTGGCTTCTGAGTATTATTGGGGATTATTGGGGTGATGAGAGTGTATGCCGAATGCTTCAGTTGTGCTCTTTACTGAGGTAAATTCTAGGCATTCCAACATTGTAACTTTTCTCTGCTTTTCTCACCTATGCCGCTCCATTGAAATCTACAGAGCACTGAATGTTTGTCAGACTGGCAGTTTCATAGCAAGAAAACAAAGGTGGATGCAAACTTTGTTAGCTACTCCTTGGCTGCTTACACTGAAATGAAGTTTCAAATCATGAGTTCTTCAAAAAGATCTCTACTTTAGTGGTGGAGTGGACTAGTGGTTAGGGTGTTGGACTTTGGTTTTTGGGAAGTGAGAAAGGTGAGTTCAATTCCCACTTTAGACACAGGCAGTTCCTTTTGACTCTGAGGAAGTAACACTTCTTTCATGCTGGTTTCCTTCCAATTGTTATAATTTTACTTTAGGTATATTTTGTTCAGTACTTGAAAATGAGGGTTCTGCTCTTTACTGAGGTAAATTCTAGGCATTCCAACATTTCTCTGCTTTTCTCACCTATGCCGCTCCATTGAAATCTACAGAGCACTGAATGTTTGTTAGACAGGCAGTTTCATAGGAAGAAACAAAGGTGGATGCAAACCTTGTTTAGCTACTCCTTGGCTGTTCTTACACTGAAATAAAGTTTGAAATCATGAATTCTTCAAAACGATCTCCACTTTAGTGGTGGAGTGGACTAGTGGTTAGGGAGTTGGACTTTGGTCTCGGGGAACTGAGAAACTGATTTCAATTTCCACTTTAGACACAGACAGTTCTTTTTGACTCTGGGCAAGTAACACTTCTTTCATGCTGTTTTGCTGCCAATTGATAAAATTCTACTTTAGGTATATTTTGTTCAGTACTTGAAAATGAGGATTCTGCTCTTAGGTAAATTCTAGGCATTCTAACATTTCTCTGCTTCTCTCACCTATGGTGCTCCATTGAAATCTACAGAGCACTGAACGTTTGTTAGTCAGTTTCATAGGAAGAAACAAAGGTGGATGCAAACCAAAGGTAGATGCAAACCTTGTTTAGCTACTCCTTGGCTGTTCTTACACTGAAATGAAGTTTCAAATCATGAGTTCTTCAAAAGATCTCTACTTTAGTGGAGCAGTAGACTAGTGGGTAGGGTGTTGGGGAACTGAGAAACTGAGTTCAATTCCCACTTTAGACACAGGCAGCTCTTTTTGACTCTGGGCAAGTAACATTACTTTCATGCTGGTTTGCTTCCTATTGTTATAATTCTACTTTAGGTATATTTTGTTCAGTACTTGAAAATGAGGATTCTGCTCTTTACTGAGGTAAATTCTAGGCATTCCAACATTGTAACATTTCCCTGCTTTTCTCACCTATGGTGCTCCATTGAAATCAACAGAGCACTGAATGTTTGTTAGAGTGGCAGTTTCACAAAGGTGGATGAAAACCTTGATTAGCTACTCCTTGGCTGTTCTTACATTGAAATGAAGTTTCAAATCATGAGTTCTTCAAAAAGATCAGGACTTCAGTGGAGCAGTAGGCTAGTGGTTAGGGTGTTGGACCTTGATCTTGGGGAACTGAGAAACTGAGTTAAATTCCCACTTTAGACACAGGCAGCACTTTTTGACTCTAGGCAAGTAAACTTCTTTCATGCTGTTTTGCTTCCAATTGTTATAATTCTACTTTAGGTATATTTTGTTCAGTACTTGAAAATGAGGGTTCTGCTCTTTACTGAGGTAAATTCTAGGCATTCCAACATTGTAACATTTCTCTGCTTTTCTCACCTATGCCGCTCCATTGAAATCTACAGAGCACTGAATGTTTGTCAGACTGGCAGTTTCATAGCAAGAAAACAAAGGTGGATGCAAACTTTGTTTAGCTACTCCTTGGCTGCTTACACTGAAATGAAGTTTCAAATCATGAGTTCTTCAAAAAGATCTCTACTTTAGTGGTGGAGTGGACTAGTGGTTAGGGTGTTGGACTTTGGTTTTTGGGAAGTGAGAAAGTGAGTTCAATTCCCACTTTAGACACAGGCAGTTCCTTTTGACTCTGAGGAAGTAACACTTCTTTCATGCTGGTTTCCTTCCAATTGTTATAATTTTACTTTAGGTATATTTTGTTCAGTACTTGAAAATGAGTAAATTCTAGGCATTCCAACATACAGAGCACTGAATGTTTGTTAGACAGGCAGTTTCATAGGAAGAAACAAAGGTGGATGTCAAACGTTGTTTAGCTACTCCTTGGCTGTTCTGTAGACTGAAATGAAGTTTCAAATCATGAGTTCTTCAAAAAGATCTCCACTTTATTGAAGGAGTGTACTTGTGGTTAGGGTGTATACTTTGGTCTTGGGGAACTGAGAAACTGAGTTCAATTCCCACTTCAGACACAGACAGTTCTTTTTAACTCTGGGCAAGTAACACTACTTTCATGCTGGTTTGCTTCCAATTGTTATGATTGTACTTTAGGTATGTTTTGTTCAGTACTTGAAAATGAGGATTCTGCACTTTACTGAGGTAAGTTCTAGGCATTCCAACCTTGTAACATTTCTCTGCTTCTCTCACCTATGGTGCTTCATTGAAATCTACAGAGCACTGAATGTCTGTTAGACAGGCAGTTTCATAGGAAGAAACTAAGGTGGATGTAAAGATCTCCACTTCAGAAAATGTCAGTTAATTTGCCTACCCTTATTTATAGCTACTATTGTAATTTAAAAATCTGCTTTCATGCTGGTTTGCTTCCAATTGTTATAATTCTACTTTAGGTATATTTTGTTCAGTACTTGAAAATGAGGATTCTGCTCTTTACTGAGGTAAATTCTAGGCATTCTAACATTGTAACATTTCTCTGCTTCTCTCACCTATGGTGCTCCATTGAAATCTACAGAGCACAGAATGTTTGTTACACAGGCAGCTTCATAGGAAGAAACAGAGGTGGATGCAAACCTTGTTTAGCTACTCCTTGGCTGTTCTTACACTGAAATAAAGTTTGAAATCATTAGTTCTTCAAAAAGATCTCCACTTTAGTGGTGGAGTGGACTAGTGGTTAGGGAGTTGGACTTTGTTCTTGGGGAACTGAGAAACTGATTTCAATTTCCACTTTAGACACAGACAGTTCTTTTTGCCTCTGGGCAAGTAACACTTCTTTCATGCTGTTTTGCTTCCAATTGATAAAATTCTACTTTAGGTATATTTTGTTCAGTACTTGAAAATGAGGGTTCTGCTCTTTACTGAGGTAAAATCTAGGCATTCTAACATTTCTCTGCTTCTCTCACCTATGGTGCTCCTTTGAAATCTACAGAGGACAGAATGTTTGTTACACAGGCAATTTCATAGGAAGAAACAGGTGGATGCAAAAACCTTGTTTAGATACTCCTTGGCTGTTCTTACACTGAAATAAAGTTTCAAATCATGAGTTCTTCAAAAATATCTCCACTTTAGTGGTGGAGTGGACTAGTGGTTGGGATGTTGGACTTTGGTCTTGCGGAACTAAGAAACTGAGTTCAATTTCCACTTCAGACACAGACAGTTCTTTTTTAACTCTGGGCAAGTAACACTACTTTCATGCTGGTTTGCTTCCAATTGTTACGATTGTACTTTAGGTATGTTTTGTTCAGTACTTGAAAATGAGGATTTTGCTCTTTACTGAGGTAAATTCTAGGCATTCCAACATTGTAACATTTCTCTGCTTTTCTCACCTATGCCGCTCCATTGAAATCTACAGAGCACTGAATGTTTGTTACACAGGCAGTTTCATAGGAAGAAACAAAAGTGGATGTAAAGATCTCCACTTCAGAAAATGCCAGTTACTTTGCCTACCCTTAGTACAGCTACTGTTGTAATTTCAAAATCTGCTTTCATACTCGTTTGCTTCGCATTGTTATAATTCTACTTTAGATATATTTTGTTCAGTACTTGAAAATGAGGATTCTGCTCTTTACTGAGGTAAATTCTAGGCATTCTAACATTGTAACATTTCTCTGCTTCTCTCACCTATGGTGCTACATTGAAATCTACAGAGCACTGAATGTGTGTTAGACAGGCAGTTTCATAGGAAGAAACAAAGGTGGATGTCAAACGTTGTTTAGCTACTCCTTGGCTGTTCTGTAGACTGAAATAAAGTTTGAAATCATGAGTTCTTCAAAACGATCTCCACTTTAGTGGTGGAGTGGACTAGTGGTTAGGGAGTTGGACTTTGGTCTCGGGGAACTGAGAAACTGATTTCAATTTCCACTTTAGACACAGACAGTTCTTTTTGACTCTGGGCAAGTAACACTTCTTTCATGCTGTTTTGCTGCCAATTGATAAAATTCTACTTTAGGTATATTTTGTTCAGTACTTGAAAATGAGGATTCTGCTCTTAGGTAAATTCTAGGCATTCTAACATTTCTCTGCTTCTCTCACCTATGGTGCTCCATTGAAATCTACAGAGCACTGAACGTTTGTTAGTCAGTTTCATAGGAAGAAACAAAGGTGGATGCAAACCAAAGGTAGATGCAAACCTTGTTTAGCTACTCCTTGGCTGTTCTTACACTGAAATGAAGTTTCAAATCATGAGTTCTTCAAAAAGATCTCTACTTTAGTGGAGCAGTAGACTAGTGGGTAGGGTGTTGGGGAGCTGAGAAACTGAGTTCAATTCCCACTTTAGACACAGGCAGCTCTTTTTGACTCTGGGCAAGTAACATTACTTTCATGCTGGTTTGCTTCTAATTGTTATAATTCTACTTAGGTATATTTGTTCAGTACTTGAAAATGAGGGTTCTGCTCTTTACTGAGGTAAATTCTAGGCATTCCACATTGTAACATTTCTCTGCTTTTCTCACCTATGCCGCTCCATTGAAATCTACAGAGCACTGAATGTTTGTCAGACTGGTAGTTTCATAGCAAGAAAACAAAGGTGGATGCAAACTTTGTTTAGCTACTCCTTGGCTGCTTACACTGAAATGAAGTTTCAAATCATGAGTTCTTCAAAAAGATCTCTACTTTAGTGGTGGAGTGGACTAGTGGTTAGGGTGTTGGACTTTGGTTTTTGGGAACTGAGAAAGTGAGTTCAATTCCCACTTTAGACACAGGCAGTTCCTTTTGACTCTGAGGAAGTAACACTTCTTTCATGCTGGTTTCCTTCCAATTGTTATAATTTTACTTTAGGTATATTTTGTTCAGTACTTGAAAATGAGTAAATTCTAGGCATTCAACATACAGAGCACTGAATGTTTGTTAGACAGGCAGTTTCATAGGAAGAAAACAAAGGTGGATGTCAAACGTTGTTTAGCTACTCCTTGGCTGTTCTGTAGACTGAAATGAAGTTTCAAATCATGAGTTCTTCAAAAAGATCTCCACTTTATTGAAGGAGTGTAATTGTGGTTAGGGTGTTATACTTTGGTCCTGGGGAACTGAGAAACTGAGTTCAATTCAAACTTCAGACACAGACAGTTCTTTTTAACTCTGGGCAAGTAACACTACTTTCATGCTGGTTTGCTTCCAATTGTTATGAATTGTACTTTAGGTATATTTTGTTCAGTACTTGAAAATGAGGATTCTGCACTTTACTGAGGTACATTCTAGGCATTCCAACCTTGTAACATTTCTCTGCTTCTCTCACCTATGGTGCTTCATTGAAATCTACAGAGCACTGAATGTCTGTTAGACAGGCAGTTTCATAGGAAGAAACTAAGGTGGATGTAAAGATCTCCACTTCAGAAAATGTCAGTTAATTTGCCTACCCTTATTTATAGCTACTATTGTAATTTAAAAATCTGCTTTCATGCTGGTTTGCTTCCAATTGTTATAATTCTACTTTAGGTATATTTTGTTCAGTACTTGAAAATGAGGATTCTGCTCTTTACTGAGGTAAATTCTAGGCATTCTAACATTGTAACATTTCTCTGCTTCTCCCACCTATGGTGCTTCATTGAAATCTACAGAGCACTGAATGTTTGTTACACAGGCAGCTTCATAGGAAGAAACAGAGGTGGATGCAAACCTTGTTTAGCTACTCCTTGGCTGTTCTTACACTGAAATAAAGTTTGAAATCATTAGTTCTTCAAAAAGATCTCCACTTTAGTGGTGGAGTGGACTAGTGGTTAGGGAGTTGGACTTTGTTCTTGGGGAACTGAGAAACTGATTTCAATTTCCACTTTAGACACAGACAGTTCTTTTTGCCTCTGGGCAAGTAACACTTCTTTCATGCTGTTTTGCTTCCAATTGATAAAATTCTACTTTAGGTATATTTTGTTCAGTACTTGAAAATGAGGGTTCTGCTCTTTACTGAGGTAAAATCTAGGCATTCCAACATTTCTCTGCTTCTCTCACCTATGGTGCTCCTTTGAAATCTACAGAGGACAGAATGTTTGTTACACAGGCAATTTCATAGGAAGAAACAGGTGGATGCAAAAACCTTGTTTAGATACTCCTTGGCTGTTCTACACTGAAATAAAGTTTCAAATCATGAGTTCTTCAAAAATATCTCCACTTTAGTGGTGGAGTGGACTAGTGGTTGGGATGTTGGACTTTGGTCTTGCGGAACTAAGAAACTGAGTTCAATTTCCACTTCAGACACAGACAGTTCTTTTTTAACTCTGGGCAAGTAACACTACTTTCATGCTGGTTTGCTTCCAATTGTTACGATTGTACTTTAGGTATGTTTTGTTCAGTACTTGAAAATGAGGATTTTGCTCTTTACTGAGGTAAATTCTAGGCATTCCAACATTGTAACATTTCTCTGCTTTTCTCACCTATGCCGCTCCATTGAAATCTACAGAGCACTGAATGTTTGTTACACAGGCAGTTTCATAGGAAGAAACAAAAGTGGATGTAAAGATCTCCACTTCAGAAAATGCCAGTTACTTTGCCTACCCTTAGTTACAGCTACTGTTGTAATTTCAAAATCTGCTTTCATACTCGTTTGCTTCGCATTGTTATAATTCTACTTTAGATATATTTTGTTCAGTACTTGAAAATGAAGATTCTGCTCTTTACTGAGGTAAATTCTAGGCATTCTAACATTTCTCTGCTTCTCTCACCTATGGTGCTACATTGAAATCTACAGAGCACTGAATGTTTGTTAGACAGGCAGTTTCATAGGAAGAAACAAAGGTGGATGTCAAACGTTGTTTAGCTACTCCTTGGCTGTTCTGTAGACTGAAATGAAGTTTCAAATCATGAGTTCTTCAAAAAGATCTCCACTTTAGTGGTGGAGTGGACTAGTGGTTAGGGAGTTGGACTTTGGTCTCGGGGAACTGAGAAACTGATTTCAATTTCCACTTTAGACACAGACAGTTCTTTTTGACTCTGGGCAAGTAACACTTCTTTCATGCTGTTTTGCTGCCAATTGATAAAATTCTACTTTAGGTATATTTTGTTCAGTACTTGAAAATGAGGATTCTGCTCTTAGGTAAATTCTAGGCATTCTAACATTTCTCTGCTTCTCTCACCTATGGTGCTCCATTGAAATCTACAGAGCACTGAACGTTTGTTAGTCAGTTTCATAGGAAGAAACAAAGGTGGATGCAAACCAAAGGTAGATGCAAACCTTGTTTAGCTACTCCTTGGCTGTTCTTACACTGAAATGAAGTTTCAAATCATGAGTTCTTCAAAAGATCTCTACTTTAGTGGAGCAGTAGACTAGTGGGTAGGGTGTTGGGGAGCTGAGAAACTGAGTTCAATTCCCACTTTAGACACAGGCAGCTCTTTTGACTCTGGGCAAGTAACATTACTTTCATGCTGGTTTGCTTCCTATTGTTATAATTCTACTTTAGGTATATTTTGTTCAGTACTTGAAAATGAGGATTCTGCTCTTTACTGAGGTAAATTCTAAGCATTCCAACATTGTAACTTTTCCCTGCTTATCTCACCTATGGTGCTCCATTGAAATCAACAGAGCACTGAATGTTTGTTAGAGTGCAGTTTCACAAAGGTGGATGAAAACCTTGATTAGCTACTCCTTGGCTGTTCTTACATTGAAATGAAGTTTCAAATCATGAGTTCTTCAAAAAGATCAGGACTTCAGTGGAGCAGTAGGCTAGTGGTTAGGGTGTTGGACCTTGATCTTGGGGAACTGAGAAACTGAGTTAAATTCCCACTTTAGGCACAGGCAGCACTTTTTGACTCTAGGCAAGTAAAACTACTTTCATGCTGGTTTGCTTCTAATTGTTATAATTCTACTTTAGGTATATTTTGTTCAGTACTTGAAAATGAGGGTTCATAAAGAGGCCGGCCCGTTTTAGGGAGAGGCCGATCACAACTGAGCTGATGGCTAGCGAGGGTTAAGTTAGAAGAGAAGGGGTTTTGAGGCTGGAGAGCAAGGAAAGGGTTAAGGTAAGGAAGGGTGGGAGGGGAAGCAGGGGGATATAAACTAGGGTTGCTGACGTAGGGATTCGTCAGCAGCTTGAAGGAGAGGTGGTGAAAGGAGCTGAAGTGAGACTGGCTGTTTTTTCTTGTGGCAGGCTCTGGGTTTTACTCCTTGCAGCGTTTGTTTAGCAGCACTCCATTACTTGGCTTCTGCAGGTAATGGGAGGGTTTTGCTGGTTTAAAAAAATAAATAAATAAATAAATAAAATAAAAATAAAAATAATAAAAATAAAAGAGAACCGAAGCACAAGTAAATCAGAACACAAGGATGTAAGAAGATAGGGAGGGGGAGGGGGTTGAGAGATCGTGGGGATTTCCTGCGGGGCTATGGAGGGCTGCACAGTAGCTCCGTTTGTTACTTACCTCCTGCAGGGGGGTAAAGAAGGGAGGGGGAGCGGTCCTCCTGGCTGTTTTTTTCCTTTTTTTCGGCAGGTACGGCTGCCATGAGTGGAAGCCCTCTTGGAATAGTGAACTAAGTGGTGTATTTTATTGCAATTGGCGGTGCTTGATCGATAGGGATGAGGCAGGTTGCATTGACCCTGCGCTGGTGTTGCAACCTTCGTCTCAGTTTTCTTGTGCAGTGGAGTTTTTTTTGTTTGGCCCAGATTAAAACAACCTGTCCAATGATTTCATTAATCCTAGCACATGGCTCGGCAGTGGGCCGTTGGTTTTGGCGCCATATTGGGCATCGAGCGGGAATTCCTGCGCGCCTTTTTTCGTGGCGTCGCCGTGCACTGGGGGGGGGGCGGGGTGATCACGTGTGCTAGGGGAAGCGATGACGTCTGCTCCCGAGGCAATTTTATTTGCTGTTTATGGTAGGCTGCAATTTCGCCGGCTGCCTGCAGATGGCAGACGTGCATAGAGAATGGCTCCTATATGAGGTATAGTGAGAATGTTTTCATTCTGGCTGGGTTTTTGCTGGATTTCAGCTGCTGACGTTTTCAGTTTTCTGGGGCTCCTATTGCTATTATTATCATCTTTAGGACACTACCAGGTGTATGCAGTATATATGGGAGATGTAAGGGGTGATTGTACAGTCGTTTTAGTGGAGAAAATGTCAGGGGCATTTTGATAAGGGGAATGTTTGTCTGCAATTTTTTCATGCTATGCTTGCTGGTACTCATTGCTCTCTATTTAGAGTTGTGTTTACAGGTATGCCTTCGAAGCGTACAGCGAAATCAAGAGCCCGGGTTAAATCGGTGGCAGTCCCGGTGACTTCGAGGTCCACTCGCAGCTCTAGGCAGACGCGGACGGACAGGATGACAGCAGAGTCGGTGATGGGGCAATCATCGTCTGAGATGGATGCTCTTATGACGGAGCTCCGCAAGCAAATTGAGCAGCATGGGTTGGCCTCTGTGACTCAGCAACTGCAGACTATGGGAGCGGGGGCATCGACGGCTCCTGTATCAGTGGACTTGCCGGGTCAAACTGACAGTACAGCTCCATCAGCAGTTCCAGAGGTGTTTCCAATGGGGCCAGTGGCGCTGTCGGTGGCTCAGCAAGGTCACCCTGGAGGACCTGTGCCATCTGCGGTGCCAGCAGTGGTGCCGATCGGGCCAGAGGCTCTGTCTGGTGCGGGTAAGTCCTACGGGGCTGCACCATCACAAGCCATGTCAGGCCCGTCCATGGAAGAGGTCATTAGGAGGGTCTTAACTGAGTTTGAGGCTCGGCCTGGGGCAGGTGGGGCCCCGGTTGTCCGGGAGACCTCTTCTGATGGACGGGTTGCCTCGACCTCGGGGGATTCCTCGTTGTTGGTGGTTCCTCAGAGGTCGACGACAGTAGCGGGGACAAGTACTGGGGCTGGGGTTGTTAACCCGCGAAGTGATGTGGTATGTGAGGTGTTCACTTTGTCTAGATGTGTATCTAGGACCATGAAAGAGAAGATTTGGAAGAGGGAATACATTGATATCTTTTCCCTCCTTTTACGGGAGACGGAAGAGGACAGTAGTACTGTGCAAGACAAAATTACACTGCTGTTTGGTGGAGATAGGAAACCTCGGATATTCCGGTCCCTTACGAATTGGATATCCGCGTTTCATATCTTTATGTCAGTTGTGGTGGAGCGTGATCCCTCCCTGAGCCCATATTTGATTAGATATATGGACTCAATCATGAAAGCCCATAGGCGTTATGGAGGATGGGCTTGGCTAAATTATGACATTAGGTTCCGCAAGAGCATGGCCGATGACCCTTCCATTTCTTGGCAGCATAGGGTCGTGGACTTATGGCTGGAGGAGATGGTAGTTAATAGGCCGTTGTCCCAAGATAAGGGGTATAGTTTTTGGGACACAACGGGACATAGATCTGGGCAGTCCTTTCTCCAGTCAGGCCAGTCTTTTAGCCAGGCAGGGCAATCTTTTCTCCAAACAGGGGGAGGGCGGAAGTCGTCTAATTGGCAAGGGGGAAAAGGGGTTTGTCGACTGTTTAATGGGGGACAATGTACCTGGCACCCATGTAAATTTCGTCACTCCTGTGCCAACTGCGGCGGTGGACATTCGGCCCTGCAGTGTAGAGTTGCAAAGGATAAACGAGGCCAGTCTTTCCAGTCAGCTCAGTTTGCTGACGGAGCTGGCCCCATCTCCCATTAAGCTTGATGCGATGTCACCTTGGCTGGCGCGTTACCCGGATAGGGTGAGCGCGGCTGCGATCGTGCGGGGTTTTCAGTGTGGGTACTCTATTCCGTATAGAGGGCCTTTGCTTCAATCTATTGTTTGCCCTAGGAACTCCAAATCCATTGCAAATTGTCCTCAGGTGGTTTCAGAAAAAATAGGTAAGGAACTGCGCCTAGGAAGGGTGGTGGGCCCTTTCACGTCATCTCCTTATCCTGTGATGATTATTTCCCCCATTGGGATCATTCCCAAGAAGGATCCGGGCAAATATCGGTTAATTCACAACCTTTCTTACCCTTTGGGGCGGTCCCTGAATGACTTTATTGACCCGGAGGACTGTTCAGTGCAGTATACTTCTTTGGATCACGCCATACGGATCATTAGGGACCATGGACCAGAGGCGCATTTAGCTAAGGCGGACATTGAGTCGGCTTTTCGCTTGCTGCCCATATGTCCGGATTCTTTTCATTTATTGGGTTTCAGTTTTGAGGGCAATCTATATTTTGATCGGTGCATGCCAATGGGATGCTCCATTTCCTGTGCTTACTTTGAGCAGTTCAGTACGTTTGTGCACTGGGTGGTGGAGCAGGTAGCCCCTGGGGGGGCTCTGGTCCATTACCTGGATGATTTTTTGTGCATTGGCAGAGATGCTCAGCATTGTGCACAGATGTTGCGAACTTTTTCAGAAGTGGCGGGGCAATTTGGCATTCCATTGGCGGCTGATAAAACCGTGGGCCCTTCCCGGGTGTTGACTTTTTTGGGAATTGAGCTGGATGTGTGTGGTCAACATTCGCGGCGTCCTGAGGAGAAGATCCTGAAGTTGTTGGCGGCGGTGCGACAGTTGCGGCAGCTTCGCAAGGCCACGCTGAAACAATTTCAGGAACTACTGGGGCTCCTATGTTATGCTACTCGGGTTATTCCCTTGGGCCGTGTTTTTGCACGGAAACTGGCAATGGCGACTAAAGGGGTGCTGAGAGCACATTATCATATACGGGTCACTAGGGACATTAAGGATGATCTGGGGGTTTGGGAGAATTTTCTGACGCGGTTTAATGGGATATCGTTTTGGCATGATGCCCCTACGACTGCGTCCGCCCTTCACCTCTTTACGGATGCAGCGGGCGGGGAGGGTTTTGGTATTTACTTTCGGGGAGCGTGGTGTGCGGCTCGCTGGCCTCAGTCATGGGTTGAGTTGGGTACTACAAGGGATATTACCTTTTTAGAGCTATTCCCTATCATGGCGACCTTTCACATCTGGGGTCAGGCCTTAGCGAACAGGACTGTAGTATTCCATTCTGACAATATGGCTGTAGTGGAGGCTATCAACAGACTCTCTGCTCATACTGTACGCACTGTTAACTTGCTTAGGGAAATTGTTTTGCAGTGTTTATGTTTGAATGTTGTGATTCGAGCTCAACATGTGCCAGGCAGAGAAAATGTTTTACCCGATGCTTTGTCACGTTTTCAGTTCTCAGATTTCAGAGCTCACGCGCCTCTGGCCGACCCCAGAGCGACTGCAGTACCGGACAGCGTATGGCGATTTGGCCCGTAGAGGTGTGGAATCTGCTGCTCCAGTCTCTGTCTGAGTCCACGCGGAGAAGATATCTGGCTGCCATCACTTCTTTCCTCAACATCATGCGGGACCTCGGCATTGAGGACGTATTTAGTGTGGATGCCATGGTCCAGTTTATACTTTTCTCCCGAGCCCAAGGATTTAGTAAGGCACGGGCAGTGGTTACTCTGGCTAGTATTAGCTTCTTCTCCAAGGCCCTGAGAGTGGAGAATTCGACCCGCCAGTTTGTGGTGACTAGGATGCTACGGGGCTGGAGTAGAGAGGAGAGCCAGAGGGGTGATTGGAGGCAACCCATTACACAGAGTGAGTTGCGGCATTTGTTCAGTGCAGCATTGCATGTATGTGCTAGCCCATATGAAGTGTGTCTTTTTCATTCTGCATTTTCCTTGGCTTTTTATGGTGCGCTTAGGGTGAGTGAGCTGGTAGCCAAGTCAACGTTGGCCCCCCCGGTGATGGGTTTGCTGCTAGGGGATGTCACCTTGTACGGGTCATCTCTGCAGTTGGTCATTAGAAAGTCCAAGACTGATCAGATGTCCCGGGGAGTACGTTTTCCTTTGCAACAGCAGGGAGATGACAGCACCTGCCCGGTACGCACGTTGAGGGCCTATTTGGCACTCCGACCCCCGGGTGGGACCTGGTTGCTGGTTCATGAAAACGGAGCCCCCCTCACCCGTTTTCAGTTCACGCGGGTTTTATCTTTGTGTGTGCAGAGGGCGGGTATGCCGCCGCGGTGTTTCAGTTCACATTCCTTTAGAATCGGGGCGGCCACTGCGGCGGCTGCTCAAGGTTTGCCCGAGCAGCAAATCATGAATGTGGGTCGCTGGAAGTCCAAAGTGTACAAGACCTACATTCGGCCCCGGGGTGCTGGGTTGTCCGCCTGTTAAGTTTGTTTGCTTACAGCTACCCTCAAACATTATCCTGTTACTGCTTGTCTTGTGTTCTGTCATTATACACTGTTCATTAATATTTGCTTCGCCTATTACAGGTGGCCTGGCGGGCAGGCGAAGGATTTGGATTTGCGGCCACTCCTTTGTCTATTGGGCTCGTAGGAGGGCTGCAGTACGTCCAGCAGGGGATAATTTGGGGTTTTATTCTGGGCAGGTATCTATTACGTGGTTGGGTTTGAGAGGCATGCGATGGGCGCAGCTACTGCCCACCCTGTTATGGCGGTTCCAGTCACAGGCTGCTCCGCACATTTTGATCTTGCATTTGGGAGGGAATGATTTGGCTCAAGTTAATGGGATCCTCCTGTTGAAGACCATGCAGCGGGATCTGTTGCAGTTGGCAGGTATATGTCCCCAGTTACGCCTGGTGTGGTCGGCTATTCTCCCCCGCAGGGTATGGAGGGGTGAGCGGCGTCATGCGGCTGTGGAGCTGACCAGGAAAAAACTTAATAAGTGGATGGCCAAGTTTATGCCCACTTTGAAGGGTCATGTTATCACCCATAACCTTATTAAGGAAGCATGTGAGGGTTTATACAGGCCTGATGGGGTTCATTTATCGGATATCGGGCTTGACATCCTGAATTCCGAGTGGCAGGGTTATATTGAAGCCATGACTGGGTTCCAGACTTTAATTGGGTTTAGGCCGCAGCCAGGGGGTGGTGGGGAACTCACGGCAAACGAGGTTTCGTTACCGTGAGCAGTGGCGGTGATTATCCGGGGACTCTGGTGGTACACAGCAAGTGAGCGCAGAACACTGTTATGTTATTGGTGAATAATTGCCCAAATGTTAAGTGCAATACGAAGTACAATGTTATGCCTGAAGGTGGGGCAGGTTTACAGTTAATCCTGTGGGGATATGGCTTGTCTCCTGGCTTGGACGGCCAGGAGGCCAAGAACTTATCCGGGGCGTATCCTTAAACGGGATACACCATAGTCATCGGGTGCTATAAGAAAGCACAGGTCGGCGGTGGGTGTGCTCAGACGGCACCACCGGCAGCGGATTGGAGCGCATCATGAAGTAAAGCTGTGTACCCCAGGGCTTGAATTTGCCAAGTTATAAGAAGTTATGTATTACGGTAACATGTTAAGTTGCATTATGTGTAATAGAGTTTTTAAGTGCCTGGCTGCGGCCTTAATAAATTCCAAATTTAGTCGAAAAGTGGCTTCTGAGTATTATTGGGGATTATTGGGGTGATGAGAGTATATGCCGAATGCTTCAGTTGATAAAGAGGCCGGCCCGTTTTAGGGAGAGGCCGATCACAACTGAGCTGATGGCTAGCGAGGGTTAAGTTAGAAGAGAAGGGGTTTTGAGGCTGGAGAGCAAGGAAAGGGTTAAGGTAAGGAAGGGTGGGAGGGGAAGCAGGGGGATATAAACTAGGGTTGCTGACGTAGGGATTCGTCAGCAGCTTGAAGGAGAGGTGGTGAAAGGAGCTGACCCGGCCCACCCTCCCACTAGAGGAGGTTGTCGCAGTGGCGCGGGGCGTGGCGGTGATTATCCGGGGACTCTGGTGGTACACAGCAAGTGAGCGCAGAACACTGTTATGTTATTGGTGAATAATTGCCCAAATGTTAAGTGCAATACGAAGTACAATGTTATGCAGGTTTACAGTTAATCCTGTGGGGATATGGCTTGTCTCCTGGCTTGGACGGCCAGGAGGCCAAGAACTTATCCGGGGCGTATCCTTAAACGGGATACACCATAGTCATCGGGTGCTATAAGAAAGCACAGGTCGGCGGTGGGTGTGCTCAGACGGCACCACCGGCAGCGGATTGGGGCGCATCATGAAGTAAAGCTGTGTACCCCAGGGCTTGAATTTGCCAAGTTATAAGAAGTTATGTATTACGGTAACATGTTAAGTTGCATTATGTGTAATAGAGTTTTTAAGTGCCTGGCTGCGGCCTTAATAAATTCCAAATTTAGTCGAAAAGTGGCTTCTGAGTATTATTGGGGATTATTGGGGTGATGAGAGTGTATGCCGAATGCTTCAGTTGATAAAGAGGCCGGCCCGTTTTAGGGAGAGGCCGATCACAACTGAGCTGATGGCTAGCGAGGGTTAAGTTAGAAGAGAAGGGGTTTTGAGGCTGGAGAGCAAGGAAAGGGTTAAGGTAAGGAAGGGTGGGAGGGGAAGCAGGGGGATATAAACTAGGGTTGCTGACGTAGGGATTCGTCAGCAGCTTGAAGGAGAGGTGGTGAAAGGAGCTGACCCGGCCCACCCTCCCACTAGAGGAGGTTGTCGCAGTGGCGCGGGGCGTGGCGGTGATTATCCGGGGACTCTGGTGGTACACAGCAAGTGAGCGCAGAACACTGTTATGTTATTGGTGAATAATTGCCCAAATGTTAAGTGCAATACGAAGTACAATGTTATGCCTGAAGGTGGGGCAGGTTTACAGTTAATCCTGTGGGGATATGGCTTGTCTCCTGGCTTGGACGGCCAGGAGGCCAAGAACTTATCCGGGGCGTATCCTTAAACGGGATACACCATAGTCATCGGGTGCTATAAGAAAGCACAGGTCGGCGGTGGGTGTGCTCAGACGGCACCACCGGCAGCGGATTGGGGCGCATCATGAAGTAAAGCTGTGTACCCCAGGGCTTGAATTTGCCAAGTTATAAGAAGTTATGTATTACGGTAACATGTTAAGTTGCATTATGTGTAATAGAGTTTTTAAGTGCCTGGCTGCGGCCTTAATAAATTCCAAATTTAGTCGAAAAGTGGCTTCTGAGTATTATTGGGGATTATTGGGGTGATGAGAGTGTATGCCGAATGCTTCAGTTGTGCTCTTTACTGAGGTAAATTCTAGGCATTCCAACATTGTAACTTTTCTCTGCTTTTCTCACCTATGCCGCTCCATTGAAATCTACAGAGCACTGAATGTTTGTCAGACTGGCAGTTTCATAGCAAGAAAACAAAGGTGGATGCAAACTTTGTTTAGCTACTCCTTGGCTGCTTACACTGAAATGAAGTTTCAAATCATGAGTTCTTCAAAAAGATCTCTACTTTAGTGGTGGAGTGGACTAGTGGTTAGGGTGTTGGACTTTGGTTTTTGGGAAGTGAGAAAGTGAGTTCAATTCCCACTTTAGACACAGGCAGTTCCTTTTGACTCTGAGGAAGTAACACTTCTTTCATGCTGGTTTCCTTCCAATTGTTATAATTTTACTTTAGGTATATTTTGTTCAGTACTTGAAAATGAGGGTTCTGCTCTTTACTGAGGTAAATTCTAGGCATTCCAACATTTCTCTGCTTTTCTCACCTATGCCGCTCCATTGAAATCTACAGAGCACTGAATGTTTGTTAGACAGGCAGTTTCATAGGAAGAAACAAAGGTGGATGCAAACCTTGTTTAGCTACTCCTTGGCTGTTCTTACACTGAAATAAAGTTTGAAATCATGAATTCTTCAAAACGATCTCCACTTTAGTGGTGGAGTGGACTAGTGGTTAGGGAGTTGGACTTTGGTCTCGGGGAACTGAGAAACTGATTTCAATTTCCACTTTAGACACAGACAGTTCTTTTTGACTCTGGGCAAGTAACACTTCTTTCATGCTGTTTTGCTGCCAATTGATAAAATTCTACTTTAGGTATATTTTGTTCAGTACTTGAAAATGAGGATTCTGCTCTTAGGTAAATTCTAGGCATTCTAACATTTCTCTGCTTCTCTCACCTATGGTGCTCCATTGAAATCTACAGAGCACTGAACGTTTGTTAGTCAGTTTCATAGGAAGAAACAAAGGTGGATGCAAACCAAAGGTAGATGCAAACCTTGTTTAGCTACTCCTTGGCTGTTCTTACACTGAAATGAAGTTTCAAATCATGAGTTCTTCAAAAAGATCTCTACTTTAGTGGAGCAGTAGACTAGTGGGTAGGGTGTTGGGGAACTGAGAAACTGAGTTCAATTCCCACTTTAGACACAGGCAGCTCTTTTTGACTCTGGGCAAGTAACATTACTTTCATGCTGGTTTGCTTCCTATTGTTATAATTCTACTTTAGGTATATTTTGTTCAGTACTTGAAAATGAGGATTCTGCTCTTTACTGAGGTAAATTCTAAGCATTCCAACATTGTAACTTTTCCCTGCTTATCTCACCTATGGTGCTCCATTGAAATCAACAGAGCACTGAATGTTTGTTAGAGTGGCAGTTTCACAAAGGTGGATGAAAACCTTGATTAGCTACTCCTTGGCTGTTCTTACATTGAAATGAAGTTTCAAATCATGAGTTCTTCAAAAAGATCAGGACTTCAGTGGAGCAGTAGGCTAGTGGTTAGGGTGTTGGACCTTGATCTTGGGGAACTGAGAAACTGAGTTAAATTCCCACTTTAGACACAGGCAGCACTTTTTGACTCTAGGCAAGTAAAACTACTTTCATGCTGGTTTGCTTCTAATTGTTATAATTCTACTTTAGGTATATTTTGTTCAGTACTTGAAAATGAGGGTTCTGCTCTTTACTGAGGTAAATTCTAGGCATTCCAACATTGTAACATTTCTCTGCTTTTCTCACCTATGCCGCTCCATTGAAATCTACAGAGCACTGAATGTTTGTCAGACTGGTAGTTTCATAGCAAGAAAACAAAGGTGGATGCAAACTTTGTTTAGCTACTCCTTGGCTGCTTACACTGAAATGAAGTTTCAAATCATGAGTTCTTCAAAAAGATCTCTACTTTAGTGGTGGAGTGGACTAGTGGTTAGGGTGTTGGACTTTGGTTTTTGGGAACTGAGAAAGTGAGTTCAATTCCCACTTTAGACACAGGCAGTTCCTTTTGACTCTGAGGAAGTAACACTTCTTTCATGCTGGTTTCCTTCCAATTGTTATAATTTTACTTTAGGTATATTTTGTTCAGTACTTGAAAATGAGTAAATTCTAGGCATTCCAACATACAGAGCACTGAATGTTTGTTAGACAGGCAGTTTCATAGGAAGAAACAAAGGTGGATGTCAAACGTTGTTTAGCTACTCCTTGGCTGTTCTGTAGACTGAAATGAAGTTTCAAATCATGAGTTCTTCAAAAAGATCTCCACTTTATTGAAGGAGTGTACTTGTGGTTAGGGTGTTATACTTTGGTCCTGGGGAACTGAGAAACTGAGTTCAATTCCCACTTCAGACACAGACAGTTCTTTTTAACTCTGGGCAAGTAACACTACTTTCATGCTGGTTTGCTTCCAATTGTTATGATTGTACTTTAGGTATGTTTTGTTCAGTACTTGAAAATGAGGATTCTGCACTTTACTGAGGTAAGTTCTAGGCATTCCAACCTTGTAACATTTCTCTGCTTCTCTCACCTATGGTGCTTCATTGAAATCTACAGAGCACTGAATGTCTGTTAGACAGGCAGTTTCATAGGAAGAAACTAAGGTGGATGTAAAGATCTCCACTTCAGAAAATGTCAGTTAATTTGCCTACCCTTATTTATAGCTACTATTGTAATTTAAAAATCTGCTTTCATGCTGGTTTGCTTCCAATTGTTATAATTCTACTTTAGGTATATTTTGTTCAGTACTTGAAAATGAGGATTCTGCTCTTTACTGAGGTAAATTCTAGGCATTCTAACATTGTAACATTTCTCTGCTTCTCCCACCTATGGTGCTCCATTGAAATCTACAGAGCACAGAATGTTTGTTACACAGGCAGCTTCATAGGAAGAAACAGAGGTGGATGCAAACCTTGTTTAGCTACTCCTTGGCTGTTCTTACACTGAAATAAAGTTTGAAATCATGAATTCTTCAAAACGATCTCCACTTTAGTGGTGGAGTGGACTAGTGGTTAGGGAGTTGGACTTTGGTCTTTGGGAACTGAGAAACTGATTTCAATTTCCACTTTAGACACAGACAGTTCTTTTTGACTCTGGGCAAGTAACACTTCTTTCATGCTGTTTTGCTGCCAATTGATAAAATTCTACTTTAGGTATATTTTGTTCAGTACTTGAAAATGAGGATTCTGCTCTTAGGTAAATTCTAGGCATTCTAACATTTCTCTGCTTCTCTCACCTATGGTGCTCCTTTGAAATCTACAGAGGACAGAATGTTTGTTACACAGGCAATTTCATAGGAAGAAACAGGTGGATGCAAAAACCTTGTTTAGATACTCCTTGGCTGTTCTTACACTGAAATAAAGTTTCAAATCATGAGTTCTTCAAAAATATCTCCACTTTAGTGGTGGAGTGGACTAGTGGTTGGGATGTTGGACTTTGGTCTTGCGGAACTAAGAAACTGAGTTCAATTTCCACTTCAGACACAGACAGTTCTTTCTTAACTCTGGGCAAGTAACACTACTTTCATGCTGGTTTGCTTCCAATTGTTACGATTGTACTTTAGGTATGTTTTGTTCAGTACTTGAAAATGAGGATTTTGCTCTTTACTGAGGTAAATTCTAGGCATTCCAACCTTGTAACATTTCTCTGCTTCTCTCACCTATGCTGCTTCATTGAAATCTACAGAGCACTGAATGTCTGTTAGACAGGCAGTTTCATAGGAAGAAACTAAGGTGGATGTAAAGATCTCCACTTCAGAAAATGCCAGTTAATTTGCCTACCCTTATTTATAGCTACTATTGTAATTTAAAAATCTGCTTTCATGCTGGTTTGCTTCCAATTGTTATAATTCTACTTTAGGTATATTTTGTTCAGTACTTGAAAATGAGGATTCTGCTCTTTACTGAGGTAAATTCTAGGCATTCTAACATTGTAACATTTCTCTGCTTCTCCCACCTATGGTGCTCCATTGAAATCTACAGAGCACAGAATGTTTGTTACACAGGCAGCTTCATAGGAAGAAACAGAGGTGGATGCAAACCTTGTTTAGCTACTCCTTGGCTGTTCTTACACTGAAATAAAGTTTGAAATCATGAATTCTTCAAAACGATCTCCACTTTAGTGGTGGAGTGGACTAGTGGTTAGGGAGTTGGACTTTGGTCTCGGGGAACTGAGAAACTGATTTCAATTTCCACTTTAGACACAGACAGTTCTTTCTGACTCTGGGCAAGTAACACTTCTTTCATGCTGTTTTGCTGCCAATTGATAAAATTCTACTTTAGGTATATTTTGTTCAGTACTTGAAAATGAGGATTCTGCTCTTAGGTAAATTCTAGGCATTCTAACATTTCTCTGCTTCTCTCACCTATGGTGCTCCATTGAAATCTACAGAGCACTGAACGTTTGTTAGTCAGTTTCATAGGAAGAAACAAAGGTGGATGCAAACCAAAGGTAGATGCAAACCTTGTTTAGCTACTCCTTGGCTGTTCTTACACTGAAATGAAGTTTCAAATCATGAGTTCTTCAAAAAGATCTCTACTTTAGTGGAGCAGTAGACTAGTGGGTAGGGTGTTGGGGAACTGAGAAACTGAGTTCAATTCCCAATTTAAACACAGGCAGCTCTTTTTGACTCTGGGCAAGTAACATTACTTTCATGCTGGTTTGCTTCCTATTGTTATAATTCTACTTTAGGTATATTTTGTTCAGTACTTGAAAATGAGGATTCTGCTCTTTACTGAGGTAAATTCTAAGCATTCCAACATTGTAACTTTTCCCTGCTTATCTCACCTATGGTGCTCCATTGAAATCAACAGAGCACTGAATGTTTGTTAGAGTGGCAGTTTCACAAAGGTGGATGAAAACCTTGATTAGCTACTCCTTGGCTGTTCTTACATTGAAATGAAGTTTCAAATCATGAGTTCTTCAAAAAGATCAGGACTTCAGTGGAGCAGTAGGCTAGTGGTTAGGGTGTTGGACCTTGATCTTGGGGAACTGAAAAACTGAGTTAAATTCCCACTTTAGACACAGGCAGCACTTTTTGACTCTAGGCAAGTAAAACTACTTTCATGCTGGTTTGCTTCTAATTGTTATAATTCTACTTTAGGTATATTTTGTTCAGTACTTGAAAATGAGGATTCTGCTCTTTACTGAGGTAAATTCTAGGCATTCCAACCTTGTAACTTTTCTCTGCTTCGCTTACCTAGGGTTATCCATTGAAATCTACAGAGCACTGTACGTTTGTTAGACAGGCAGTTTCATAGGAAGAAACAAAGGTGGATACAAACCTTTTTTAGCTCTCCTTGGCTGTTCTGTAGACTGAAATTAAGTTTCAAATCATGAGTTCTTCAAAAAGATCTCCACCTTAGTGGAGGAGTGGGCTAGTGGTTAGGGTGTTGAACTTTGGTCTGGGAGAGCGGAGAAACTGAGTTCAATTCCCACTTTAGACACAGACAGCTCTTTTTGATTCTGGGCAAGTAACACTATTTTCATGCTGGTTTGCTTCCAATTGTTATAATTCTACTTTAGGTATATTTTGTTCAGCACTTGAAAATGAGGATTCTGCTCTTTCCTGAGGTTAATTCTATGCATTCCAACATTGTAACAGTTCTCCCTTATGGTGCTCCATAGAAATGAACAGCGCACTAAATGTTTGTTAGACAGGCAGTTTCATAGGAAGAAACAAATGTGGATGTAAAGATCTCCACTTTAGAAAATGCCAATTGCCTTGCAAACCCTTAGTTGGAGCCCCTGTTGTAATTTCAAAATCTGCTTTCATGCTTGTTTGCTTCCAAGTGTTATAATTCTACTTTAGATATATTTTGTTCAGTACTTGAAAATGAGGATTCTGCTCTTTACTGAGGTTAATTCTAGGCATTCCAACCATGTAACATATCTCTGCTTCTCTAACCTATGCTGCTCCATTGAAATCTACAGAGCACTGAATGTCTGTTACACAAGCAGTTTCATAGGAAGAAACAAAGGTGGATACAAACCTTTTTTTTAGCTCTCCTTGGCTGTTCTGTAGACTGAAATTAAGTTTCAAATCATGAGTTCTTCAAAAAGATCTCCACCTTAGTGGAAGAGTGGGCTAGTGGTTAGGGTGTTGAACTTTGGTCTGGGAGAGCTGAGAAACTGAGTTCAATTCCCACTTTAGACACAGACAGCTCTTTTTGATTCTAGGCAAGTAACACTATTTTCATGCTGGTTTGCTTCCAATTGTTATAAATCTACTTTAGGTATATTTTGTTCAGCACTTGAAAATGAGGATTCTGCTCTTTACTGATATAAATTCTAGGCATTCCAACCTTGTAACATTTCTCTGCTTAGCTTACCTATGGTTCTCCATTGAAATCTACAGAGCACTGACGTTTGTTAGACAGGCAGTTTCATAGGAAGAAACAAAGGTGGATACAAACCTTTTTTAGCTCTCCTTGGCTGTTCTGTAGACTGAAATTAAGTTTCAAATCATGAGTTCTTCAAAAAGATCTCCACCTTAATGGAGGAGTGGGCTAGTGGTTAGGGTGTTGAACTTTGGTCTGGGAGAGCTGAGAAACTGAGTTCAATTCCCACTTTAGACACAGACAGCTCTTTTTGATTCTGGGCAAGTAACACTATTTTCATGCTGGTTTGCTTCCAATTGTTATAATTCTACTTTAGGTATATTTTGTTCAGTACTTGAAAATGAGGATTCTGCTCTTTACTGAGGTAAATTCTAGGCATTCCAACCATGTAACATATCTCTGCTTCTCTAACGTATGCTGCTCCATTGAAATCTACAAAGCACTGAATGTCTGTTACACAGGCAGTTTCATAGGAAGAAACAAATGTGGATGTAAAGATCTCTACTTCAGAAAATGCCAGTTACTTTGCCTACCCTTAGTTACAGCTACTGTGTTTTTCAAAATCTATTTTCATACTCGTTTGCTTCCCAGTGTTATAATTCTGCTTTAGATATATTTTGTTCAGTACTTGAAAATGAGGATTCTGCTCTTTACTGAGGTAAATTCTAGGCATTCCAACCATGTAACATATCTCTGCTTCTCTAACGTATGCTGCTCCATTGAAATCTACAGAGCACTGAATGTCTGTTACACAGGCAGTTTCATAGGAAGAAACAAATGTGGATGTAAAGATCTCCACTTTAGAAAATGCCAATTGCCTTGCAAACCCTTAGTTGGAGCCCCTGTTGTAATTTCAAAATCTGCTTTCATGCTTGTTTGCTTCCAAGTGTTATAATTCTACTTTAGATATATTTTGTTCAGTACTTGAAAATGAGGATTCTGCTCTTTACTGAGGTTAATTCTAGGCATTCCAACCTTGTAACTTTTCTCTGCTTCACTTACCTAGGGTTATCCATTGAAATCTACAGAGCACTGTACGTTTGTTAGACAGGCAGTTTCATAGGAAGAAACAAAGGTGGATACAAACCTTTTTTAGCTCTCCTTGGCTGTTCTGTAGACTGAAATTAAGTTTCAAATCATGAGTTCTTCAAAAAGATCTCCACCTTAGTGGAGGAGTGGGCTAGTGGTTAGGGTGTTGAACTTTGGTCTGGGAGAGCTGAGAAACTGAGTTCAATTCCCACTTTAGACACAGACAGCTCTTTTTGATTCTGGGCAAGTAACACTATTTTCATGCTGGTTTGCTTCCAATTGTTATAATTCTACTTTAGGTATATTTTGTTCAGCACTTGAAAATGAGGATTCTGCTCTTTCCTGAGGTTAATTCTATGCATTCCAACATTGTAACAGTTCTCCCTTATGGTGCTCCATAGAAATGAACAGCGCACTAAATGTTTGTTAGACAGGCAGTTTCATAGGAAGAAACAAATGTGGATGTAAAGATCTCCACTTTAGAAAATGCCAATTGCCTTGCAAACCCTTAGTTGGAGCCCCTGTTGTAATTTCAAAATCTGCTTTCATGCTTGTTTGCTTCCAAGTGTTATAATTCTACTTTAGATATATTTTGTCAGTACTTGAAAATGAGGATTCTGCTCTTTACTGAGGTTAATTCTAGGCATTCCAACCTTGTAACTTTTCTCTGCTTAGCTTACCTAGGGTTCTCTATTTAAATCAACAGAGCACTGTACGTTTGTTAGACAGGCAGTTTCATAGGAAGAAACAAAGGTGGATACAAACCTTTTTTAGCTCTCCTTGGCTGTTCTGTAGACTGAAATCAAGTTTCAAATCATGAGTTCTTCAAAAAGATCTCCACCTTAGTGGAGGAGTGGGCTAGTGGTTAGGGTGTTGAACTTTGGTCTGGGAGAGCTGAGAAACTGAGTTCAATTCCCACTTTAGACACAGACAGCTCTTTTTGATTCTAGGCAAGTAACACTATTTTCATGCTGGTTTGCTTCCAATTGTTATAAATCTACTTTAGGTATATTTTGTTCAGCACTTGAAAATGAGGATTCTGCTCTTTACTGATATAAATTCTAGGCATTCCAACCTTGTAACATTTCTCTGCTTAGCTTACCTATGGTTCTCCATTGAAATCTACAGAGCACTGACGTTTGTTAGACAGGCAGTTTCATAGGAAGAAACAAAGGTGGATACAAACCTTTTTTAGCTCTCCTTGGCTGTTCTGTAGACTGAAATTAAGTTTCAAATCATGAGTTCTTGAAAAAGATCTCCACCTTAATGGAGGAGTGGGCTAGTGGTTAGGGTGTTGAACTTTGGTCTGGGAGAGCTGAGAAACTGAGTTCAATTCCCACTTTAGACACAGACAGCTCTTTTTGATTCTGGGCAAGTAACACTATTTTCATTCTGGTTTGCTTCCAATTGTTATAATTCTACTTTAGGTATATTTTGTTCAGTCCTTGAAAATGAGGATTCTGCTCTTTACTGAGGTAAATTCTAGGCATTCCAACCATGTAACATATCTCTGCTTCTCTAACGTATGCTGCTCCATTGAAATCTACAGAGCACTGAATGTCTGTTACACAGGCAGTTTCATAGGAAGAAACAAATGTGGATGTAAAGATCTCCACTTTAGAAAATGCCAATTGCCTTGCAAACCATTAGTTGGAGCCCCTGTTGTAATTTCAAAATCTGCTTTCATGCTTGTTTGCTTCCAAGTGTTATAATTCTACTTTAGATATATTTTGTCAGTACTTGAAAATGAGGATTCTGCTCTTTACTGAGGTTAATTCTAGGCATTCCAACCTTGTAACTTTTCTCTGCTTAGCTTACCTAGGGTTCTCTATTTAAATCAACAGAGCACTGTACGTTTGTTAGACAGGCAGTTTCATAGGAAGAAACAAAGGTGGATACAAACCTTTTTTAGCTCTCCTTGGCTGTTCTGTAGACTGAAATCAAGTTTCAAATCATGAGTTCTTCAAAAAGATCTCCACCTTAGTGGAGGAGTGGGCTAGTGGTTAGGGTGTTGAACTTTGGTCTGGGAGAGCTGAGAAACTGAGTTCAATTCCCACTTTAGACACAGACAGCTCTTTTTGATTCTAGGCAAGTAACACTATTTTCATGCTGGTTTGCTTCCAATTGTTATAAATCTACTTTAGGTATATTTTGTTCAGCACTTGAAAATGAGGATTCTGCTCTTTACTGATATAAATTCTAGGCATTCCAACCTTGTAACATTTCTCTGCTTAGCTTACCTATGGTTCTCCATTGAAATCTACAGAGCACTGACGTTTGTTAGACAGGCAGTTTCATAGAAAGAAACAAAGGTGGATACAAACCTTTTTTAGCTCTCCTTGGCTGTTCTGTAGACTGAAATTAAGTTTCAAATCATGAGTTCTTCAAAAAGATCTCCACCTTAGTGGAGGAGTGGGCTAGTGGTTAGGGTGTTGAACTTTGGTCTGGGAGAGCTGAGAAACTGAGTTCAATTCCCACTTTAGACACAGACAGCTCTTTTTGATTCTGGGCAAGTAACACTATTTTCATGCTGGTTTGCTTCCAATTGTTATAATTCTACTTTAGGTATATTTTGTTCAGCACTTGAAAATGAGGATTCTGCTCTTTCCTGAGGTTAATTCTATGCATTCCAACATTGTAACAGTTCTCCCTTATGGTGCTCCATAGAAATGAACAGCGCACTAAATGTTTGTTAGACAGGCAGTTTCATAGGAAGAAACAAATGTGGATGTAAAGATCTCCACTTTAGAAAATGCCAATTGCCTTGCAAACCCTTAGTTGGAGCCCCTGTTGTAATTTCAAAATCTGTTGCAAAATAACTCTCCTCTCGTGTGTCTGGGCAAAAAAACTCTTTATTTGGGAGTCAATCCCCTTCTTATATACTCTATGAATATTCATGGATATTACATGTATTATCATTACTATTGGTTACATTTTGCTTACACAACCATGATCATGCATTGCTTACAAGAACAACTCTACATGAACAGCTCGTGAACCTGCTCAGGAATGTACAAACATCACCTGCTATTCTGCTACTTTCTCAGGAAAGAACAAAAACATCACATGCTAGATTCTCAGGAATATACAAAACATCATCTGCTGCCTGTATCCAAATACATTCTATCTACATCTCCACCTTTTTTTTTTTTTTTTTTTTTTTTAATGAAATCTCCGTGGTGTGCCAGCTGGAGATGGAGGTGGAGATGTTTGTAATAGCTTATAAACATATTGAGCAGAGTGACGTGTTGGAGCGAATGGACGAGGAAAACATAAAGAAAAAAGGTTAGGAATGCATTGTATACAACAGCAAAAAATAGTGAAAACAAAAATACCAATGACTAAATACTGGATAATAGGGCGGAGCCAGGTCCAAGGGATCCATTGCCACAATTGATCCCATACATCAGAGAGTAGGTTATTATGAATAGTAATATGAGTAGTTAAATTCCGTAGGAAAGCTAATTGTTTGTCAATGGCCTTTGAATTGTCAGATAAATTAAAACAGCACATGTCCTGAAACTCTTCGCAACCATGATGGTTAAGTAATAAAAGATAATCAATGGCTGCTCGATTTTGTAAAACTCCATGACGTAATTGCTGTTGCTCAGCATTAAGTAAACTAATAGCAGTGGAGGTTGCATTGATTGATTTAATTGCCCAACAGGCTAATTCACGAATATTTTTTGCATTTGCCGCTGCCAATGCAAGGTTGGAATGCCTAGAATTATATCAGTAAAGAGCAGAATCCTCATTTTCAAGTGCTGAACAAAATATATCTAAAGTAGAATTATAACACTTGGAAGCAAACAAGCATGAAAGCAGATTTTGAAATTACAACAGGGGCTCCAACTAATGGTTTGCAAGGCAATTGGCATTTTCTAAAGTGGAGATCTTTACATCCACATTTGTTTCTTCCTATGAAACTGCCTGTGTAACAGACATTCAGTGCTCTGTAGATTTCAATGGAGCAGCATACGTTAGAGAAGCAGAGATATGTTACATGGTTGGAATGCCTAGAATTTACCTCAGTAAAGAGCAGAATCCTCATTTTCAAGTACTGAACAAAATATATCTAAAGCAGAATTATAACACTGGGAAGCAAACGAGTATGAAAGCAGATTTTGAAAAACACAGTAGCTGTAACTAAGGGTAGGCAAAGTAACTGGCATTTTCTGAAGTAGAGATCTTTACATCCACATTTGTTTCTTCCTATGAAACTGCCTTGTGTAACAGACATTCAGTGCTCTGTAGATTTCAATGGAGCAGCATACGTTAGAGAAGCAGAGATATGTTACATGGTTGGAATGCCTAGAATTTACCTCAGTAAAGAGCAGAATCCTCATTTTCAAGTACTGAACAAAATATATCTAAAGTAGAATTATAACACTTGGAAGCAAACAAGCATGAAAGCAGATTTTGAAATTACAACAGGGGCTCCAACTAAGGGTTTGCAAGGCAATTGGCATTTTCTAAAGTGGAGATCTTTACATCCACATTTGTTTCTTCCTATGAAACTGCCTGTCTAACAAACATTTAGTGCGCTGTTCATTTCTATGGAGCACCATAAGGGAGAACTGTTACAATGTTGGAATGCATAGAATTAACCTCAGGAAAGAGCAGAATCCTCATTTTCAAGTGCTGAACAAAATATACCTAAAGTAGAATTATAACAATTGGAAGCAAACCAGCATGAAAATAGTGTTACTTGCCCAGAATCAAAAAGAGCTGTCTGTGTCTAAAGTGGGAATTGAACTCAGTTTCTCAGCTCTCCCAGACCAAAGTTCAACACCCTAACCACTAGCCCACTCCTCCACTAAGGTGGAGATCTTTTTGAAGAACTCATGATTTGAAACTTAATTTCAGTCTACAGAACAGCCAAGGAGAGCTAAAAAAGGTTTGTATCCACCTTTGTTTCTTCCTATGAAACTGCCTGTCTAACAAACGTCAGTGCTCTGTAGATTTCAATGGAGAACCATAGGTAAGCTAAGCAGAGAAATGTTACAAGGTTGGAATGCCTAGAATTTATATCAGTAAAGAGCAGAATCCTCATTTTCAAGTGCTGAACAAAATATACCTAAAGTAGATTTATAACAATTGGAAGCAAACCAGCATGAAAATAGTGTTACTTGCCTAGAATCAAAAAGAGCTGTCTGTGTCTAAAGTGGGAATTGAACTCAGTTTCTCCGCTCTCCCAGACCAAAGTTCAACACCCTAACCACTAGCCCACTCCTCCACTAAGGTGGAGATCTTTTTGAAGAACTCATGATTTGAAACTTAATTTCAGTCTACAGAACAGCCAAGGAGAGCTAAAAAAGGTTTGTATCCACCTTTGTTTCTTCCTATGAAACTGCCTGTCTAACAAACGTACAGTGCTCTGTTGATTTAAATAGAGAACCCTAGGTAAGCTAAGCAGAGAAAAGTTACAAGGTTGGAATGCCTAGAATTAACCTCAGTAAAGAGCAGAATCCTCATTTTCAAGTACTGACAAAATATATCTAAAGTAGAATTATAACACTTGGAAGCAAACAAGCATGAAAGCAGATTTTGAAATTACAACAGGGGCTCCAACTAATGGTTTGCAAGGCAATTGGCATTTTCTAAAGTGGAGATCTTTACATCCACATTTGTTTCTTCCTATGAAACTGCCTGTGTAACAGACATTCAGTGCTCTGTAGATTTCAATGGAGCAGCATACGTTAGAGAAGCAGAGATATGTTACATGGTTGGAATGCCTAGAATTTACCTCAGTAAAGAGCAGAATCCTCATTTTCAAGTACTGAACAAAATATATCTAAAGCAGAATTATAACACTGGGAAGCAAACGAGTATGAAAGCAGATTTTGAAAAACACAGTAGCTGTAACTAAGGGTAGGCAAAGTAACTGGCATTTTCTGAAGTAGAGATCTTTACATCCACATTTGTTTCTTCCTATGAAACTGCCTGTGTAACAGACATTCAGTGCTCTGTAGATTTCAATGGAGCAGCATAGGTTAGAGAAGCAGAGATATGTTACATGGTTGGAATGCCTAGAATTTACCTCAGTAAAGAGCAGAATCCTCATTTTCAAGTACTGAACAAAATATACCTAAAGTAGAATTATAACAATTGGAAGCAAACCAGCATGAAAATAGTGTTACATGCCCAGAATCAAAAAGAGCTGTCTGTGTCTAAAGTGGGAATTGAACTCAGTTTCTCAGCTCTCCCAGACCAAAGTTCAACACCCTAACCACTAGCCCACTCCTCCATTAAGGTGGAGATCTTTTTGAAGAACTCATGATTTGAAACTTAATTTCAGTCTACAGAACAGCCAAGGAGAGCTAAAAAAGGTTTGTATCCACCTTTGTTTCTTCCTATGAAACTGCCTGTCTAACAAACGTCAGTGCTCTGTAGATTTCAATGGAGAACCATAGGTAAGCTAAGCAGAGAAATGTTACAAGGTTGGAATGCCTAGAATTTATATCAGTAAAGAGCAGAATCCTCATTTTCAAGTGCTGAACAAAATATACCTAAAGTAGATTTATAACAATTGGAAGCAAACCAGCATGAAAATAGTGTTACTTGCCTAGAATCAAAAAGAGCTGTCTGTGTCTAAAGTGGGAATTGAACTCAGTTTCTCAGCTCTCCCAGACCAAAGTTCAACACCCTAACCACTAGCCCACTCCTCCACTAAGGTGGAGATCTTTTTGAAGAACTCATGATTTGAAACTTAATTTCAGTCTACAGAACAGCCAAGGAGAGCTAAAAAAGGTTTGTATCCACCTTTGTTTCTTCCTATGAAACTGCCTGTCTAACAAACGTACAGTGCTCTGTTGATTTAAATAGAGAACCCTAGGTAAGCTAAGCAGAGAAAAGTTACAAGGTTGGAATGCCTAGAATTAACCTCAGTAAAGAGCAGAATCCTCATTTTCAAGTACTGACAAAATATATCTAAAGTAGAATTATAACACTTGGAAGCAAACAAGCATGAAAGCAGATTTTGAAATTACAACAGGGGCTCCAACTAATGGTTTGCAAGGCAATTGGCATTTTCTAAAGTGGAGATCTTTACATCCACATTTGTTTCTTCCTATGAAACTGCCTGTGTAACAGACATTCAGTGCTCTGTAGATTTCAATGGAGCAGCATACGTTAGAGAAGCAGAGATATGTTACATGGTTGGAATGCCTAGAATTTACCTCAGTAAAGAGCAGAATCCTCATTTTCAAGTACTGAACAAACAAGCAAGCATGAAAGCAGATTTTGAAATTACAACAGGGGCTCCAACTAATGGTTTGCAAGGCAATTGGCATTTTCTAAAGTGGAGATCTTTACATCCACATTTGTTTCTTCCTATGAAACTGCCTGTGTAACAGACATTCAGTGCTCTGTAGATTTCAATGGAGCAGCATACGTTAGAGAAGCAGAGATATGTTACATGGTTGGAATGCCTAGAATTTACCTCAGTAAAGAGCAGAATCCTCATTTTCAAGTACTGAACAAAATATATCTAAAGCAGAATTATAACACTGGGAAGCAAACGAGTATGAAAGCAGATTTTGAAAAACACAGTAGCTGTAACTAAGGGTAGGCAAAGTAACTGGCATTTTCTGAAGTAGAGATCTTTACATCCACATTTGTTTCTTCCTATGAAACTGCCTGTGTAACAGACATTCAGTGCTCTGTAGATTTCAATGGAGCAGCATAGGTTAGAGAAGCAGAGATATGTTACATGCTTGGAATGCCTAGAATTTACCTCAGTAAAGAGCAGAATCCTCATTTTCAAGTACTGAACAAAATATACCTAAAGTAGAATTATAACAATTGGAAGCAAACCAGCATGAAAATAGTGTTACTTGCCCAGAATCAAAAAGAGCTGTCTGTGTCTAAAGTGGGAATTGAACTCAGTTTCTCAGCTCTCCCAGACCAAAGTTCAACACCCTAACCACTAGCCCACTCCTCCATTAAGGTGGAGATCTTTTTGAAGAACTCATGATTTGAAACTTAATTTCAGTCTACAGAACAGCCAAGGAGAGCTAAAAAAGGTTTGTATCCACCTTTGTTTCTTCCTATGAAACTGCCTGTCTAACAAACGTCAGTGCTCTGTAGATTTCAATGGAGAACCATAGGTAAGCTAAGCAGAGAAATGTTACAAGGTTGGAATGCCTAGAATTTATATCAGTAAAGAGCAGAATCCTCATTTTCAAGTGCTGAACAAAATATACCTAAAGTAGATTTATAACAATTGGAAGCAAACCAGCATGAAAATAGTGTTACTTGCCTAGAATCAAAAAGAGCTGTCTGTGTCTAAAGTGGGAATTGAACTCAGTTTCTCAGCTCTCCCAGACCAAAGTTCAACACCCTAACCACTAGCCCACTCCTCCACTAAGGTGGAGATCTTTTTGAAGAACTCATGATTTGAAACTTAATTTCAGTCTACAGAACAGCCAAGGAGAGCTAAAAAAGGTTTGTATCCACCTTTGTTTCTTCCTATGAAACTGCCTGTCTAACAAACGTACAGTGCTCTGTTGATTTAAATAGAGAACCCTAGGTAAGCTAAGCAGAGAAAAGTTACAAGGTTGGAATGCCTAGAATTAACCTCAGTAAAGAGCAGAATCCTCATTTTCAAGTACTGACAAAATATATCTAAAGTAGAATTATAACACTTGGAAGCAAACAAGCATGAAAGCAGATTTTGAAATTACAACAGGGGCTCCAACTAAGGGTTTGCAAGGCAATTGGCATTTTCTAAAGTGGAGATCTTTACATCCACATTTGTTTCTTCCTATGAAACTGCCTGTCTAACAAACATTTAGTGCGCTGTTCATTTCTATGGAGCACCATAAGGGAGAACTGTTACAATGTTGGAATGCATAGAATTAACCTCAGGAAAGAGCAGAATCCTCATTTTCAAGTGCTGAACAAAATATACCTAAAGTAGAATTATAACAATTGGAAGCAAACCAGCATGAAAATAGTGTTACTTGCCCAGAATCAAAAAGAGCTGTCTGTGTCTAAAGTGGGAATTGAACTCAGTTTCTCAGCTCTCCCAGACCAAAGTTCAACACCCTAACCACTAGCCCACTCCTCCACTAAGGTGGAGATCTTTTTGAAGAACTCATGATTTGAAACTTAATTTCAGTCTACAGAACAGCCAAGGAGAGCTAAAAAAGGTTTGTATCCACCTTTGTTTCTTCCTATGAAACTGCCTGTCTAACAAACGTCAGTGCTCTGTAGATTTCAATGGAGAACCATAGGTAAGCTAAGCAGAGAAATGTTACAAGGTTGGAATGCCTAGAATTTATATCAGTAAAGAGCAGAATCCTCATTTTCAAGTGCTGAACAAAATATACCTAAAGTAGATTTATAACAATTGGAAGCAAACCAGCATGAAAATAGTGTTACTTGCCCTAGAATCAAAAAGAGCTGTCTGTGTCTAAAGTGGGAATTGAACTCAGTTTCTCAGCTCTCCCAGACCAAAGTTCAACACCCTAACCACTAGCCCACTCCTCCACTAAGGTGGAGATCTTTTTGAAGAACTCATGATTTGAAACTTAATTTCAGTCTACAGAACAGCCAAGGAGAGCTAAAAAAGGTTTGTATCCACCTTTGTTTCTTCCTATGAAACTGCCTGTCTAACAAACGTACAGTGCTCTGTTGATTTAAATAGAGAACCCTAGGTAAGCTAAGCAGAGAAAAGTTACAAGGTTGGAATGCCTAGAATTAACCTCAGTAAAGAGCAGAATCCTCATTTTCAAGTACTGACAAAATATATCTAAAGTAGAATTATAACACTTGGAAGCAAACGAGTATGAAAGCAGATTTTGAAAAACACAGTAGCTGTAACTAAGGGTAGGCAAAGTAACTGGCATTTTCTGAAGTAGAGATCTTTACATCCACCTTTGTTTCTTCCTATGAAACTGCCTGTGTAACAGACATTCAGTGCTCTGTAGATTTCAATGGAGCAGCATACGTTAGAGAAGCAGAGATATGTTACATGGTTGGAATGCCTAGAATTTACCTCAGTAAAGAGCAGAATCCTCATTTTCAAGTACTGAACAAAATATACCTAAAGTAGAATTATAACAATTGGAAGCAAACCAGCATGAAAATAGTGTTACTTGCCCAGAATCAAAAAGAGCTGTCTGTGTCTAAAGTGGGAATTGAACTCAGTTTCTCAGCTCTCCCAGACCAAAGTTCAACACCCTAACCACTAGCCCACTCCTCCACTAAGGTGGAGATCTTTTTGAAGAACTCATGATTTGAAACTTAATTTCAGTCTACAGAACAGCCAAGGAGAGCTAAAAAAAGGTTTGTATCCACCTTTGTTTCTTCCTATGAAACTGCCTGTCTAACAAACGTCAGTGCTCTGTAGATTTCAATGGAGAACCATAGGTAAGCTAAGCAGAGAAATGTTACAAGGTTGGAATGCCTAGAATTTATATCAGTAAAGAGCAGAATCCTCATTTTCAAGTGCTGAACAAAATATACCTAAAGTAGATTTATAACAATTGGAAGCAAACCAGCATGAAAATAGTGTTACTTGCCTAGAATCAAAAAGAGCTGTCTGTGTCTAAAGTGGGAATTGAACTCAGTTTCTCAGCTCTCCCAGACCAAAGTTCAACACCCTAACCACTAGCCCACTCCTCCACTAAGGTGGAGATCTTTTTGAAGAACTCATGATTTGAAACTTAATTTCAGTCTACAGAACAGCCAAGGAGAGCTAAAAAAGGTTTGTATCCACCTTTGTTTCTTCCTATGAAACTGCCTGTCTAACAAACGTACAGTGCTCTGTAGATTTCAATGGAGAACCCTAGGTAAGCTAAGCAGAGAAAAGTTACAAGGTTGGAATGCCTAGAATTAACCTCAGTAAAGAGCAGAATCCTCATTTTCAAGTACTGAACAAAATATATCTAAAGTAGAATTATAACACTTGGAAGCAAACAAGCATGAAAGCAGATTTTGAAATTACAACAGGGGCTCCAACTAAGGGTTTGCAAGGCAATTGGCATTTTCTAAAGTGGAGATCTTTACATCCACATTTGTTTCTTCCTATGAAACTGCCTGTGTAACAGACATTCAGTGCTCTGTAGATTTCAATGGAGCAGCATACGTTAGAGAAGCAGAGATATGTTACATGGTTGGAATGCCTAGAATTTACCTCAGTAAAGAGCAGAATCCTCATTTTCAAGTACTGAACAAAATATATCTAAAGCAGAATTATAACACTGGGAAGCAAACGAGTATGAAAGCAGATTTTGAAAAACACAGTAGCTGTAACTAAGGGTAGGCAAAGTAACTGGCATTTTCTGAAGTAGAGATCTTTACATCCACATTTGTTTCTTCCTATGAAACTGCCTGTGTAACAGACATTCAGTGCTCTGTAGATTTCAATGGAGCAGCATAGGTTAGAGAAGCAGAGATATGTTACATGGTTGGAATGCCTAGAATTAACCTCAGTAAAGAGCAGAATCCTCATTTTCTGCAGCCTATCTGTGAGATGGAAAATGCTCTCTGAAGCTGCTGCTATAAGTTGTTAGTTTTCTCTCCCTGAAAGAGATCCAAGCCACACCCACGAAGTTCAAACTGTCAGTGGGGAGGGTGAGGGGAGGAAATGGCAGTGCTTGATGAAAAAGAGAGCTCAGTTTGATAGGAGATATACTATAGGATGTCATTCTGAGGCCAGGCTAAGTCTAAAGCAGGAGAAGGTATTCTCTGCAGCCTATCTGTGAGATGGAAAATGCTCTCTGAAGCTGCTGCTATAAGTTGTTAGTTTTCTCTCCCTGAAAGAGATCCAAGCCACACCCACGAAGTTCAAACTGTCAGTGGGGAGGGTGAGGGGAGGAAATGGCAGTGCTTGATGAAAAAGAGAGCTCAGTTTGATAGGAGATATACTATAGGATGTCATTCTGAGGCCAGGCTAAGTCTAAAGCAGGAGAAGGTATTCTCTGCAGCCTATCTGTGAGATGGAAAATGCTCTCTGACAATCCACATTTGTTTCTTCCTATGAAACTTGCCTTGTGTAACAGACATTCAGTGGCTCTGTAGATTCAATGGAGCAGGCATACGGTTATGAGAAGCAGAGATATGTTACAATGGTTGGAACTGCCTAGAATTACCCAGTAAAGAGCAGAAGCCTCATTTTCAAGTACTGAACAAAATATAATCTAAAGTAGAATTATAACACTGGGAACAAACGAAGTATGAAAGCAGATTTTGAAATTACAACAGGGAGCTCGTACTAAAGGGTTAGCAAAGGCAATTGGCATTTTCTGAAGTAGGAGATCTTTACATCCACATTTGTTTCTTCCTATGAAACTGCCTGTCTAACAAACATTCAGTGCTCTGTAGATTTCAATGGAGCACCATAAGGAAGAACTGTTACAATGTTGGAATGCATAGAATTAACCTCAGGAAAGAGCAGAATCCTCATTTTCAAGTGCTGAACAAAATATACCTAAAGTAGAATTATAACAATTGGAAGCAAACCAGCATGAAAATAGTGTTACTTGCCCAGAATCAAAAAGAGCTGTCTGTGTCTAAAGTGGGAATTGAACTCAGTTTCTCAGCTCTCCCAGACCAAAGTTCAACACCCTAACCACTAGCCCACTCCTCCACTAAGGTGGAGATCTTTTTGAAGAACTCATGATTTGAAACTTAATTTCAGTCTACAGAACAGCCAAGGAGAGCTAAAAAAGGTTTGTATCCACCTTTGTTTCTTCCTATGAAACTGCCTGTCTAACAAACGTCAGTGCTCTGTAGATTTCAATGGAGAACCATAGGTAAGCTAAGCAGAGAAATGTTACAAGGTTGGAATGCCTAGAATTTATATCAGTAAAGAGCAGAATCCTCATTTTCAAGTGCTGAACAAAATATACCTAAAGTAGATTTATAACAATTGGAAGCAAACCAGCATGAAAATAGTGTTACTTGCCCAGAATCAAAAAGAGCTGTCTGTGTCTAAAGTGGGAATTGAACTCAGTTTCTCAGCTCTCCCAGACCAAAGTTCAACACCCTAACCACTAGCCCACTCCTCCACTAAGGTGGAGATCTTTTTGAAGAACTCATGATTTGAAACTTAATTTCAGTCTACAGAACAGCCAAGGAGAGCTAAAAAAGGTTTGTATCCACCTTTGTTTCTTCCTATGAAACTGCCTGTCTAACAAACGTACAGTGCTCTGTAGATTTCAATGGAGAACCCTAGGTAAGCTAAGCAGAGAAAAGTTACAAGGTTGGAATGCCTAGAATTAACCTCAGTAAAGAGCAGAATCCTCATTTTCAAGTACTGAACAAAATATATCTAAAGTAGAATTATAACACTTGGAAGCAAACAAGCATGAAAGCAGATTTTGAAATTACAACAGGGGCTCCAACTAAGGGTTTGCAAGGCAATTGGCATTTTCTAAAGTGGAGATCTTTACATCCACATTTGTTTCTTCCTATGAAACTGCCTGTGTAACAGACATTCAGTGCTCTGTAGATTTCAATGGAGCAGCATACGTTAGAGAAGCAGAGATATGTTACATGGTTGGAATGCCTAGAATTTACCTCAGTAAAGAGCAGAATCCTCATTTTCAAGTACTGAACAAAATATATCTAAAGCAGAATTATAACACTGGGAAGCAAACGAGTATGAAAGCAGATTTTGAAAAACACAGTAGCTGTAACTAAGGGTAGGCAAAGTAACTGGCATTTTCTGAAGTAGAGATCTTTACATCCACATTTGTTTCTTCCTATGAAACTGCCTGTGTAACAGACATTCAGTGCTCTGTAGATTTCAATGGAGCAGCATAGGTTAGAGAAGCAGAGATATGTTACATGGTTGGAATGCCTAGAATTTACCTCAGTAAAGAGCAGAATCCTCATTTTCAAGTACTGAACAAAATATACCTAAAGTAGAATTATAACAATTGGAAGCAAACCAGCATGAAAATAGTGTTACTTGCCCAGAATCAAAAAGAGCTGTCTGTGTCTAAAGTGGGAATTGAACTCAGTTTCTCAGCTCTCCCAGACCAAAGTTCAACACCCTAACCACTAGCCCACTCCTCCACTAAGGTGGAGATCTTTTTGAAGAACTCATGATTTGAAACTTAATTTCAGTCTACAGAACAGCCAAGGAGAGCTAAAAAAGGTTTGTATCCACCTTTGTTTCTTCCTATGAAACTGCCTGTCTAACAAACGTCAGTGCTCTGTAGATTTCAATGGAGAACCATAGGTAAGCTAAGCAGAGAAATGTTACAAGGTTGGAATGCCTAGAATTTATATCAGTAAAGAGCAGAATCCTCATTTTCAAGTACTGAACAAAATATACCTAAAGTAGATTTATAACAATTGGAAGCAAACCAGCATGAAAATAGTGTTACTTGCCCAGAATCAAAAAGAGCTGTCTGTGTCTAAAGTGGGAATTGAACTCAGTTTCTCAGCTCTCCCAGACCAAAGTTCAACACCCTAACCACTAGCCCACTCCTCCACTAAGGTGGAGATCTTTTTGAAGAACTCATGATTTGAAACTTAATTTCAGTCTACAGAACAGCCAAGGAGAGCTAAAAAAGGTTTGTATCCACCTTTGTTTCTTCCTATGAAACTGCCTGTCTAACAAACGTACAGTGCTCTGTTGATTTAAATAGAGAACCCTAGGTAAGCTAAGCAGAGAAAAGTTACAAGGTTGGAATGCCTAGAATTAACCTCAGTAAAGAGCAGAATCCTCATTTTCAAGTACTGAACAAAATATATCTAAAGTAGAATTATAACACTTGGAAGCAAACAAGCATGAAAGCAGATTTTGAAATTACAACAGGGGCTCCAACTAATGGTTTGCAAGGCAATTGGCATTTTCTAAAGTGGAGATCTTTACATCCACATTTGTTTCTTCCTATGAAACTGCCTGTGTAACAGACATTCAGTGCTCTGTAGATTTCAATGGAGCAGCATACGTTAGAGAAGCAGAGATATGTTACATGGTTGGAATGCCTAGAATTTACCTCAGTAAAGAGCAGAATCCTCATTTTCAAGTACTGAACAAACAAGCAAGCATGAAAGCAGATTTTGAAATTACAACAGGGGCTCCAACTAATGGTTTGCAAGGCAATTGGCATTTTCTAAAGTGGAGATCTTTACATCCACATTTGTTTCTTCCTATGAAACTGCCTGTGTAACAGACATTCAGTGCTCTGTAGATTTCAATGGAGCAGCATACGTTAGAGAAGCAGAGATATGTTACATGGTTGGAATGCCTAGAATTTACCTCAGTAAAGAGCAGAATCCTCATTTTCAAGTACTGAACAAAATATATCTAAAGCAGAATTATAACACTGGGAAGCAAACGAGTATGAAAGCAGATTTTGAAAAACACAGTAGCTGTAACTAAGGGTAGGCAAAGTAACTGGCATTTTCTGAAGTAGAGATCTTTACATCCACATTTGTTTCTTCCTATGAAACTGCCTGTGTAACAGACATTCAGTGCTCTGTAGATTTCAATGGAGCAGCATAGGTTAGAGAAGCAGAGATATGTTACATGCTTGGAATGCCTAGAATTTACCTCAGTAAAGAGCAGAATCCTCATTTTCAAGTACTGAACAAAATATACCTAAAGTAGAATTATAACAATTGGAAGCAAACCAGCATGAAAATAGTGTTACTTGCCCAGAATCAAAAAGAGCTGTCTGTGTCTAAAGTGGGAATTGAACTCAGTTTCTCAGCTCTCCCAGACCAAAGTTCAACACCCTAACCACTAGCCCACTCCTCCACTAAGGTGGAGATCTTTTTGAAGAACTCATGATTTGAAACTTAATTTCAGTCTACAGAACAGCCAAGGAGAGCTAAAAAAGGTTTGTATCCACCTTTGTTTCTTCCTATGAAACTGCCTGTCTAACAAACGTCAGTGCTCTGTAGATTTCAATGGAGAACCATAGGTAAGCTAAGCAGAGAAATGTTACAAGGTTGGAATGCCTAGAATTTATATCAGTAAAGAGCAGAATCCTCATTTTCAAGTGCTGAACAAAATATACCTAAAGTAGATTTATAACAATTGGAAGCAAACCAGCATGAAAATAGTGTTACTTGCCTAGAATCAAAAAGAGCTGTCTGTGTCTAAAGTGGGAATTGAACTCAGTTTCTCAGCTCTCCCAGACCAAAGTTCAACACCCTAACCACTAGCCCACTCCTCCACTAAGGTGGAGATCTTTTTGAAGAACTCATGATTTGAAACTTAAATTCAGTCTACAGAACAGCCAAGGAGAGCTAAAAAAGGTTTGTATCCACCTTTGTTTCTTCCTATGAAACTGCCTGTCTAACAAACGTACAGTGCTCTGTAGATTTCAATGGAGAACCATAGGTTAAGCTAAGCAGAGAATATGTTACAATGGTTGGAATGCCTAGAATTAACCTCAGTAAAGAGCAGAATCCTCATTTTCAAGTACTGAACAAAATATATCTAAAGTAGAATTATAACACTTGGAAGCAAACAAGCATGAAAGCAGATTTTGAAATTACAACAGGGGCTCCAACTAAGGGTTTGCAAGGCAATTGGCATTTTCTAAAGTGGAGATCTTTACATCCACATTTGTTTCTTCCTATGAAACTGCCTGTCTAACAAACATTTAGTGCGCTGTTCATTTCTATGGAGCACCATAAGGGAGAACTGTTACAATGTTGGAATGCATAGAATTAACCTCAGTAAAGAGCAGAATCCTCATTTTCAAGTGCTGAACAAAATATACCTAAAGTAGAATTATAACAATTGGAAGCAAACCAGCATGAAAATAGTGTTACTTGCCCAGAATCAAAAAGAGCTGTCTGTGTCTAAAGTGGGAATTGAACTCAGTTTCTCAGCTCTCCCAGACCAAAGTTCAACACCCTAACCACTAGCCCACTCCTCCACTAAGGTGGAGATCTTTTTGAAGAACTCATGATTTGAAACTTAATTTCAGTCTACAGAACAGCCAAGGAGAGCTAAAAAAGGTTTGTATCCACCTTTGTTTCTTCCTATGAAACTGCCTGTCTAACAAACGTCAGTGCTCTGTAGATTTCAATGGAGAACCATAGGTAAGCTAAGCAGAGAAATGTTACAAGGTTGGAATGCCTAGAATTTATATCAGTAAAGAGCAGAATCCTCATTTTCAAGTGCTGAACAAAATATACCTAAAGTAGATTTATAACAATTGGAAGCAAACCAGCATGAAAATAGTGTTACTTGCCCAGAATCAAAAAGAGCTGTCTGTGTCTAAAGTGGGAATTGAACTCAGTTTCTCAGCTCTCCCAGACCAAAGTTCAACACCCTAACCACTAGCCCACTCCTCCACTAAGGTGGAGATCTTTTTGAAGAACTCATGATTTGAAACTTAATTTCAGTCTACAGAACAGCCAAGGAGAGCTAAAAAAGGTTTGTATCCACCTTTGTTTCTTCCTATGAAACTGCCTGTCTAACAAACGTACAGTGCTCTGTAGATTTCAAAGGAGAACCCTAGGTAAGCTAAGCAGAGAAAAGTTACAAGGTTGGAATGCCTAGAATTAACCTCAGTAAAGAGCAGAATCCTCATTTTCAAGTACTGACAAAATATATCTAAAGTAGAATTATAACACTTGGAAGCAAACAAGCATGAAAGCAGATTTTGAAATTACAACAGGGGCTCCAACTAATGGTTTGCAAGGCAATTGGCATTTTCTAAAGTGGAGATCTTTACATCCACATTTGTTTCTTCCTATGAAACTGCCTGTGTAACAGACATTCAGTGCTCTGTAGATTTCAATGGAGCAGCATACGTTAGAGAAGCAGAGATATGTTACATGGTTGGAATGCCTAGAATTTACCTCAGTAAAGAGCAGAATCCTCATTTTCAAGTGCTGAACAAAATATACCTAAAGTAGAATTATAACAATTGGAAGCAAACCAGCATGAAAATAGTGTTACTTGCCCAGAATCAAAAAGAGCTGTCTGTGTCTAAAGTGGGAATTGAACTCAGTTTCTCAGCTCTCCCAGACCAAAGTTCAACACCCTAACCACTAGCCCACTCCTCCACTAAGGTGGAGATCTTTTTGAAGAACTCATGATTTGAAACTTAATTTCAGTCTACAGAACAGCCAAGGAGAGCTAAAAAAGGTTTGTATCCACCTTTGTTTCTTCCTATGAAACTGCCTGTCTAACAAACGTCAGTGCTCTGTAGATTTCAATGGAGAACCATAGGTAAGCTAAGCAGAGAAATGTTACAAGGTTGGAATGCCTAGAATTTATATCAGTAAAGAGCAGAATCCTCATTTTCAAGTGCTGAACAAAATATACCTAAAGTAGATTTATAACAATTGGAAGCAAACCAGCATGAAAATAGTGTTACTTGCCCAGAATCAAAAAGAGCTGTCTGTGTCTAAAGTGGGAATTGAACTCAGTTTCTCAGCTCTCCCAGACCAAAGTTCAACACCCTAACCACTAGCCCACTCCTCCACTAAGGTGGCGATCTTTTTGAAGAACTCATGATTTGAAACTTAATTTCAGTCTACAGAACAGCCAAGGAGAGCTAAAAAAGGTTTGTATCCACCTTTGTTTCTTCCTATGAAACTGCCTGTCTAACAAACGTACAGTGCTCTGTTGATTTAAATAGAGAACCCTAGGTAAGCTAAGCAGAGAAAAGTTACAAGGTTGGAATGCCTAGAATTAACCTCAGTAAAGAGCAGAATCCTCATTTTCAAGTACTGAACAAAATGTATCTAAAGTAGAATTATAACACTTGGAAGCAAACAAGCATGAAAGCAGATTTTGAAATTACAACAGGGGCTCCAACTAAGGGTTTGCAAGGCAATTGGCATTTTCTAAAGTGGAGATCTTTACATCCACATTTGTTTCTTCCTATGAAACTGCCTGTGTAACAGACATTCAGTGCTCTGTAGATTTCAATGGAGCAGCATACGTTAGAGAAGCAGAGATATGTTACATGGTTGGAATGCCTAGAATTACCTCAGTAAAGAGCAGAATCCTCATTTTCAAGTACTGAACAAAATATATCTAAAGTAGAATTATAACACTTGGAAGCAAACCAGCATGAAAATAGTGTTACTTGCCCAGAATCAAAAAGAGCTGTCTGTGTCTAAAGTGGGAATTG